>NC_054385.1:65790252-66103064 GCF_017654675.1 Xenopus laevis
TGGGTTTAGAAGGTATTCATAACCTTCTACTTGTACTCCATTGTAAAGCACCACTAAATTTCAAGTGGGGCTTCTTTTTCCTTTTGGCTGCAAAGAAACCTCAAGCTGCTGTTAATGTTCTAGCAACAATCGTTTAATGACTTCCTTTTTAATTTTATAGACTTTGCATATTTATTTTGTGCTAGTATCCCACTCCCTCCATTATTTGTCCACTTCAACCCCATTTGCTTACGTTATTTCTCCATCACTAAAGCGGTGTTTCATCATCATTTCATCTCTGCCGTAGCTAATATTGGGTGATAACAAAAGATCACAGTCCAGAAATTTGCGTACAACAGTTGCTCGTGAGTCCCCTTCACTGCTGCTGAGGGCAGTCCTACGTAAATCATCAGTCATTACAACCATGAATGTGTCAAGATCAAATCCAGTCTGAACTAAACACACCTCTCCTTTTTGTTGGAGGGAACTCTAAAAAAGAAAAAAAATATGATTATACAGTATAAAAGGGAGAATAGATAAAAATCAGATTCTAATATAGATTAAGACTGCAAAAAAAGATGAAAGAGGAACAAAGTAAACTACAGGCAGTCCCTGGGTTATGTACAAGATAGGGTCTGTATGTTTGTTCTTAAGTTGAATTTGTATGTAAGTTGAAACATATATATTTACTTATTAAATGCAACAAGACAGATGTTTGTCTTAAGTTAGTATTTAGTTTTACTTTTCTGTGCTCTGCAGTAGACAACACACACCAGAGTCGATTGGGACAAGTGGTTTATTAAAGCTAAATGCTAATAAAAGTCAAACAAACCACAGTATCTAACTGTAATAGCCTCTGTTTGTAAGTAAGTCAGGTGTCTGTAACTCAAGGACTCTCTATACAGAGGTTCCAGCACCAGAAGGATACAGAAAATGCAACTGGATAAGCAATAATGTAATTAAAATCTGTTTCAGCCTGCGTTAAACCGCAGGTCAAGAATTAGCCTTATGTAGCCTAATAGCTGCCTTCTAAGAAACTCAGATTCTGCTCAGCAGGGCCAAAGATAAGAAATGTATCAACCAATGTAACAATTAGATCAGTTTACCGTCTGTGACCACCCCCAACAAAGCTGCTTCAGAAGACATGGGCAGGTAAAAATGAAACTTTAAACTTCAATATTAGTAAAATGGTAAAAAATAAAAAGGATTTCAAAAAAGTTTACCTGGTTAGGAAAGCAATGAAAAAAAAAGGTTTGGAAGGTGAACAACGCATTTAGCAGCACAACAAATAAGCAGCTGTGAAAGACCTATATAATACAGATGTTGGGACATTTTGAACTAAACACTTATTTAAATAAAACTTGTTTTCTCACTCACCAACAATCTGTCTACGACTGTACGATCTTGCATGAGGCTGTATAGCTGATGTTTAAGGAACAGAGGAGGCAAAGTATCATTGAACAATTTACGGGGAAAAAGAGCACACAGGTATGAGACAGCTCCATGAGGGTCCTCTGTGAAGTCTGAAAATAAAAAAACATTATAACGGAAAAACATAAAATAACACACAATATTCCTAATAGAAAATTGATTCCCTCATTACCCGGATAAGGAGAAGTAGATGTTTTTAGATCTGTTTCATCTCTTGAACAGCTGCCTCGTAGCTTTTTCACTTTGAATGCATCACAGATCAATTTTCTCTTGCGATCCATGAAACTGGAAAAGAGGAAGAAGCCTGACCTGCAAAAATATTTTAAAGAAAGCAAGCATGATTGGTACAGCAAGAGAAAGAGAAGAAAGCGAGTGCTGTGAGCAGTAGGAAGCAACGGGTAAAATGACAACATTTTAAATAATGGAACACAATATCTAATATGCCTCTGGAAGGTCAAACTTCCAGAGGCATGTTAGATATTAATCAATCTATGTTGTAGATTAAAGCTGAATTGTTTCGTGTAAACAGGGCTGATTTCTCAACATTTTCACAAATAAAGTAGCCAATAGCAGCCAATTATGAAACTAAAACATTGTTTATAGTTATATGAAAAAAATACCTTGCTTGATGACCAGGCAAATAGAAACATGGATATTTTCATTGATCCATTTCCAGGTATATAAAGACCCTTTAAATTACAAGTGACTGTTGGTGCTGGTAGACAAGTTGCAAAAATTTGAGTGACAGTATCTGCCACATTCTTTCTTTTCAACTCAGTGTGATAACAGCTGTTAACTCCTGCACATTGCCTGAATTCCTTGCTGAAACTATTCCAAGGGTGCCCTATATCTACCAAAATTTCTGAAGAAATGGCTGTTTAGATCAACACTATCTGTTTCTTTAAATAGAATGCAATAATGGAACATTTCCATGGTAGCATGAATGACTGGGCTCTCATGGTTTACACCACTATAAGTTTAAAAGTCTGAGTGCCTTATTCCTATAGTTTTTTGCATAAATCCGCACCTTTTTGCTGCTCCCAACTCCAGACAGGCAATCAGTGCAAACCTATCCATCAACTTTAACCAGTATTCTACAGATCGCCAGCTGGGTGTACCAAGCAGTCTGAAAGTGTAAGCCATTCATTATAAACCCACAGTAAGCAGAGACTACTGCATTCTTCATGTGATAAATGAGAAGGCAGAGCTGAACTTCACTTTTGAACGAAGACGGGAAAGAGCCAAACTGAGATGTTTGGAATCCATGCTGCAATGCATTCTTTCAATATAATCTAGAGACGAGGTGCAACCGCATATTTGTTTATGTCACAAAATGGGGACATGGTAAACGTAATAATGTCTGTCAACAGGTGGCCTCTGAAATCATCAAGTATATGGAGCTCAGTTCCTCAGTGTGGTAGGTTCGCCACTTCTACAAGAAGTTATCATATGACCATGAACCATCTTTCATAGAAACAGAATAATGCAATATTTAAAGAATAGAAGCAAACATTGTGTCCATTAGCCAATGATGAAGATACAGCGGCAGCCCAGCTTCTTGTCATGCATTAAATATATGAGTTATGCTATTTTTGTAAATCCATGCCATAGAATGCATGGGTTAATCTGTTAAAGGTAAAAGGGCACTTTTTATTCCAGTTTCATAAGATTCTTTAATATGCCACTTAATAAGAAATAAATCTGTTGCTTAAAAGGAGTTGTTCACCTTCCAGCACTTTTTACAGTTAAGTTGTTTTCAGATAGTTCACCAGAAATGGAGACTTTTTCCAATTACTTTATATTTTCTATGTTTCACCATTCTTCTAATACTGAAATGTAAGTCTAATTTTTCACCTTTCTAATGCAGCTCTGGGGGGGTCGCCAACCCTCTAAACCAGTGATCCCCAACCAGTAGCTCGTGAGCAACATGTTGCTCCCCAACACCTTGGATATTGCTCTCAGCGGCCTCAGAGTAGGTGCTTATTTTCGAATTTCAGGCTTGGAGGCAAGTTTTGGTTGTATAAAAAACCGATAAACTGCCAAATGGAGCCTCCTGTAGGCTGCCAGTCCACATAGGGGCTACCAATAGCCAATCACAGCCCTTATTTGGCACATCTCAGAAACATTTTACATGCTAGTGTTGCTCCTCAACTCTTTTTACATCTGAATGTTGATCACGGGTGAAAGAGGTTGGGGACCTCTGGGACAAGAGGGACAGTCCCTCTTTTGACAGCTCAACCTGCAGTCCCTCATTTGTACTGGAAAGTCTCGATTTTCTCTGCACTGAACAGCCAGAAACAGTTTCTCACTTAATTGGTTTTTAGTAGAGAGCACAGAACAGATAACAGGTGCAAATAAGATACTTTGTAACAATTTTGAGAGACAAAAAAAAGTTTAGATATGGAGAAATATTTTCAAACTTTCATAACCTGCCAAATTTTGTAAAATGTACATGGTAATTAGGGGGTGTGGCCAAAGTAAGGGCATGGTCAAAAATTTTCGCTGCACTACATGCAAAAAAGTTTTTTGTCCCTCTTTTTACTTCCAAAATGTTGGGAGGTATGACCTGGCCCTGCACATACCTTGGTCTGCCAGCATTTGTATCAGGCATAGTATGGCCCAAATCATTTCATCACAGTTTCCAGCATTTCATGACAGGCACATAGTGGCCCCCAGCATTTTATGACAGGTTTGTTGTGCTTTTTTGTGTCACTTAAAGGGGTGGTGCACCTTTAAGTTAACGTTGTATGTTATAGAATTGAAAATTGTATCAGAATATCACTCTCTGCATAATAATAAAGTTCATTTAAAGATGAACAACCCGGTACTTGGGATTGTCAAGAAATTTGGTACATTTTCGGGCCTCCAAATTAATTGGGACAAGTCCGTAATCTTTCCCATTGATGGACAACTCCCGACAGTGGTAGACCCGGATTGTAATCTTAAAGTGGTAGATAACTTTAAATACCTACGGATAACGGTACACAAAGATCCGACGCTAATTCTGCAGCATAATTTATATGCCTTGCATCGCAAATTTAAGGATACACTTACACACTGGACTAAACTCCCTCTTACCCTTATAGGCAGAATAAATATATGCAAAATGATCTATCTTCCTAAATTTCTTTATATATTCAGTAATACCCCCTGCCACATACCCAAAAAAGCCTTACATGATATAGACCGCACACAATCGGAATTCATTTGGGGTAATAAAACGCCCACGCTATCCAGAGTCACTCTCAATGCCTAACACGATCAGCTGGGACTTAATTCTCCAAATTTTGAGCTATACTACCTTGCCTCCCAGGCCTCACATGCAGCCAGCTGGAAAGTGTTTGACGCAGAAAACCCAGCTTCCGTAATAGAAGCCTTATATTTTACTTCAGTGGAAAGCCTACACAATGCTTTAGAATGCTTTAGAACTCAAAAAGATGTTGGCCCCTTATTACCTGCTATGGATGCTACTAAAAGAGCCTGGGACGCAATGGTACAGATCACTAAGGCCGATATTACTTTATCTCCGGACTCGCCTTTATGGGGTAACAGTAACTATCTGCATTTTGCTACATTCTTAGAAGTGGGAACTTGGACTAAGTTAGGGTTAAAACGACTGTCCCAAGTGTTCTTTGAGGGGAGTCTTCCTACGCTAGCTACTCTTCGTCAGATCCTTTCTCTGCCTGACCTGTCCGAATTTAGATTCAACCAGATCGCCCACCTTTTTGCAGCGCAATTCCCAACTTCCCCTTTGCAAATACAATGCACGATGGTGGAGGAGTTGATAGCTCAGCCCACTAAAGCAAAACTCCTGTCGCATACGTATAAGCACTTGATCTCTAATAGATATGACCCCAGGCCCAGAGTGAAATATAAGTGGGAAAGTAGTGGAGTCAGTGTGGATCCAGATGATTGGGAAGAAATTATAGACAACCTTTACACTCCGTTAGTAAGTGTTAGAGACAAACTTATCCAATTTAGGATCATACACCAAACATACCTCACCCCGCAGAAACGATTTGTAATGGGTAGAGCAGTTTCACCCGCCTGTCCCAGATGTGGTGCTTCTGTGGCCAACTTCATGCATTTAATGTGGGACTGCCTAGTGATACTCTGATTTTGGAGAGCAATTGTGCACTTTATGGCTGCTGAACTGGAACTTCCCCAAATACTTAACCCTGCTACCTGTCTTCTGGGCCTTCTTGATTCGGTGATACCTAGAGCAAATACTAGATGCCTGATGAGATTGCTTCTCTTTTATGCGAAAAAAGTGGTTGCCCTTCACTGGATGGGCCCTTCGCCCCCCGACGCTGAGTAGATGGATTGGACTAATTAACTCGCAATTGGAATTTTATAAACTCACGTACCTTGCCCGAGGATGCCCAAAAAAGTTTGCGAATATATGGAAACCTTGGATCGAGTCACCTGCCACCTCAACTAACAACTGAATGACAATTTTCAGCCATACTTCCCTCCCCCCTCCCTTTTTTCTTTTCTTAATCTGTTTTATTCTCTCTACTCTTTATGTTGTAAAATTCAATAAAAATTACTCTTTAAAAAAAAAGATGAACAACCCGTTTAACTCTTTTCCCTATTTTATTTTGCTCTCTATACTTGTGTACCCTTTTGGTTTTACTCTGCTTTCAAGTTTATATTTCAACTTTCACCTGTTTCAGTCTTTGAGTTGTACAGCAGGAGCCATTGTGTTACAGGCACATTTCCCCAGCTGCTTCTTGTCGTTTTGAAGGAAGATCCCTCCAGCAGTTTGTGAACGTTTTACAGGCACATTCCTCCAGCAGCTTCTGATGGTTTTGTAGGAAAATTCCTCCAACAGCTTCTGGTGGTTTTGTTCTCAAAGTATAATTGAATAGCCACAAGCAGATTAGATAAACTGGGGGAAGCGCAAAGTGTACTCTCCAGCCTATCCGAGCACTGCTATAACTGGACTTACATGTTGAGAGTACAACAATCTGACACTGCTGGAAGGATATGCCTGCAGTGGGTGCACTGTCACAAGTAGGACTACTCTTCTCTATTCCTACCCTACTTGTTGGAGCGCTTGCGCAAGTACCAGCCCACCACTTCCAGGTCACTTCCGGCCACGCAGGCGCACCTTAAGGGCCGCGAGGAAACCCTCCATAGGGAGTTACTGCGCGTGCGTGCGCATGCGCGGGCTCTCTATATGGATAAGGATGGAGGGGAATAAAAGTATGCAGAGGGAGAAAATAGGTAATGAACAGTTTCTATATTTCTGCCAATGCGTATTTCTTGCCTACTGGTTTCCTTATCGTTTCCATCAAAAGGCTAATTGGGGGTTATTCACACAGAGCAGGCAGAAGTGAGCACCTTTGCGCCCCTTGGCTCTTGCACTTGTCTGCAGGATGTGTTTGCCCTCTGCGCCTCAACAACAACATCCGGTGTAAGGAACAGAGTGTGGCATTATTGCTCTAAATGATGCATAGGATTTGGGACCAATCCAGGCAGCTCTGTGCAAATGAAAACCTTATTTCAGAAGTAACAAAAGTTAGTGGTTTTCAAATGAGCTGCTGCACTTAATTTACTTCAATTAGCCATAGTTTTATCAGACACGTGGCTTTGTCTCATTTATACCTTATTTCTTCATAGGTTTTTCCCTTAAAGAAGACATATAGGATAAGTGAAAAAAACCTAATTTTGTAGGTAATTACAAGATATATATGGTGTTGCTTTTACTTGGTGCTAAAAATTAACATTATCCTTAAAAATAGCCTCTTTATTGGAGCTCCCTATAGATGTTCTCTGGTCCCTGTCTGTGTTTCAAATGAGGGGTGGGTGTGTCCTAATGGTCCCTGCCAGAAGCACAGTAGGAGGGGGACAGCCAATCACAGCCCTGCAGTCACACAAGCACAGTTAGGCTTCAGTGTCCTATCAGGTCCTGCTAGCTGCTGATTGGTTCCTGCCTACAGTGCAGTGAGCTGAGAGCTGCCGGCTCCCCTGCACAGCCTGGGAATTCAGGGAGCAGGAAGTGGAAGAGAAGGGAGGGATTATTAGGGTTTTTGCAGAAATATTCAATAAATGAGCCTTTTTAAAGCACAATTCTTCTATATCTAAATCTAAATGAGTATAATTCTTATTTTTTACACAAAATGTCTCCTTTCGTTGCCATTATCCATGCTGCTTTAGGATTTGAAGGGGGTCTGTATTCAGAAAATAAATGTGTGGTGGTTTTGCTACCATAGAGTAAAATAAGACACTTGATGCATGATTTTATCTGTAACATTTTTAAAAAAATAAACATAATTCCCACACCCGCAGCAAGTACATTACATCAGTATGATGCTCTGCGTGACTCTAGTCTTCTTGCATCTCTCAGCAACTGAAACTGTTTCTTTTTGTGAATGGCTTCGTATGGTAAAAAAGAAGACTACATTGGAACGATGAGATTTTAATTGGGTTGCCACCTTTTCTGAATGGCAACCCCCTGATGTTACAGTGATAGAAAATTCGATTTCAAACTCTAAAGCAAACATTTTTAATGGCCTCATGTGCATATTACATGATTGTTCATTTGTTTGTGTTCTGATCCTATATTTCATTTTTGTTTACAGACCGACCCATGAAGAGAGGCCCTGAGCAGAATTCTCTGTCTCCTCCTTTAGCAAAATGTCCATTTATGTCATGTTCTTCCCTAAAAACCCTACATTCCCTCTACCAGGGTTCTTTCCCATTCTACAGGCTGCCCTCAGAAGTTGGTCACTTTTCACTTGATGAAAACCGTCAGTACCATCAGGATAACAGAAAGTTACGCTATTACAGCCCTCCAGTAGGAATTAGGGAAAAGGGCTCACCTGGTTGGAATGTTATGGATGGTTATGAATCCCACTATGTACGCAGGAATGAGGACGAAAAAGAGGGTTTGCTCCACATACTGACCTGGTTAGAGAAGAACCGAGGTGTCCTAGGAGCACATGTGGAAGGTGGCAGTAAAAGGTAGGCAGGACCTTAGATGTAAGGGGGTCATTGAGCTAGCTAACAGGAGGAACCCGGCTTTTCTCTTTTGAACATGTGACTAAGGCAAGAGTGTTATATTGTGTTTTCCCTGCCAGCATAAATACACCACATGCAGGCTTTATTTAAGTGCATAAATACACACTTTCATATGCCAAACTGAACCCCTTCATTAATAAAATCATATCCGTCAAAGAAAAAAAGTCTTTGGAACTTTGCCTTTACAATCTTGTTTAATATTTACTATGTTTACAACTGTGCTTCCTTCTGTTCTTTTTACATGACGTATTATTTATCCTCAGACCTATTGATCGAGATTTTGTCACCTGGCGGGGTCACCTAACAAAGATCCTTTGCACTCCTTATGAGACACAGGAAGGCTGGCTTTTAGCGGTCACTCTGTTCAAAGGAACATTCTATATAAGTGAACGGGAAACAGAGGCAGCACAAAAGAAGAGGAAAGAGAGGTCCCTGGAACAGGAAAGGCTCATGTACTCTGGTTACAAATTTGAAAGTTACATTTGTGCAGGTCTGTATGGACTTATCTCACTTCCAGACTCTCCATTTCTGCTTAGCTTTACCTTCCAGTCTTCAGAATGATTTATAAAATTTCATGTAGGGATGCACCAAATCTGAATACCGCATTTTTTATAAAGGATTTGGCTGAAGCGAATTCGGATTCTAGTTTGCATATGCAATTTACCGACATAACACGAAAAACAATTGCAATTTTCGTACTTGCGTGATTTTAGGAGTAAAGATTCAGCAGTTCGGCCAGGTATTTGTCCTGCCGAACCCAAATCCTGCTGAAAAAGGCTCTGATTTTGCCAAATCCCAAACCAAACCTTGGATTTGATGCATCCCTTATTCACCTACCTGAAAAGAACTGTTTCTTCTGGGCCAATTTAATAAATAGTATAAATTCTGTTTAAAGCACTATGCCAAAATTCAAAAGGCTTGAAACATACAGTAGTATTTATCTGCTTTTAGTAGCAAACCATTATTAAAACAGGGCTTATTGTGTGAACACTAAAGTATGCAATTATATTTAATTATGTCAACATTTACCGGCATTTGTAATCCCATTTTTTATATCTTTGTACTTGGGTATACAAGACTGTGTATTTTTCTTTGTAAGCTACTCTTTCATACAGTTTTTTCTCATCACTTAAGACTCCCCAGATAGACAGCCTTCCCAGTCCGCAGTTGTTAATACCAATGAGGGATTTTGCAGTGTGTTACTGGCTCGGCTTACCTCACATTCGCTTCTGATATCGGGGGAGGTAGACTGTACTGACCCATCAGCCAAGAAAAGTATCCCTCCAACTTGCTACATAGAGTTGAAGTCTAGTGCCCAAATCCGAAACCCCCACCAGCAAAGAAGTTTTAACAGGTACACAATATTGCCTGTGAATTTTTTTTTATTAAAAAGTATTTCATGCATCCTTATATAAACCATGCAATATATTTTTTCTACCATCAAGTCGTATAGCACTAAAGCACAGGAAAAGTATTAAGAGCTTAAAAGAGAACATTTAAAGGGAAACTATGTCCCTAAAGATTGCAGGGTCTGTATACAAAATAAACTTTTATAAAACAGTCTATATGAAACACTATTATATAATTAATGCTTTTTGATGCAAAGTTTTAGTTTTTCTTGGAAGTAGTATGTGCCATTGGATGATACCACATAGAAAAAGTGCATTATGTTCTGATATCCGAGGGAGCACACAAGGAGGGAGGCTCTTGGTAAAGATGTAAAAGGTCCACTATGTGTATATACCAATTTGGTAAAATTCTTTAATATTTATAATATAAATGATCTGTTAAAGTAGTCATTCTAAAGGTGTACTTTAATAATTCACATGAATCCCTGTCCTTTTTGGAGTCTGGTTGGTAGACACCTAGGTACCTGAAAGAACTGCCATTTTAATTATTATTATCATTATTAACATTTATTTATATAGCGCCAGCATATTTCACAGCGATGTAAAGAAAATGCATTTATACAACTAAATCACATTAATTACACACAGAACATATGGAGTTACATACATCACAACCAATACAGTACAAAAGGTGAGGAAGGCCCTGTGCAAAAGAGCTTACAATCTAAAGGGAATGGAATAAGACACAAGGTGTGGGAGTGGGCAAGATCAGAATTAAGTGAGAGATTTTGTATGTGGTATTGCATTTGGTAGTGAAGCAGAGTGAGGTTAGGCTTCTCTAAAGAAGTACCAGAAAGGTTGGGAGAAAATCTGACAGACCGTGGGAGAGAATTCCAGAGGAGGGGTGCAGCCCTTGCAAAGTCTTAAATTCGAGCGTGTGAGGAGGTAATTAGAGAAGAATTGAGCAGGTCAGTAGAGGAACGTAGTAAGCGGTTGGGTGAGTATATAGAGATGAGATCAGAGATCAGAGGGTGGGGCAGTTATAAAGTGCTTTGGAAGTCAGGGTCATTAATTTGAATTTTATTCTGAAATATAGCGGAAGTCAGTGTAGGGATTGGCAGAGTGGCGTGGCAGAGGAGGAGCGGTTGCTAAGGTTTCGTGGCTCATTATGGACTGGAGAGGTGACAGTCTCTGGAGGGGAAGGCCAATTAAAAGAGAGTTACAGTAGACTAGACGTGATGTGACAAGAGAGTGAATAAGAATTTTGGCTGCATCTTGGGTGATAAATGATCGTATTTTGGATATGTTCCTTAGGTGGAAGTGACATGTTTTAATAAGTGACTGGATATGAGGAGTGAATGACCGGGCAGAATCTAGGATAACCCCAAGGCACCGGGCCTGGGGAGAGGGGGTGATAGTGGAATTTTTAGCTATGATGGATACTTCCGGGATGTTACTGGTGTTAGTTGGAGGAAAGAGAACCGTTTCAGTTTTAGAGAGGTTTAATTTGAGGTAGTGTTGTGACATCCAAGTAGAGATAGCGGACAGGCAGGAGTTCTGGGTTGAGATCAGGAGAGGAGACATAGATCTAAGTATCTTCAGCGTAGAGGTGGTAGTGGAAACCATACGAGTTGATTAGTTTGCCGAGGGAGGAAGTATAGAGGGAGAATAATAAGGGTCCCAGGACAGAGCCTTTAGGAACCCCAACAGAAAGAGGAAGGGGAGAAGATCTTACTCAATTGTAGGAGACACTGAAGGAACAATTAATGAGGTAAGAAGAAAACCAGGACAGGGCCGTGTCACGAAGGCCAAGTGAATGGAGGGACTGGAGAAGAAGAGGATAGTCCACAGTGTCAAATGCAGCAGAGAGATCAAGCAGTATTCATAGAGAGAAGTGATTGTTGGCTTTAGCTGTTAAAAGGTCTTTAGTTAGTAGGGTTAGGCCAGTTTCAGTGGAGTGTTGTTGCTTAAAACCAGATTGTAGGGGGTCCAGCAGGTTATTGTCAGAAAGGAATGAGGTTAGTCGTTTGTAGACTAGGTGCTGAAGTAGTTTAGAGATGAAAGGTAGCAGAGAGATAGGCCGGAGGTTATCAAGATTGGAGGGATCAAGAGAGGGTTTTTTTCAGAATGGGGTGACAAGAGCATGTTTTAGTTGAGAAGGAAAGATTCCCTTTGAGAGAGAGATTAAATAGATGCGTTAAGGCTTTGATTAGACAAGGATTGGCATTGTGGAGAAGTTTTGAAGGAATATATCTAGTATAGGTCAATCTAAAAATAACTGGACTTGCTGAGTAATCAATGAAGACGTTTCACTACTCATCCGAGCAGCTTCTTCAGTTCAACTGAAGAAGCTGCTCGGATGAGTAGTGAAACGTCTTCACTGATTACTCAGCAAGTCCAGTTGTTTTTAGATTGACCTATACTAGATATACTATGACCTGGATGAATGAAAATCTTCATAGTCATTTTGAAGGAATAGTATCAAGCGGACAGGTGGTAAGGTGAGAGGAGGCCAACAGTTTTGAGACTTCCTCATCAGTGACAGGGGTGAAGGATAAACTGTACCTTCCATATATAACTGTGCTTTCCTCCTGCTACACCTATTTCATTTATGACTCAAATTAGCTTGAGGTGAAGGCAGAAATAAGGGCAATCCTTTTCCAATAGTGTTTATACTATTTTCCTTTATATAGCCTGATTTATTTACTCTTCAGTAGATAAAGGCATCTTTGCCTTAACAATATTGCATTTTGTAATAGTCTGCATTTCTCAAGGAAAGGTCATTGTATTCTGGGTTCTGCAAGAGAAAAGTCTTGTATTCTTTCCTATGCCAGCTTGGGAACCTTTTGTATTTTATCCAACTTCATGACATGGATACAAGACTGCAAGCTCTCTGACAGGTTTAGAGCCTGAAAGTGTTTGTTTTATTTGTATCCAGGTACAAGCTACTAAAGTGGTGGTGTCAGTCCTTTCTTCTTGGAATACCTATCATTGTTGCAGGATTCCGTAGCCCAGAGGGAAGAATTGTCTCTTTGGAAACCTTCAAGACATCAGATATACCTCACCTTGTCCGGGTAATAATAATATAGTCCCTGTCCCAGTGGAGTTTACAATCTATGGCCGATATATAATTTTTTTTTATCAGTATAAATAATAAACACATTCTGGTATGGATTCAGATAGTAGAGGGATATTAAAGGAATTGTTCAGTGTAAAAATAAAAGCTGGGTAAATAGATAGCCTGTGCAAAATAAAAAATGTTTCTAATATAGTTAGTTAGCCAAAAATGCAATGTATAAAGGCTGGAATGATTTCATCTATAACAAGTCAGTCAGAACCTGCTTTTCAGCTCTCTTGGTTTACACAGACTGGTTACCCTGGTTACCAGGCAGTAACCAATCAGAGACTTGAGGGGGGGCCACATGGGTCATATCTGTTGCTTTTGAATCTGAGCTGAATGCTGAGGATCAATTACAAACTCACTGAACAGAAATGTCCCATGTGGCCCCCCTTCAAGTCGCTGACTAACTCAGAGTTATAGAGCTGAAAAGCAGGAAGTTGGATTCTGGCTGTTTTATTAGACATCTGTACACTCCAGCCTTTATACATTACATTTTTGGCTTACTAACTATATTAGAAACATTTTTTATTTTGCACAGCCTATCTATTTACCCAGTTTTTATTTTCACACTGAACTATTCCTTTAAGAACAGTAGTTTTCCCTACAATCTGGGGGTGCTAAAGCGGCCTATGTATGAGCATTATCAATATGTTTTCTTAAAGCAAAGTGCTCTGAGAAATGACTGCACACGTGTGAGCTTAAATGCTTGCTTTAATGTTTGCTAGTCTCTTCTTTGACTATATATTTGTTTGCAGTTTGTATGCACAGAAATATTAAACAGAATTGAAACATTTAGCATGCAGTTCTCTTATAGGGTGAAAGAAACAGCTGGGATCCTGCAGTGTGCATGAATTTCTGCAACAAATTCTTGTCTCATATAAAAAGTGTGGTGACTAGAGATGACCCAAGGTAAGACTCATAATATTGCAAGACTGAAATGCTAAGTGCGGTCAGCTCTTTACTGATTTTGTCATCTTCCCCCATTCAGGTTGGTTTATCTCTTTGCATGGGAGCCAGGTTGTGATGTCACATTCACTGTACACACTGATCCTGAATATACAATTCTCCCTTCATGGTATGTGAACTCTGTGAACTGAAGGATACCATGGACTAAACATGAATATCCTACTGCATCAGTGAGGACTTTCAGTGCAGCCTATAAATGATGGCTCACAAAGCCAGATGGAGAATGGATTTTCGTTCAATGGACCTTATGCCAAAACAATAACAAACGGTTGAAGAAAGGGGGTTGTTTATTTAGAGCTTATTTTAACATAGTTATTAAGAATGGAACTGAAACAATGCTTAATAATGCAGGCATGGGACCTGTTATCCAGAATGCTCAGGACCTGAGGTTTTCCGTATAACGGATCTTTCCGTAATTTGGATCTTCATACCTTAAGTCTACTAGAAAATCATTCAAACCATGAAATAGGCTGGTTCTGCTTCCAATAAGGATTAATTATATCTTAGTTTGGATCAAGTTTAATATACAGGAGATGGCATTTCCGTATTTGTGGGGTTTCTGGATAACAGGTTTCCGGATAATGGATCCCATACCCGTATACATAAAAAAATGGCCTTTTAAAAATAGGCATAATGTATACAAGTTGTATTTTTGTAAAAACAAATGCATACTGTCCCTTTAAATGAACATTATACCCCCTTCTTCAATATGATTTCAATGAATACAGCTAGTGCTGAACTTTTTGCCTGTTGCTTTAATCACAAAAAAATGAATTGTTAACTTGGCACAAGGTACAAAGCACATCGCTGGTGGATGCAAGGCAGGCAATAAGTACAGGGCTCCTTCCCTGCCAATTCTCTCTAATATACACATTAGGAGCAAGAAAGGAAAGGGGAAGCCAACCCCTCATGAATGCAGTACTGCTGGAATATATGTGTGTGTGGGGGGGAAGCAGTCATTGACAAATGGATGCTTTGTCTAATTTGTACTGTGCTCTACCATCAGTAAATGCTGTTTCGGTATAAATTAAAATTCATGTTTGTAAAGAAAACAATCTGGTTACTTTGTTTAACAATAAAAGAAACTGTCACCAATTCTGTTGTAACTTTTATTTTTGTGACATGTTATTGTCATAAATTCACAAAATAAACAGTAGTGACAGCACCGGTCACAATAGTGTTACTAAACAAAGGTTGATCCTCACTGGATACAGTATAAAACTAACCAAATTACTACACTATACCAGAAACCCACAGATCATCGCTCCTTTAATACCAACAGAGATGAACAGAATTATTTGGGTTCTGGCAGTTTCTACTATGTTTGTGTAATTAACTCTGCAGTAGTCTGCAGCCCCTTGAAGGGAATTTAAAGAGGTGTGCTGCTGTGTTCAATGTACAATACACATGTGGGCTGGATGCAGTTAATCTTCCAGGCTCTTTCAGTGACAGTTTGGCTGGTGAGTTCCATTTTCACACAGTCACGCTTATAGGAAAACCAATGCGGAGGGCAGCATACAACAGCATGGAGGCAGGAAAGAAGTTTCAGGTTCACCGTGTCTGTTCAACTGAAAGAAGAACAGTGGTTTAACATTTTTTTTTACTCAGGGGACCCAAAGTTATGTTGCAGAATCAGCTTCACAAACCAAAAATTATAGGGAAAAAATGTCATTATTTAGGTAGGGTAATCGTAAAGACCAAACAAACAGCATGGGAACTAATTTCTGGGTCACCAACCACAGGCTAAGAATCCCCAATAGGTTTGAAAGCTACCAAACATTATTTCTTTCATATAATACATAACGTATGAATTATCTATGTATACCTTATAGCAAAACTCCCACCACTACTAAAACCTAAATAGCTCTGCCGATTTGGCAACTCACGCACTGGGCAATATCAGACTGATCCAATCATTGGCCCCTGCATAATGCAGTCTTACTGACAAGGACCAGATCAAGATGGTCATATCATCACTCAGCAATGGAGAGCAAATTATGTGGCAAACTAAGGTAAAGACATTATACAATCCTTGTAAAATCTGGATCAGCAGATTACAAAGAAAATGTAAAGGATTGTAAGCGAGAGAAGGCATACACCACACTGGTATAATTAATCAAAAAGCAAACTCACTGTACGAGGAGATGTCTATTTCATCAGGTAGCTCACTAATATTAACTTCAAAACGATCTTGAACTTCATTGAGAATTTTCGCATCCCCCTCATCAGAGACAAATGTAATGGCCAAACCCTTTGTGCCAAATCTGCCTGCTCTGGCCACCTGTTGGTTATAAGAATGTAGGTAAATGAAGCAGTCACAAAGATGCAGATGTGCTACACAGACTAATGATATTTATACAGACCCTGTGCAGGTATGTATCAGAGTCCTCTGGCATATCGTAGTTGAAAGCAATGTTAACCCTCTCGATGTCCATTCCACGACCAAACAGGTTAGTCGCAACTAAAATTCGCCTCTGAAAATCCTTAAATTGCTGATAGCGTGAAAGCCTGCAAACAGCACAAAATTGAAGTTCTAAATCTATGTGCTTTGGGGGGAAAAAACCCTACTCTTATCCTCCTACCTTTCCTCTTGTGACATCCCACGGTGAATGGCTATGGCTGGAAAGTTCTGTTCCACTAGTAGCTGAGCAAGAGCGATGCAGCGCTGGACTGATTTCACAAAGATCACCACCTGGGTAAAAACATATTAAAACTGCAACTTGTTTTGCCATTCAAAACACCAGGTATGTCATAGACCTTGTGTTTAAATAGAAATGAAATAATTCTCATGTTTTAAGAATGTCCTGCCACATATGAGCCAAAGTGCTATACTATCATTACAACAGCCGCTTCAACCTAAATACACCCCCATCTACAGGTACACTTTATATTCTGGTGAAGTCATAGCAAATTAACCTATACCAGTGATTCACAAAATATAGGGCTTCATAAGAGCAGTTATATGGGATTTGGGATGAGTACTTAGTTGCTTTTCTAGATGTTTTTAAGCCTCAAGGCCCATCACGGTGGATATGGGGGTGAATGCTAATGTGATATTCTGTATATTTTAAGACCTACAGCTGGTACAAACAAAAACACCACCCTGAACTTGAACCCAAAAACTCTGACACCCCTTTCTCTACACTACTCTATTACAGGGTGCATGTTTTCTGCAATTGGACACTATGTAACATATCGCTATGGATTTTATTAATTAAAGGGGTTGTTCGCCTTTCAAACACTTTTTTCAGTTCAGTTGTTTTCAGATTGTCCTCCAGAAATATTTTTTCTATTACTTTCCATTTTTTGTACCATTTTCCCAAGATCTAAATTTAAAATTGAATGTCCCTGTCTCTGGTGTTTGAGTCTGGCAGCTCAGTAATTCAGGTGCAGACTCTAAACTGTTACAATTTTGCAACATTTAGTTGATACATTTCTCAGCAGCATCGCTGGAGTATTAGCAACTATTGTATCAAATCTAACAGCTGCCTGTAATAAAACCCAGAGATTCTGCTGAGCAGAGACAGAGATAAGAAATGTATCAACTAAATGTATCAATTTAGAACCGTTTACCGGGTTGGTGTCCCCCCCCCCCGCCAGAGCTGCTTTAGAAGGTGAAAAATTACATTTTACACTTCAATATTAGAGAAACGGTCACACATAAAAAATAGAAAGTACAGGTATGGGACCTGTTATCCAGATGGCTCGGGACCTGGGGTTTTCCGGGTTTAAAGGATTCTTCCGTAATTTGGGTCTGCATGCCTTAAGTCTACTAGAAATTAATTTAAACATTAAATAACCCCAATAGGCTGTTTTTGCTTCCAATAAGGATTAATTATATCTTAGTTGGGATCAAGTACAAGCTACTGTTTTATTATTACAGAGAAAAAGGAAATCATTTTTAAAAATTTGGATTATTTGGATAAAATTAAGTCTATGGGAGCTTTCTGGATATCGGGTTTCCGGATAAGGGATCCTATACCTGTAATTGGAAAAAGTCTAATTCTGGTGAACTATCTGAAACCAACTGAACTAAAAAAAAGGGTTAGATGGTGAACAACCCCTTTAATACTTTTTAATAAGATGATACTTACATTGGAGAATATATGGGAATCTTATAAGGTGCAGACACTTTTGGTGCTATTTATGGTAATTGATTGTAATCATTGGGTTTGTGATGTAATGTTGCACCTCCCTCTTTCACTTGTACCTTTTTAAGCACAAATTGTTCATGTGTGTCATCCTTGATAAAGGTCCCACAACAAGACTGAAACACTGGAATGACGGCTGAAATTCATATATAGTTTGTAGAAAGTAGGCACTCTGGCACACGGCAAAGAGCTTGATAGAAGCAAATAAAATCTGTACTGCATCATAGCATAGCAGATGTCTCTATTTGCTATGATGTAGTAAAGCATTTTATTTGCTTCTATCAAGCTCTTTGCCGTGAGTGCTTTCTTTCTACAAACTATATATATATATATATATATATATAACTATATATATATATATATATATATATATATATATATACTTGTCTATAGTGATGCCACTCACAGGATTTGCACAATTAGATCAAATGTATTTAAAAAAAGAAACAGCTTTATTAATACGACGTTTCGGCTCCAAACAGGAACATTTCTCAAGGAAAACAGTGCCGTGAATGAACAAACATTATATAGCACAAAAAGGCACCAAAACTGTTGCTTCACCCACAAATGACATAAAATTGGCATCAGTAATAGTGACATGGTGGAATATATATATATATATATATATATATATATATATATATATATATATATATATATATATATATATATATATATATATATATATATATTAGGGATGCACTGAATCCACTATTTTGGATTCGGCCAAACCCCCGAATCCTTCACAAAAGGTTTGGTCGAATACCGAACTGAATCCTAAGGGTGGGAAGGGGAAACCATTTTTTACTTCCTTGTTTGGATTCAGTGCATCCCAAACACATAAAAACAGAAGTATCACACTCGACTGGCTTCATTAAGAACATTTTACATTAATAAAATTATTTTTGTTTATTAAAGTGAGTTTTTTTTCTTAATTGAACAGTACTTTTTGCTGCTGTGTGTGTGTGTGTATCTTTCCTTTATACACATAACCACAATAATTGCAGCTATAATATGCACAAAACAAATATTAAACGAAGCAATGCAAAAAAAAAGAAAATATTGTTAACCTGGTTGAACTCCAAGAGATCCAACAGGTCGAACAGTTTACGATTTTTCTCGTTGTCCTTCAGCTTGACGTAATACTGCTGCAGTCCATGAAGCGTCAACTTTGTTTCATCATCCACGAAGATTTCCATTGGCTGGAGGAGGGGGTTGGGTGGGAAATTAAGGGTTACACAGTAAGGGGAGGGGGCCTGCTTTCTGCTCAAATGATTGTGAATTTCTATTACTTGCAAGGAGTGCAGAAAAGATTTCTATAAACCATTAGCAAAACCTCTTGATTCATTGGACTAAGTAACATGACACAGTAACTCCATCATCAGTGGTACCTCCATCTACCTTGATAGGAAGAAACCCAGAATGGGTCTACCCAAGATCCCCCTCCATTAACATGGAGTTACTTCTGAAAATGAGTAATAATGGGCCCCATTTCCTAAACAGCAACAATTGATGATTTGCCATGTTTTATTCCTGTTTTCCACTAATTCCAACACTGCACCCACTAAAACCCTGTGTAATTGCTTTTGCACTATTGCCAGTGTGTAAAGAATGACCAGTACCAGGGAGACATGGGCGTATATTTACATGCTCAACAGTGCATACTTTTGGTAAGGCAAAATAACTGTAGGCTTAGGGGGTTATTTATCAAAGGTCACGTTTTAGAGGTTTGTGAAGTTTTCTTTTATATCGCAAATAAACTCACAACTCGAATGTTTTTTGATCCATGAAAAAACTTGAACGGGAAAGATTCAAATCAGTGAATTTTGGGTGAAAAACTTGGATTGAATTGATCAAGTTTTCAAGAAAACTCGAATCGCTGGAGTTTATCGAGTCTTTGAGCAATACCCGCCGAAAAAACCCCGAACATCGTGAAGGCTACGAACGTCTTCAAATGGTTCATGGGACTTCTGCCATTGACTTTGACATGACATCGACAGGTTTTAGCTGGAGTATTTTCGTATTAGAGCTATTTCCAGCTTCGGGGTATAATAAATCTTGAAAAAATCAAATGGTTTTTAAAAAAATCCTTGAAAACTCGATGTATAAAAAAACTCCCAAACCTCTAAAATCTGGACCTTTGATAAATAACCCCGTAAGTGTGCATACAGTCAGTCCTGTATTTTATACCCAGTCTCTGGTAGGTGTAAAATACACTTTTTTTTCCCTTTACACTTATATTAACAGGCACAACCATCACAAAACAATTCAGAGGCAACTATTTCTGCACATTTGCAATTTTAACACATGCAAAGGCGCAAAATGGCTTTGTTTTCTCATAGCAGTTGAATACTTGAATAGCAAATGAGGCCCAATATTGAACTATTTCAAGCAGAAGTCCCTCATTAAAAATCAAAATCTGACCAACTACAATGGATTATAAAAATATTACAATGGTATTATTAAAATAATGGGTGTGACACATGCAAAAGCGACAAGAATTGTACTAAGCAGTGTTAGAAATGCCATGTGATGGGACAATGCTACAGCATTATTCCTTAGACTAATATTAAAGGGGAACTATTGAGAAAACGAAGATTGAATATTTTCTTTGTCTCATGTAAGTAAGAAACTTCTTAACACAATCAATAGAAACTTGGCTCCTGCAGAAACAGAGACATACTGCTGAGAGGAGAAGCTTATTTTCACAAACAGTACAGTATTCTTTGGTTATATTTAGAATAGTGATGTGCGGGTTGGGTTTTTCCCGACCTGCACCCAACCCTAACCTGTCCTCCCTCAGGCCGCCCGCATCCGACTTCCGGTTCCTTTTATAGACCTGCGTTGATCTGCCCCACCAATGACAACACAAAAGGGGCGGGCGAACAGGCACGTGGCTATAAAGCTGGAGTCGGCATTTGAAGGTGGGCGAGCAGGAGAAGAGCTCAACCCAGACCCGCCCACCACCCTCGAAGAGGAGTGCGAGGTCGGCCCGCGGGTATCGGGTCTGCCTGCACATCACTAATTTAGAAGGTTCCTTACTTTCATGGAATAAAGCCAATATTACATTTTAATTTTTACAAGAGATCCTTTCAAGTACTTACAGAGCCAGTTCACTTGATTATGCATGCAATTGTGCAATTAATCATAAAATCAGTACTAATGGCCAAGTGAAGACAAAACATTTCACATTAAAAAAATCAGACTTTTGATGGTATAGTGGAATATCAATGTTTGTTCAGAATGGATTTGCACCATATTTATATTGTATTGTCAAATCATCTGTGCATTGCCAAATTGGTTTTGCGTTAATTATTACACACCTATGTAAATCCATCCAATCTTTTAGGTGAATGGATTCATACAAGTGAACAGTCCCTCTGAATAATCACTGCTGCACCCAGCACAAAGATTAAAATTGGTGTTCATCGTTACTTTTGTCCAACTTTAATCAATTTAGCATGTGGACAATCCTGGCTAAAACAGATATAACACCACCCATTTTTAACATGATGGCAACCCACTAAGCTGTATCAAGACATGAAATCGGCTGAGCTGATCTAATGCACTTACTGGTGTTCATGTTTATGAATCAGGCCCACCCTATAGTGAATTGCTCCTTATTTTGAATATACACAGTACAAATAATCATCACTAGATTTCCTGAAGAGGATGTCCCAACACAGAACTCATTACTATAACTATGCCTGAAAGTGCAGACAGCAAAGGAAAACTAAAGCACTAATCACATAAGTGATAGAATTCAAGTGTTCCTGCCCTATCCCTCCATAGATACTATCACACATTCTAGAGCAGTGATCCCCAACCAGTGGCTCGTGAGCAACATGTTAGTCGCCAACCCCTCAGATGTTGCTTCCAGGAGCTTTCCTTTTTATAATTCTGCTTTGGAGACAAGTTTTGGTTGTATAAAAAAACAAGTGTATTGCCAAACAGATCCTTCTGTAGGCTGCCAGTCCACATAGGGCTAACAAATAGTCAATCATAGCCTTTATTTTCCACCACCCAGGAACATTTTTAATGCTTGCGTTGCTCCCCAACCCATCTGAATTTTGCTCACGGGTAAAAAATGTTGGGGACCCCCGTTCTAGAGGAGTGTGACTACTACCTTAAATTATACGTAGGCATGCTTCTCTTCCATAATCACCTCCACTCTACCTAGAGCAGGGATCCCCAACCTTTTGAACCCGTGAGCAACATTCAGAAGTAAAAGGAGCAACACAAGCATGAAAAATGTTCTTGGGGTGCCATATAAGTGCTGTGATTGGCAATAGCCGGTGTAGATTGTCAAACTACATTGAGGCTCTGTTTAGCAGTGCACCTGGTTTTTATGCAACCGAAACTTGCCTATAAGCCTGGAATTGAAAAATAAGCACCTGTTTTGAGGCCACAGGAGAGCAACATGTTGCTCACGAGCTACTGGTTGGGGATCACTGACCTAGAGGAATGTGCCTACTGCTGTTACATTTTGGTTCAGTACAACCATAGTACAGGTATATACTTTGGTCACTCACTAAATTGCATAAAAACAGAGATGCTAGCATTTATGCCTAAAAGAATTTATTTACAACTGCGGCTTATACGTCAGCACACTCCTTGCAGCTCTTCCTCTCTCTATTTGGGATACTTGTCAGTATCTTCATGGTTTTACAAATGAGTGAGTGGACTAGGTATATACTATGGTTTTAAATCAACATAATTCCTTTAATACTGGGTAGGCCCGACAGCTCAACTGGAGAGCCACAGGATATGTGTGGTTTTTATGACCCCCCCCACCCAAAAACTGGGGTAATAAGTGGAAATGCACAGAATTTATAATTTGACAAAATTCCATCACTTTTCAATTATGCAAATTAGTGTCCCGATTCAGCTGAATATATTATGGAGAATTTGGTATTTGGCAGAATCCAAAAACATATGGATTAAGTATATCCTAAATTATAAGAAATAATTTTTGCTGGGAGAGGCTAAACCCAGCACTGGAAGAATGATGGAATTAAACATTTAATTAACAAGTATTCAATCTTGGAGGTCAATTTAAATACATCCTACGCTGAGGTTTTTGAATGGAACAAAATGTGCTTAGTTCTTTACCAACAGATGTTTGTCTTCACCTTGCCATTAGCCACAGTAAATTTATATGCATTTCCTAAATACCCACTTATATATATGGAATGATCTAGTGCCTCTGTGCATAAATAATGGGTCAAGACAGTGTTAAAGACAGCACCCTAAGTACAATTACTTGCTCAGCTAACACAAGTAAATATATAATATAGATAAATAAAATTGTAAAAGTGTTATTTTGCATAGGAAAAACTGAAGCTCCTGACACATACCTAAGCTTGCTTAAAAGGACAGTATTCACCCTTCAACATGAGCTCAGTGAATAGGGCTTGTGCTGAACATACTATTGTTATAAGAAATATCTATGGCTTTTGTTCTGGAAATTAAGAAGAAAAGGTTACCAGTTTCACTTTAGCACTTTCTAGTTCTGGTGAGCAGCTGATAAGTGAATTGCCTAACCACTGAGAAGCACTCTGATAATGGGCTGCTAAAGGCTATAGCTTAGAGAAGGATGGGGTTTGTTTGTTGAAAGGCAGATAGGAAATTCTGAACAAACTGATGGGAGAGGGAGTTCAAGTTCAGTGTAAAAAATTTAAAATTAGTGCTTTATAATGGCTAAAAAGAGGGAAATATTTTTTTAAATAGGCAGAATACAATATTAACACAAGTTCCATTTAATGTGGTTTTTTTTTTTTTTTTTATAAGCAAAAGCGTTCTTAGGCGTATACTGTCCCTGTAATATAAGCTCATTTCTCTTTATTTATGGACCCCCAGAATGAAGCACAAGGCACATGACCAATTCCAAAATATTTTAAGTGGGCTAACAATTTTAAATGGAAGTCATCATGAACAAAACAGTACATCTGTTAACTTAAGTGGAAACAGACCCAGAGATTGAGGTGTCCTATAAGTCTCTCATTAACCCTAAGAATACAAAGAGCTGTAGCAGCTGATATAAGCTTTCACTAAATGCACTTTTGCCACTGGACTACAGTAGGGGGTTACGCAATGAAAGGCACTAAGTTTGTCTATGAGCAGTAATCCATAGCAATCAGCAGGTAGAATTTACTGGCCATCTGTTTAAAAGCCAACATCTTATTGGTTATTATGGGTTACTGCTACTGGGCAAGCTTAGTGCATTTTATTACATATGGGGGCATTTCCCACTGATGATGTAACAGAGCATGCCTATTTTCAGAGAACCAGGGATTCATTCTATGACTGCCACACATAAGCAGTACCATAATAAAAGTTGCATTCCATTTCTAGTAATCCATAGCACCCAACTTTCCTGGTGGCTTTTACTGGTTACTTGTTTGAAACAATTGTTTCTATGACTTACTATACCTGGTGCAAACTCAGTCTACATTATTACAGGACCTTTAAAATGTACACTAGCTTTTAAAGAAGCTCTGTGAAAACAGCTAGGCCTGCTTCCACTTCACAAACCAGATTGGTCCTTGCACTATTACTTGTAGGCAATCAGGTTTTAATTCGCCAGATATAGGAACTGATAGATGACTAGGTTGTTAAAAAAAAAAAAAAAATATATATATATATATATATATATATATATATATATATATATATTGCCCCAAGGGTAGTACAACACCTGGGTGACTTAAAAAGAGCCACCAACACACATAACACATTGGTTTTAGGGAAGGATAGGAAAGGCAGTTTTTTGGATTTGGTAAATGGGAGCCCAATAAAACATTACAGCTACAGTTGGGTATGAACATACTGGCACTTGATACCTTTTATATAAATCCTGTCTGGAGTCAAATAAAATGGAACATAACCCATTTAAGAGTAGGTAAAATAAAAAATCAGATGCGAGCTTTCATTAGCTGGATGTAAAGGGCCCTACCATCCACTTGTAATACTGACAGTTTGGGGGAAAAATATTCTGCACCTATTCATGTGTTTCTGTTTAGCCAGTTGGTTTAAGAAATATTTTTGATGTATGTTTCTTGGGCAAGACATTATGTATATTGCCTTGATGTTACAGAAGCAGACATAGGCATATGTATCAAAGAAAATAGAAAAAAATAAGGCTAAAGAATGTTTGTATTCTCAGACTTTCTTTGATACATGCTATGCAATTTTTGTACAACTGATTTGATGGTCAGCTGTTTAGTGCACACTTGATTAATTTATTGTATTTATATTTCCTACTGAGCCAAAAGGAAACAAAAATAAATTTTCTACTGAACCAAAAAGAAACAAATAAGAGACCTTTGTGCCTTGATCTTAGAGTACATGCAAGGACACGTAAACCAACACTTTTTATATTTCATAAAGCAAGCTAACACTGACATCACTAAGTTATATAAATAAATGTAAGTTTTGCTTATCGTGCATCTGGAAAGTGCAGGTTTACATGTGCTTCCATAAAGAAATTATGCATGTACTCTAATACAGTATAAAATACCTAATGGTCAGTGATTAGATGCTTACAGGACCCATTTAGATATAAAATTTGAATGGAGAATCCGGAGGGTTTCCTGCA
The DNA here is from genome assembly GCF_017654675.1 of Xenopus laevis. Classification (NCBI taxonomy): domain Eukaryota; kingdom Metazoa; phylum Chordata; class Amphibia; order Anura; family Pipidae; genus Xenopus; species Xenopus laevis. The sequence continues at coordinate 65,815,873 of NC_054385.1, forward strand.
GGATTCTTAGGCATTCAGTTTTTGATGATTTTTACTTCTAGATTGCTCAAATTAGCCTATCAAGTTTACTAAATTGATAGGCAAATTTGATCAAAATTTCCTATAAGTATCCCTAGCTTGCAGTAATTTAATATTTCAGATTAAATTACTGTAGGCTTTGGTTACATTTTTTCCCTTTAACCAGTATAAATATGCACCATAGGCATGGTTTCCTAGGGGATTCATCCAACGTTGATCGATTCAGGAAGAATTGCTCTGAATCAATCAAGTTTGTTAATTTATGAATAAACCTAAAAAATCAATACTGATCCATAATTATGGTAATCTCGTTCACTTTACTTTCCCTGAATGACATTCATTCTTGCCAACATACATTTCCACACCCTCTGCTAATACAGTTTAAGATTGCATTTCTACTCACCCTGCACCATTTCAAACAAATAACCAATTCTTACGCTATATCATCCTACAATCTGCATCTTTATGTAGATACAGTATATCTGATCACTTCTTCATAGATATTAGTTTATATTCTAGAAGATGAACTTCCCTTTCTGTTTTTATGCATTTTTTTCTTTTGATTGGTATGGCAGTATTTCTTTGCCCCCAGTTCTTTTTTTTCTTTTTTTTTTAAAGGGAACTTTTTTTTCAACACTCAATCTTTTCTTTATCACTTCTTAGAAGTGATAAGGAAAGGAATGAGTAAAATTAAAGAGGATGGAAAAGCCCCAATTATGGGATTCTGATCCACTCTGAGCAACTATGGAGTAACAAAAATGATGTGACATTTTTTAAGGAGTCACAAAGATGAACTGCATTGTTTTCTTGGCATAAAAATTTAAAATCAAAGAGTGCTATATGCTGGGTTAGGCACTCTTGTGATACTAAACGTCAGAGAATCACCAAAAGGTAAGACATCTATTGATATCACAGAACAGTATTTGCGCATCAAAAGAAAAAAAAAGAAAATGCCAAGAGGGAGCCTGAATGATTTTGGCTTGTATCACAAATACTGTTTAGAACGTGATAAAACTGGCAATTCAAGTCAAAAATTAGTTTTAGTGGTGTCAAGAAAAATGCATTATGGAAGTTTGCTTTACTGGCCACAAGCTGTTACATGTGAGCCAATTAAAAGTATGACTCTCAAGCTGTGGTGTCAGAGAGCCATTTGAAGCTGGGTAATTATATTTTAATTTGGTGTGACACATTATAAGGGACAGTGACATTTGCTGGAGTGACTAGCTGGTGATATTGCTGCACACCAGTATATGGCAGGCTGAATGGTACGATTCTGTCACATCGCCATGTTTGTATTTAGCCTCTGTGTCACACCTGCTTCTGTAGCACATGACAGACATGTAACTTAAATAGTGCAACAAAGGGAACTGTGCACTTGGGTTTTTATAGAACAAAAAATATTAAAAAAAAAAAATCAGTGCCACACAGGGTAGTAACGCCTGAGTTTGGCTTGGCGTTTTTTTTTCCAAAATTGTCCCTTAGTTAGCGTTGTCAGCCAGGGGCTGCTTGAGGAATAAGGGAGGAGGAAGAAGATGAGGAGTTGGTAATTACATCTTGCATAAATTTCCGGCAAACCGGGCGAATCTCCTTGCTCAGCGTGGCACTGAACATCATAACCTGCTTCTCATGTGGAGTCATGCGGAAAATTTCCTGTACATCTCTGCGCATGTCTATGGATATTAAAAAAAATAAAAACAGTAAATAACAGTAATATCAGAAGGATTTAAATACATTTTCACCCATCTTTACTTTTAAGAGAACACATACATCTGTTATCTATGTTTAACTTGAGACAATGCTTTCTTGAGAACGTCTAAACGAAGGTCAGCCCATCACCGTTAAGCAGACTACAGGCATTGTTGTTTCCATAAATTACTATGCAAAACGGTGAACCCCAAAAAATGTCACTTGAAGCAACTTTCAATATAAATAAAATTTAACTTTCAGAAGACTTATTTATCAAAGGTCGAGTTTGTGAGGTTTTTTATACCTCGAATTAACTCACAATTTGCAAGTTTTATAATTTCTGATAAAACTCGAGTTTAAAAAACTTGAATCAGTGTAATCAGGGTGAAGAACTTAAATACTCATTTTTATCAAGTTTTGGGTGAAAAAAAAGCTTGAATCACTCTAACTGATCAAAAAAAACACCAAAAAAATCTGCACATCATGATGTCTACAAAGTAGCCTTTAGATTCAAGCTATTTCCTGCTTCAGGGTATTATAAATCTCAAAAAAATAAGTTTTTTAACCTGAAAACACTGAAAACTACCCTTGAAAACTAATTTTTCAGAAAAAAAACAACTCCTCCTTAAACAAAAACCCCCTTACAGTTATTTGTAAATGTACCTGCAATTGGAACTAATACTTGGTTTCTGCAATTCTGGATTTTGTGCGTAAAACAATGTAGCAGAGAACAGCAAGGGACAGACAGAAAATATTATCAATTGCAATTACATTTACAAATAACGAATACCAATGAAAACAACTAATCGAATATTGAAAAGTTGCTTGGAATTATATAAAAATAGTATTTTGGTTGATATCCCCTTTATTAGTAAACTGTGTCTGTGGTTGCCCATGTCAGAGACTAAACACGTGAAAATCCAAGAACTTGTGCAAAAACTGGAAACGTGATAAAGCTAATCAGCATCTTTAATAAAATGTTTATTCAATGGTTTTCTGGCTTATTTAGGTATGTATTGTTTTTGCTGCTCACCTAGCTGTTCTAACATTTTGTCACACTCATCAAGGATGAAATGTTTGATGTGTTTGAGATTAAGAGTCTTGTTTCTTGCAAGTGCCAGCATTCGCCCCGGGGTTCCCACCACGATGTGGGGACAGCTCTTTTTCAGAACCTCCTCATCTTTCTTAATGGCAAGCCCTCCAAAAAATACTGCTACCTGAAAGACATGGTGAAATTTTAAAGCCAAGGCAAAAAAACTACAAAATAAGGGAAAACAGTGACAGTATAGAGTTTAGCATATTTAAAGGAACACGGAAAAAATGTGTATTAAAATATAATGTACTGTTGTACTGCCCTGGTAAGGGCAATGGCAAACAAGGAGATTATTAGCCCCCGATCTCCTCCTCTGTGGGCTACTGATCTCCTCCAAATGCTTCCCCACCATCTATAATGTAAATCGCCGGTGTTAAAACACGTGGCACTCCGTTTTTTGAGGCAACTTTGAGTGTATTGGAAGTGCTGCACACTTACAAAACTCCACAATGAAAATAAGCGCTCGTTATAGGAAGTATTTTCTGATGGGTACCTTTTCACACTAGGAATATAATGAATGTGATAGCAATTTTCCATTGCAAAAAATCCTCAAATTTATGAAAAAAAAATTATCCTCAGACATAAATGATTTTTAATTATTTTTTTTACATACATTACAATTTCATTACCTTAACAGAAGGCATATATTTTGAGAATCTCTCGTACTCCTTGCTGATTTGAAAAGCCAGCTCTCTTGTGTGACACATGACTAACACAGAGACCTGCAATAAAATCCAAAAAGAGAGGGGGCAGGTCAGCGCACCAAAAAACACAGAAAGTTTAATATTTAAGATTGTAAATGTCTGCAGTTCACTGAGAAGCCTTCCGTATTATGAGCTGATTCATATCAAACAGCCTAGAACTTAGAGAAAGGAGGTGTTTCTTTATATCAAAGGCTTTTAACTGGACAGGTGATTGGTTTTGATTGTGCCCATGTGACCCAAAGAAAAACATGATTTTACTTTCAATTTCATTCCTTAACACTCACCTGCCCAGTAACAGGTTCCAGCTGTTGCAATGTGGCTAACACAAACACTGCTGTTTTACCCATGCCAGATTTTGCTTGACAAAGAATGTCCATCCCAAGAATTGCCTGAGGAATGCATTCATGTTGCACTATATGAAAGAAAAACAGATGTTACATAAAAAATCACCTGCCCTCTACGGAAACACACAAAGACAAAACTTTAAAAATTGTTGCACAATCATATTTTCTGCCATTTTGTTGCATAATGACAAAATATTTAATTGGAATCGACATTCTTAAGATCATTAATTGAAACATTTTAATGATTTTAGTTACAGTCCAGCTGCTTATATTGTCTGCATTCTTAGTTCAGACTCCAAAAAACAATGTATTACATGACAGCTGATTAGGAAAACTGACTTCATCTACATTGCTTCAAATGTCAAAATCAGGAGTGCAGAAACGGTGAGCTGGATACTGTTTTCAGTAGCAATCACATTTACAAATAACTTTAACCCCATTCAAGATTTTATTCAAAAAAATAAAAAAATGTAAAATACAACAGTTATTCCAAACTTGTTTCCTTTTCATCTAACCGTCGCTTTTTTTTAACTGAATAAAAACTACTGATTACTGACTACTACGGAGTATCCAGAGCAGAATGTTAACACAAATAACATTCATACCATTGCATGTTAAGCGAACACATTACCACCTCCAATATCAATATATGTCAATGTGATGCTCACACTTTCAAAGAAATTTTGTGAAACAAAGCTATATAAATGAGCTTGGGTTCAGTTGAGTTATATATTTCAACAGGAAGAAGTGTGGAAGCAAAAGACAGAACTCTGACTGTTAATTGGCTCATGTGACCTAACTTGTGGTTTGTTTGTGTGCACTCTAAATCCTATGATCCCAGGGGGCTGCCCTTATTTTTTAAAATGTCAATTTTTTATCAATGATTACCCAATGGCACATACTACTAAAAAGGTATATTATAATGAAAATGGTTTATTTACATCAAGCAGGGTTTTACACATGAGCTGTTTTACTCAATATATTTTTATAGAGACCTACATTGTTCGGGGGGTATAGTTTTCCTTTAATCCTGCAGTGGAGCACCCCTTCTTAGGTGAATGCCACCTACATCAGTCAGGCAGGTGAGCCTTGTGGTAGGTGCTGCTCAAACTATCATTCCAACTAAGCACACACATTACCTTACTAAACCTTTGCAGTGTCCACAGATTCCCATTTCCCTTCTCTCACCTTCTGATGGATGTTCAAAGCCACAATCTACAATGGCCCGAAGCAACTCCGGCTTGAGTAAAAAGTCTCGAAAACCAGAGCTGTGGATGGATACATATGATCCCTTCATTTCCTTTTTGACAGTTATGTCAGGAGCATCCACTCCAGCCTGGTTGTCCACATCATCATCTTCATAGTCCAGAAGTTCATTGTCCACATCTGTCTCTGCCATTTTCAGCAAGTAAAAGTGGTGTCTAGAATACAGAAAATGGTGTTTGTAGATGCGACATCTGCATCTAGAATATTCTCAATATAAAAAAAGTTGGAAAACCTACTTTTTGAATACTTTTTAATTTAAAAAAAAATGCATGAAATTAAAGAGTCAGTTCTATATGTGTGTGTTTTCTAAATCTGTCTTGTGATTCATTTCAAAATATCATTTGCTGCACTGGAGATAGCTGACTGGCGTTTTTTCTTTCTTCAAAAGTTTGATCGAATGTATGTGCATGTGTGTATTGCAAATAAACAGAAAGTCCTGTATTGACATTGACAGGTTGTTATCATTCATGTAAATGACAGGCAGCCAGGAGAGGTATAGGCTGTTTCTCCTGAAACATGCAGCCAGAGAAACATGTAACTGTACAGCTGTACTGTAATGGTGATACACTGTATATAATCTGTGAAATTTTGCTGAACGAAGAGCATGCCCTTACAGCATTACACGTTTCGGGTTTGGACTTTAGCTTTGTGTAGATCTGACTTTTCTTGTGGAAGTGCAGCTGAAGCAAATCCTCACCCATCATCACATGTATTGAATCTGAACAAGATGACTGGATTTAACTTCATACATTCCAAAGTGGGTTTATACTTTTATATTCATATGAGACACTTACTTAAAGCAGACCTGTCACCTATACATAAACTGTATAATGAAAGTCCTCTGCAAATTAAACATGGAACCCAAATTCTATTTTTTATTAAAACATCTGTACCTGTTATAAAGATGTTTAAATATCTGAGTGGTCAATCAGATTTTACCTGCCCCACCTCTATGCCGGAGCACAAGTCACATGACTTGGGGCAGCTGGGAAATTGACAATATGTCTAGCCCCATGTCACATTTCAAAATTGAATATAAAAAATCTGGATTTCAGTGCCGAATTCTGCTGGAGCAGCACTATTAACCTATTATTTTTGGAAATGTTTCTTTTTCCCATGACAGTATCCCTTTAAGGTGACAGGTCCCCTTTAATTGAGGAAAAGCAGAAATTTCAGAGACATTAACCCTTAGAGTAAAAGTGGAAAACAGGCATGAAACCAAAAGCCTCTCTGTAAATGTATAGGGTGGTGTCCTTGTCATGATATTCAGGGGTATGTGATAGCACAAATAAGCTTCCAATAACGTGCACTATGAATATGTGCTTATTGTACGTGTTCCTGACACATCATTGACAGAACTACAGCCGGGGGTTGGGATCAAAATGCCCTTTCAGTGCAAAAGCCTCAAGGACGCTGCTCCATCCCGATCAGCAAAAAAACACTTTAATTTTAAGATGATTTTCCATTCATTTAATTGCAGTATTTATCACTGTATCCTTGTCCTTACGGTGCAACATTATTATGTAGCACTAGAATTGCTCCTCAGTCACGTCATTACTCAACGTTACAGCGCCGGACTAATGGTTTATGGCACAACTCTAATGTTCGTACATCTGATTTATATTCCCGTTTCACTGGGCCATAGATAAAGTCGTGTCTGCACCCGTTTACAATTGATATCTGGCAAGGCCGCCATCTGGGGGAACAGTAGGGTCAGTCGCCCCGTGCCCGGTGGGTTTTAGGTGTATAGGGGGCCCGGCTGTGTTGGACTCATTTAGATGGCAGGCCCCTCTATCAGTAAGCTATAGAATTCGGGGGGTGGTTGCTAAAGTGCCTGCATTTTCTTTCCCCTATGCACATGTTTCATGGTGTACAACAACAATCCCGCTTCTCATAACACAGCCCACAATCCCGAATCGCTACTTACAGATCTCACAAAACCGCAGGCTCCTAGCCCCCTGTTTTACACAAAATCCCGATGCCACAATTCTCCTCACGCGAGATTGGCGTCACGACTACACGTAAGCGCAGTGACGTATCACGTAGCCGCCCTGTGTGAGTGACGTAATAGCTCAAAGCTCTGGCTTGTGCTAGACAGAGAACTATAAACATGCATTTTCTGGTTGCCTACTACAGCACTATATAGCCCACTACTACAGTCATATCCCAATTTGACCAAAAATGACAGAGGTTGTGTGCAAACTCGGGCCAAGTGAAATTCATCATTTTAGTTGTTTTGTTGTGCCACGTTTAATGAACATGATGTCAGTTACAGTAACATTCTCATCTCACACACAGTTATGCATTATGAAGACACAACATTGTAAAACTCGACCTTATTATTCATAATTCATACCTCCCAACATTTTGGAAGTAAAGAGGGACAAAAAATTTTTTTCCGCACGTAGCGCAGCAATTTTTTTGGCCACACCCCTTTATGTGGCCACACCCCCTAATTACCATGTTCGGTTTACAAAATTTGGCAGGTTATGAAAGTTTGAAAATATTTCTCCTTATCTAAACTGTGTTTTTGTGCCTCAAAATTGTTACAAAGTATCTTATTTGCACCTGTTAGCTGTTCTGGGCTCTCTGCTAAAAGCCAATTAAGTGAGAAACTTTGTTTCTTTTTCTGGCTGTTCAGTGCAGAGAAAAGAGGGACTTTCCAGTACAAATGAGGGACTGCGGGTTGAGCTGTCAAAAGAGGGACTGTCCCTCCGAAAAAGGGACAGTCGGGAGGTATGTTCATATGGATCCAATGTATCAATCAAATAATTGTTACTCAGTTCTTTTTTGGGTGCTGAGCCTGAGATAGGTAAGATAAGAATTTCTTACCTGTAAATTGTCTTTTCTTCAGGTCCCCTCAGGCAGCACACAAAAGAGAGATAGGTCCTCCTACTAGGGACAGGAAACAACATAAAAACACCTCCCCCCCAACATTCCCCTGTGTTAGTTAACAAGATCCACACACACAGAGGTTGCTTTGACAGAATTTTAATCAGGGGGAGGGATAAATGGTGCTGCCTGAGGGGACCTGAAGAAAAGACAATTTACAGGTAAGAAATTCTTATCTTTCTTCAGGTCCCCAGGCAGCACACAAAAGAGATTTTGAAAAGATCAATGGGAGGGAACGAAAACTGCCTGTAACACTTTCTGGCCAAAAGCAGCCTCCCTTGAAGAAAATACGTCCAGCTTGTAGTGCTTGGAAAACGTATGCATCGAAGTCCATGTTGCAGCTTTACAAATCTGCTCTGCCGATGCTTCCGCTCTCTGTGCCCAAGTCGTGGCCACTGCTCTAGTCGAATGGGGTTTGATTCTCGCTGGCGGAGACAAGTTTCTGGACTCATACGCCAAAACAATAACCTGCTTTAACCACCTTGATATCGTAGGCTTTGAAGCAGCTAACCCCCGAGACGGGCCTGAGAAATTGAGGAAAAGATTATTCGATTTCCTGAACTGCGCCGATCTAGATAGGTAATAAATCAGGCAACGTCTGACATCCAACTTATGAAGCTTGCACTCTTTATCCCCCACTGGATGTGGGTAAAAGGATGGTAAAACAATCTCCTGAGAAGAATGAAAAACCGAAACCACCTTAGGAACAAAGGAAGGAGGAAGTCTCATCACCACCTTGTCAGGAAATATTTGAAGATAAGGATCTTCTATAGAAAGACTTTGCAGTTCCCCACTCTCCTAGCTGAAGTGAGAGCGACCAATATTATAGTCTTCAGCGTCAAAAGCTTAATATGAATCGAGGAGATAGGCTCAAACGGGTCTTCAGATAACACCGACAGGAGAAGATTGAGATCCCATGGTGGACAAACATCCCTAATAGTAGGTTTTAACCTACTTGTTGCTTTGATGAACTGCTTGATAAGGAGATTCTCACCTAGCGGAATGCTTTTCATTGCACCCAAAGCCGACACTTGAACCCTAAGGGTAGCCGGTTTCAATCCCATATGAAACCCCTCTAGCAGAAACTGAAGTATCTGAGGAACAGAAGCTTTGTAAGGATCAATAGAACGGTCTCCACACCAGAAAGAAAATCTTTTCCAAATTCTAGAATAAATCTTATTAGTTCCTGTTTTTCGACTGTGAACCATGACAGCAATAACTTCGGACGATAGCCCTTGCTGTGTTAACGATTGCCATTCAGGATCCACGCTGACAGAGCTAGTCTGCTGGGATCCGGATGGTTCACTGGTCCCTGGTGAAGCAGAGTTCTGCTGGAGCCCAACAAAACAGGATCTTCCTCCGCCAACTCCAGCAGAAGAGAAAACCAAGCCCTCCTGGGCCAGTATGGAACTACCAGAATGACTCTGGCTTTGTCCAGCTTGATCTTCTTCAGAACTCTGGTAATCATCGGAAGTGGAGGAAATATGTATCCCAGACTGCCTCTCCAACATTGAAGCATGGCATCCACTGCTACTGGTCTGTCCTGTGGAAACTGGGAATAAAACCTTTCCAACTTGGCATTTTGTCTTGTAGCCATAAGATCTGTGGTCGGACGGCCCCACCGCTGACTCAACATTTGAAAGATTGATGGATTTAGAGACCATTCTCCTGGCAACACCAACCTGCGGCTCAGAAAATCTGCTCTGATGTTGTCTGAACCTTTTATGTACACCGCTTGTAGCGTCTGGAGATGTGTCTCTGCCCAAAAGAGAATCTTGAGGGTCAATTCTAGCAAGCTCTGACTGTGAGTCCCTCCTTGTCTGTTCAGATGAGACATTACAGTAGTGTTGTCTGTTCTGATCTTTACTGACCGACCTCTGGTTAAGTGTGCCGTTACTTTGAGAGCTCTCCAAACAGCCAGGAGCTCCCGGTGGTTGGAAGAGAGAGATGCTTCCTGGGGAGACCACATGCCTTGCCAGACATTCTGCTCCAGAGTTGCTCCCCACCCTTGCCTGCTGGCATCGGTGGTGAGAATAAGCCATTCCTTTATGACCCATGGTACACCTTTGGACAAGTTCGGGTCCTTCCACCAGCTGAGCGAGTGCCTCACATGAGGGGGGTAACATCATGAGATTGTCCAGAGAACCCTCTGTGCCATCCCAAACTCTCAATATTGCTCTCTGAAGAAGCCTCATGTGCAGTCTGGCCCAAGGCACCGCCTCTATAGTCGCAGTCATCGTTCCTAGAGCTGACATGGCCTGCCTGACCGGGACTTCTCTCTGCTGAGAGAGACCTAACAGGGACCTGCACAGGCTGATCTTCCTCAGCTGAGGAAGGAAGGTACGGCTCTGATCTGAGTCCAGCAGGACCCCTAAAAACTGTTTCCTCCGAGACGGCTTGAGACTGGATTTCTGATAATTGATCTTCCAACCTAAAGTCTCTAGACAGGAAATCGTCTTCTGGAGATGACTGAGAAGAAGACTGCTGGAAGACGCTTTTACTAGCCAGTCGTCTAAATAAGGAACGATTGGAATCCCTTGGGTTCTTAGAAAAGCCACCACCACCACCAAGACCTTGGTGAAGATTCGAGGAGATGAGGACAGACCGAATGGTAGGGCCGCAAACTGATAATGACTTGTCTTGTGCTGATCTCTGATGGCAATCCTCAGAAATTGCTGATGTTCCTCCCAAATCGGAATATGGAGGTAGGCGTCCTGCAGATCGATTGTTGCCATAAAATCTCCTTCTTGCAAAATTGAGACTGCTGATCTGACGCCTTCCATCCTGAAATGAATCTTTTTCATGAAGGTATTGAGATAAACTAAATTGATGATCATCCGGAATTTGCCTGACCGTTTGGGGACCAAAAAAACTGAGGAATAGATCCCTCTTCCTTCCTCGCCTCGTGGAACAGGAACCAAAACACGGGACTGCACAAATTCTTGAATTCCCCTGAGAAGAAATGTTCTCTTCACAAACTCCCTGGGAACTTTTGTGCAAAGAAAACGAGGTTTTGGGTAAGAGGCCAACTCGAGCCTGTACCCTTCCTTGATGATACTTAGGACCCAAGGATCGCTGGTGATCCTTGTCCATTCGTGAAAAAAATAACGCAGTCTTCCCCCAACCGGTCTGAATAATCTGGCGTCAAAACTGATCCGTCTTGCGGGATCCCTCAGACTTAACTCCTCCTTTCTGAGGCTTACCCGGCCTGCCACGTACGGAACGGAAAAAAGTCTTCTTCCTTTCTCTCGAACCTTTATACTGACTTGATGGCCGAAAAAAATTCTTCTGAGGAAAAAATCGTCTGTCCTGAGGCAAAAACTTTTTTGTTTCACCCAACTTGGAAACTAGAACTTCTAACTCTTTACCGAACAAAAAGGGGCCTTCAAACGGCATGGCACACAGCCTATTCTTCGATGCCAGATCTGCCCCGAATGCTTAAGCCACACCGCACGTCTACCAGCTACTGCCAACGCCGAAGACCTAGCTGCCATCCTAATGCTTTCCACTGAAGCATCGCACAAATAATCAGCCGCCAGCTTAATAATTTCCATCGAAGACCTTAAATCTTCACGGGAGACTCCATCTTCTATGTCTTGATCCAGCTGAGTAAGCCAAAGCCTAATAGAGCGAATAACACAAGCTGTAGCAACACCTGGTCTAAATCCTGCTGCAGAAGATTCAAAAAGCTTTTTGAAAGCAGCATCCACTTTACGATCCATCGGATCTCTGAAGCTAGCTCCATCCTCAACAGGAATAGTCGTCTTCTTTGCCAGTCTGGCTACTTCTACATCGACCTTTGGTGAAACATCCCAAGCGGCCGACACTTTATCATCAAAGGGAAACAACGCCTTTAATTTCTTAGGCAGTGATAATTTCTTTTCAGGTCTCAACCATTCCTTGGAAATGATGCTGGAAATAACTTCATGCACTGGAAAAACTCTAGGTGATTTTCTGTGACCCAAAAACATCAAATCTTGTTTCGAGCGAGGCTTATCCTCATCTTTAAGATCCATAGAAGATCTGACAGCCTTAACCAAATGATCAATATTTTCTACTGAAAATACATAAGCATCTTCTTTAATCTCCTCCTCATCAGATGAATCCATCAAGACTTCATGCATGTCGGGCGCCTCCAACTGGGGGGCATCAGAAGTACTTGCCTGAGGTTGAGGCTGCGCAGCAGTTTTAAACATATCAAAGGTCTGCTGCATATTAGATTTAAACCAATTCATGAATTGTGACATAGAATCAGGCACTTCCTGATGAAAATTTTCTTTAAAACAATCCGGACAAATTCTCTTCGGAAAATCCGGAGGAAGCCTAGCCTTGCATAATGCACATCTTCTAGACCTTTCTCCTTCCTGGTCTCTAGTTTCAGAGCGGGAAGACATGGCTGAAAGAAAGGGAAGAGAAAACAAACAAAAAAAAATTGCATACAATCGTATTATACATTGTCAAATAAACACTAAACAGAAAGGGGAAAAACCTACCAGAGCAGTAAACACACCGCACAGCAGCCGCAGTGTAGGGAGGCCACAAGAAACAAAAAGAAAACCGGCTTTTTAAAATTACCGCCGGGTCAACACGTGACCCGCTACCCGGAAGTAACCCTAACAGCGCAGTGGATGAAGAGACGGCTATTCTCTCAGCCGCACGAAGAGAGCGCCGCCGGAACGTCACGTGATATGCCGGCTTACAGGAAGCGAAGGATTTTTAATAGCGCAAGGCAGAAGGAGCTAACAGCGCAAAAAGAGAAGCGGCTAACCACTATAACAGCCGTATGGATACAGCACCAGCTGGCGCCTTAACCAAGAACTCCCAACTACCAGGGAGCGCTCCGGAAATGCAGGTAACTCCTCTAGTGATTTTACTTCAGGCGGAACGCAAATTACAGCCCCGGCTGGAGCCTCTAAAATTAACCCCCTCCAGGGGAACTAAAAACCGCGGACCCGCAGCTACGGGTGAACGGTAGCCCTAAAAGAGAAAAAAAGGAATCCTGCTGGACGCCATACTACTCACCTGATCCCTAGAGACAGGAAACAAAAACACAGGGGAATGTTGGGGGGGAGGTGTTTTTATGTTGTTTCCTGTCCCTAGTAGGAGGACCTATCTCTCTTTTGTGTGCTGCCTGGGGACCTGAAGAAAAGGAGAGATACCTTTAGAAGAATCTAACAGTGGATTCAGGGGGCGGCCCATTTGCTAACAATTGAATTTAGTTAGAAAATGAGCTTAACATTCGAGTTTATTAAGGGGCAGATTTTCAAGGGTCAAATGGTAAATTCAAATTTACAAAATCCCCCAAATTTGAATGTGAGATTTATCACACCTCAACCATAGAAACCTAATTCGAATATTCGCCATCTAAGGCCGGTACTACACTTCTTGAGATTCGACGTGCTCAATTCAATTTAGCTAAAGATCTTAAAATTCGAACTTTATTAAGGGGCAGATTTATCAAGGGTCAAATGGTAAATTCAAATTCTGGAGTGTCAAAAGTAATTTTAATCCCCCATTTGAATGTGAGATTTATTACCCCTCAACCACAGAAACAGTCCTAATTCGAATATTCGCCATCTAAGGCTGGAACTACACTTCTTTAGATCTGACACGCTGAGATGTAGCACGAGTCCTTCCTGGAAGGACGCTGAGATGTAGCACATGAGACAGATGCAGCGAATATAAGGCAAATAACAGAAATGTCGGACCTTGTCGCTGCATGCATACGACTGTCGGATGCGAACCCTGCACTTGCATCCTCATCAGACAGTTGTGTCGGATGCACACAGCGTCACGGTCCGCCATTTCTATTGCTTACCTTATATTCAATTCCTCTCAGCACGTCGGATCTCAAGATAAAACGCATTGTGTAGTTGCAGCCTAAAACATGGCAAGTTCATGTACAAAACAATGGCATTGGTCTGTTGAGCCATTTGGAGATGTTAATAGCCTTTCTGACGTTCAAGTCTTTTTTTCAAGAGAAAAACTCGATTTGTACATAATCGAATACGAATGGAATACGATTCAAATTTTCGGGTCGGAACCATTCGATCGAATAATAGACATTCAAATTTTTGGTTAAATAACCTCCCATTCGAAATGTGAGTATATTCAAATTTAAAGAAAATTCACATGAATTTAAAATTCGACATTTGATAAATGGGCCTCTAACTGTAAAAATCATGAAAACCTCTTATGGAAAACTTCAGAGCTGCACTGATCCTGTTGGACTCTTTTAAATCAATTCAGGCTTACAGAGGTTTTTGGATTTTTTGTCCAAAAATAGAAGTTTTAGAGGTTTTCAAAAAAAAATTTCTTGGAACGTTCAGTGTTATTTTCCATTCGTAATTTTTATATTCAGATCTTTAAATAAATGACGGGCGGTTTAAAGGAAGTGAGTTTAGTCATGGTTTTTAAAACCACTAAAATCTGACCTTTGATAAATAGGCCTCTCGTTGTCACGTTCAAATCTTCTTCAAATATTACCAAACCATTTGTAAATTAATGTAGTTAGTACTTTTGATACTGTTATATCAGACAAAAGATAACAAGCTACATTAAAGAAATTGAGTATATCTCTTTAGAAAAGCGCAGTTTCACATGTGTCTACTACAGGATATGTGTTTATGATCCATGGTCTTAACCTTGCAATCTAATTTAGTTTTCTGTCCAGCTGACATGCTGGTGAGATTGACATTTTTTTCTATAGTGTACAAATAACAATACATTCAGTAATATCTAGCTATATGATATTTTATTTATGCAATTATTCATACTGTAATGAGGCCCCCCTGATTGCGGATTGCAACCCCAATACCTCTAATTTGATCACTGTTTAAAGGGGTTGTTCACCTCCCAACACTATTTTCACTTACATTTTTTCAAATACTTCATTAGAATAAACTTATATATGAGTTGATATATTTTTTTTTCTTTGGTCCTGCTGAGTAGAATCCCAGAGTTTCATTAAAGGCAGCTGTTATAATTGATACAATAGTTGATAATATCCCACAAATGCTGCTGAGAAATGTATCAACTAATGTAGCTAAATGTAACACTTCAGATTCTGCACCTGTATAGCTGCAGACTGAAAAATGAGACAGGAACATTAAACTTTCATTTTGATAAAAAGGTAAAGAATAAAATACATGAAATCATCTTGAGAGATGGTGACGTCACAACTACAATGATATAAGCACAGGGACTCTGCATGTGGCCAGCCAGGTAGTGTGAGGAGGAGGAACAGTCAGGCATAGACTCATACACTTCTAGAAACACAATAGTCTATGCAGGGCAGGGCTCCATATTGTTGTCAGCAATAGCGGCAAATATAATAAAGTGGGATCTAAACCAAAAAAATAATGGATTCATAATGGATGTAAAGTACACAGGTTGCTTATGAGCATTTTTCAAGTCACATCTATTTTCTGAGATATTTGAAAATTTCCACCTTTAGACTAATTTGCTCAACTGTGAGTTAGCAACAGGAAGTGCATAGACATTATTTCTGTATTTCTATGGAACACCATTGGAGGAATGCAAAAAGCAATCAAATAACATTTCTTATTGTGTGGCAAATGTCAAAGATGCTGCTGTTTTGTTATTTTACTATAATTTATTTTGCCAACCTATTCCAAGGGACTGATCAAAAATCAGTTCTTGTAGGCTTGATTGCAGTACAAGGTTAGTTAAGTGTAACAAATGAATTTTATTGGACACTCTGTATGGACTCATCACAAGGGACACTTTGTACTAATGGATGGAGTACTGATTGATGCATATAAGATTGGATCAAAATGGAGTTTAGGCGAACAAATCCCCATTACAGTAACCTTTGATAACCTTAGTTTTTAAATTAACTTATTTGCTTATCACGGTGGAGGGGAGGAGTCAAATGTATTTAAAGTCGTTTTTATGATGTGCACCTTTGAACACTTGATAAAGAGCCACAATGCTCAAAACATGCTGTGTTGAATACACCTTGCAGCAAAGTATCTGCAGTTTTGAGATTGTTTTATCCACAACCTCTACAGAATTTGCAAAAATCAAGTTGGCATTCTTTCTTCAATTAATAAAAAAAAAAAAAAAATGTATTTTCTGAAAGTCCGAGTAGCTGGAATTTATAAACAAAAATACAAAAAGGCATCAAAAAAACCTAGCCAAATAAAAGCTTTGAGTTGTATATAGAAGTCTATAGGAAGATTCTCTTTATTTTCCAAGTTGATTTTTAAATTTCAGATTTTGAACTTCATAATAAATAGAAGAAATCAATTCTTAATGGCACCCAATTTTTCCATGAAAAGTGCATGCTGCAAATGTTTTTCTGCCTTTTTTTCTTAAGCTAGCATTTGAGGAGAAAATAAAAGTTTCCCTTTAAAAAAGAAAACCATTACCTTATACTTCATGGTAACTAAGCTGCATCAATCTATATTGGTGGCAAAATAATGTCATTGGATGCCTTTAATGTCCGAAAGTGTAAAGGGACCGTCGCAGGATTTTTTTTTTTTTTCAAAGCACATCATCTAATAGTGCTGCTGCTGCTCTACAAGACTTCCACACTGATCAGTTTCCCCAAAATAGCAGAAATTTTGAAATCCAACATGGGGTTAGACATGTTAAAGTTTCATAGGTGCTCTTAGTCATGCAACTTGCACTCAGATAAACTTCAGTCACTCTACTGCTGCTCTTCTATTTGGAGAAATATACACCAGCCTGTCAATAGAACAGAAATGTAACAATAGCACTCAATAGAAAAAAAAATACAAAATGCCACTGCAACTCCTTTATTTACACTGAGTAGGAGAATAAATCTTATCTGAAAGCAGTTCCAACATGACGTGCTGGCTCTTTCTGAAAGCATGACCAGTTAAAATGACTTGAGATGGCTGCCTACATAATATTACAACTACAATTTTATAGTTATTTGCACTGTAAAAATGCAGTATTAGAAGTGCATGTGATGCCAAAGAGAAACCATGTACTACACCTGCTCAACAAGCAGACATACAGTAAAGAGATTCTAAGAGATCAAAGGCACAAGTGGCGTATACCCTCACCCTATATAGGCTTTGACTGTCCCAGGGTCAATAAATCAGGTACTGTCTAAAGCTGGCCATATTTGAATGATCAGACTTCCCCATCTCATTAACCTGCCACTAACCATTCAGATCAAATAAAGTAGAAAATAACAGATCAGCCGATGCTCTGCCCCTGACAGCAAACGGACAAAAGCCATGTCCGACAAAAGCTAGTGACAGTCTGCCACTAAAAATCTTACAATACATGTAGAGATTATCAGCAGCAGACAATTAACCTGTCCGATCTACCAAATGACTGATCTCCACTGGACGAAAAATGTTAAAACTCTATACACACTGAAAATCGTGAGAATCCTTGATTCTTGGGATAGGATCTTTGCGTCTGTGGCCAGCTTAAGCATGAGAATCTGTTGCCATTGCATATCCAGATGAAGTTATTGAATGAGGTGATCCATTCACAGCAAATTCTGCTTTCAGATCTTTTTGCCAGTTGTGTGGCAAGAAACAATTTCATTTGAATTTGACAGAACTAAAAAAAAAAAAAAATCCTAGTGTTCCCATGTGACATCACTCCAAAACAGACTACAAACACAAAGGGGTTTATTAAGACTTTAAATAAATAATGTAACATTTTTGTATACAGATATTTAGCATTGCTCCTCTAAGTTACTGTTTCCATCTCTTCCCCTTCAGAGTGCAGACCTGTATAACAAAAAACAAACATCTTTAGCCTTGTGATCCACCTCATCTGTGAAAACTGCTCAACTATTTGACAAATCTGTATTAAAGGGTTTGTTCATCTAAAAACTAACTTAGTATGAGACATTAAAATGCTCAGACAATTTGCTATTCCTGTGTGCTTTCCAGTTTAGCTTTTTGCCTAGTTTCAGTAGCTATCTGGTGTCTAGGGTCTTGTTTGTTTACAGTAGTGTGAATGACTGTGGTACATGAATAGGAGAGTGTCTCCGTAGAAAGAAAAGAAAAAAACACTATCAAAATTGAAAGTTATTTGGCGGTTGGGTTCAGTGACCTCCATTTGAAAGCTGAAAAGATTTAGGATGAACGCAATTAAATATTAAAAGGTCAATTTCACATTGCTAGGACAATCTATAAAATACTAAAATGTAAAGATACAAACCACCCCTTTAATTTTTGGCTAGATATTTGTAGCATGTCAGAGCGTATACTAAAGCATCAACTTTTATTCAGAGACTCTAGTCCAACACTTTCATCAGCCATGCTGCAGCTACTTTTATATTAAATAAGCTTCACACTAAAGGGCACGAATGGCCCGAAACATGTCGTATATTGTAGTCAGTGTGGTGCATTTCACAGCATATTGCTTGCAGTGCTCTCCTTGAACCTATTGTGTAAATAATCTTACCTTAAGCCAGTGGTGAGTTTGAGGCTTCAAGTGTTACTACCTGCAGACAAAGATATATAGTGGTTACATTCCTTTGGCACCATCAGTAATTCCATACAGTATTAATGGCTGAAGTGTGTCAGAGCGTTTACTTTAGGCTTCATAATATTTCAGAGACTCTAGTCAAGATGTCATCACACACACATGTAGGATTAAAGATAAAATAATAGAGAGGTTCAAATTAGGAAACACATACATATAGACACAAAAAGAGCTCCCCATTACCTTGTCATGGCAGCCACCATCTTTGGTTAAATCACATCTGATTTTAGGCTCCCTGACAGCAATGATTAGCTTTTCACTCCAAAGAAGCCTGTATAGAAAAATAAAATGTTTACTCCCCTTTACTACACCTTTTCCAGTTCAGTTGGTTTTAGATAGATCACCAGAAAGACTTTCCAAATTACTTTCTATTTTTTTTTATTTGTGAATGTTTTTCTAGTATTGAAGGGCAAAGTTTTTCACCTTCTAAACCAGCCTGGGGGGGGGGGGGGTCACGGTTTATGGAGAACAACCCAAAAACAAGTCAACTGAAAGTTACCAGCGCAAGTTATTTGGTAATGAGGAATAGGCAGAAGTAATCTGAAAAATAATGGAGCATCACAGTTCCTGCCTCCTAAAGATAAGGGTATTAGGGTCAAGTTAAAGTTAAAATCAGTTAACTATCTGATCTGAATTTGTATGCAAGGCCACCCTACCCCATCCCCACAACTACCTTCAAGTAAAGCAACATGAATCTAGTATTACAAGTGAGATTTAGTTTCAGCATGTCAGAGCGTTTACTAAAGCATCAATATCAAGTCAGAGACTCTAGTCTAACACTTTCATCAGTCATGCTGCAGATACAGATGTATATTAATTAAGAAAGCTTACCTTATGCCAGTGGTGATAGTTTGAGGCTTCCAGTGTTACTACCTGCAGACAAAGGTACATATAATTTAGATTGCTTGGCACATCTGTAATTCAACATAGTATTAATGGCAGCAGTGTGTCAGAGCGTTTACTTTAGGCATCACAATATTTCAGAGACTCTAGTCAATATGTCATCATACACAACTGTTCCTTTAAAGAAAACCATTAGTCAGATTCTCAGGGATGTATTCCCCTAAGCTTTCAGGGCATGCAAACTCACTCCCCCCCCCCCACACACACCTTGTTCCATTATGAAATGATGGATTCTGTGACTATGTCCCTTGTTTTTTCAACATGTTAACTTTGAATGGATTGTGATACTGTGTCAGAAGCACTCTTTAAATACCCACACATTAACTGCTGATTTAACAGACTGACTTACCTGTAACATCACAACAGCTACTGCTCATGTATACTTAACAAGCAACATGTATTTTAAAGCCCAACTGGAGGAGTTTGTCAAAAATTGGCTTAATTCCTTTTAAAAGGAACTTTACACAGCCGACTAGGATCCCAGCTCCCTCCCAAATCACCTTGGTGGCACATTAAAGGGAACAAACCAATACACAGGGCTCTCCTGTACCTTGTATCTATGTGCAGAGTGTTGGCAGACATCTTTATTTGCATCCCATCCGATTTTTAGGCTCCCTCACAGCAATAGCCATGGTTAGCCCCTCTCCTCCAAAGAAGCCTGTATAACAAAATACATGTTTACCCATCTTCAATTACTACTTACACCAACTACCTCCAACAATATAATACCAATAGTCAGTCATTTGGTAAAGACAAAGGCAGAACATGGACTATTATAGAAAATAATGGAGCATCACAATTCCTGCCTCCTAAAGATAAGGGTATTTGAGACAGTCAAAAAAGTCATGGTTAAAACCAGTTAACTATTAATCTGAAATTTTATGCAAAGCCACCCTTACATAATTCAAGGAAATTTAACACACCCTCCCCATCTCCAACTACCTTCATGCACAAATTCGAGCTTTCAGAGCACCTTTAAACTGCAACAAACATGAGTAGAGCAACATGAAACCAGTAATACAAGTGACATTTAATTTCCACTAGATATTTGCCGCATGTCAGAGCGTTTACTAAAGCATCAACATTAGGTCAGAGACTCTAGTCCAACACTTTCATCAGCCATGCAGCAGCTATAGATGCATATTAAGTAAGCTTACATTATGCCAGCGGTGTTCATTTGAGGCTTCCAGTGTTACTACAAAAGAAACATATATATATATTAGTTACATTCTGTTGGCACATCAGTAATTCCATACAGTTTTATTGGCTGAAGTGTGTCAGAGCGTTTACTTAAAGCTTCATAATATTTCAGAGACTCTAGTCAAGATGTCATCATACACACTTGCATAAAAGTTGATTAACAGCACAGAAAAACCAGTCTAGTCTGCATAATCCACTAAACTTTAGGTACAAAATTATATTTTAACATCTGAACAGACACTGGGCTTCTGTTTTGCCGATGTTTAATTAAAGTTCAATTCAGAAATCATGTTTTATGACAAGCCACGTGAGCAACTGTCAAGCTTATGGCAAATGAGACCTCCATTTACTAAAGTTGTGTTGTTTTGGGTCATTAATTACAACCGATTTTTACACTGACAGCACTCATCTTCCTCTTATAGAAGGACAATATTATGTCTACTCAAGGGTTCTTTCATAATGATGCCTGCGCGGAGCTGGAATCAAATATTTACCTTTTTATGCAGAGTAAATGCCTCATGACTGTATAAGGATAGGAAGAAGAAAAAACAGTAGGTTAGACTTCAGTACAATCACCAGAGAGTATTCATGGGAGGGAAGGGCCAGTCAGAACGCTGCGGTATTTCTAATCATAAGGGATCAGCAAGTCTTCTCATCATGTCCAGCCCTCCAAGTAATATGTTTTAAAGGCAGACTCTTACCCAGTTTTGACGTTCTAACCCAGCTTAGATCCTATAAGAGAAGAGGGAATTACCTATGCAGTAAGCTTAAAGTGCACCTGTTGCATTTCTGCTAATATTCGTAATATATTTCACCTTTAAAACAAAGATTCTAATGTCTATTTGCCGTCATCTAACAAAAACAATCAGTGTAAGAGACCTCAAGCCTCAGCTTTCAAACTTGGGAGTGCAAAACTCCATGTGAAAAATCAGAGGTAGCCAGCTCACATTAAGATTATACCCCCTAGAGCAGCGAGAAGGAACAGGAAAATGGAGAAGCTGAAGGGTAACAGCAGAAAGTCCTATCTACATTTATTTTGGCAACAGCTAAGCTTTAAGTAATGAACAGACAAGTCTGTATACTACACAATTTTATGCTCTCCCCCCACCCTTTCAGAGCTCCAATGTAAACAAATCTCCAGGCTTCTTTCTCCCAAAATGCTGATAATACCTGCTGCAAAGCTTTCCAGCACTGTGCCGTCCCCTTTCATGGTCATCCTTGCACTACTTCCCCATTGTCAGACTTCCAACAGCATTCCTAGTACTGTTGTCCCACCCCACCCCCTTTCCTCCCAGAGACAGACAGACAGACAGACAGACAGACAGACAGACAGACAGACAGACAGACAGACAGACAGACAGACAGACAGACAGACAGACAGACAGACAGACAGACAGACAGACAGACAGACAGACACACTCCTCCTACAGTGGGATTGCCAGGATGGTGGTTTTCTAGCCAAATTGGGCTACTAATTTAAAATACAGGCAGGTTTTGAAAGTACAGACTAGCCAAGGGGCTACCTTTTGGGCCTTTGGCTGGTTCGTACTTTGGAAACCATCAAAAGTTTTTTTTCCTTGCACTAATAAAAGTCTGTCTTCCAATGCCTGTTCGGTAATGTAGTTTTTGTAACGATTTGCCAACTTTAAAGACTAAAATACCCAGCATGCAATGGGACTGGTGTAGAATTCAGGAGTTACCAGTTTTTGGGCTCTGTACCCCAGTCTCTAGTCACTCTTAAGCACTCACATTTTCCGGTGACTTGCCTGAATATGACAATTTTGGGGAAAATCTGCAGGAAACCAAAATGTCTATAGGTGTATGTCTATGGGTCCCCCTTTGTAGTTATGCCCCTGGTGAATCTGTCCCATTTTGCTTCATGGAAAAATTTGTAAAAACCATGAAAAATTGGAAAAAGGTGTATTATCAAATGCATTCATTTATGCTTTACTTTTTTTACTGCACATATTGTGCTATTTTTTGGGCTACTTTTGAAGTGGCTCTTGGCTAGTTTCAGGCTGGTTATGTAGCTGCCTCTGGCTGGTTTGGATAATGAGACCTGGTAACCCTAGGAGGAATGTAGAGATGGGGAACAAAAAAATGGAAGAATATATTCTGTGGTATGGTGGGGAGACTAGAGTAGGAATGCTGAAGAAGATGGCAGTTGGAGCACGTGTCACAGTGTATGGTGAGGGCAAAGGAAGTAGGAGAATAGAGAGCATGCTGACTGAGCATAGAGGGGGGGGGGAGTCTGAAAGCAGAGGGGTTAGGGGGAAGGCAGTACTGGAAAGCTGTGCATAACTATTCGCTGCATATGGGGGGGGGGGGAGTATGAAGTTGTGCAGTAAATGGATCAGATTACAGGGATCTTTCCCTCCCTTTTTGTCTGAATACTTAACCCTAGCTACATGCAGTGCTCTTTTGTTTTGCATTCATGTATAACCAGTTTTACAACCAGTTACTTTATACCAAATTACAAAAACCCTTTCCAGCATAAAACGATCAGAAAAACTTCAAGAAATGAATGCACAACCTGAAAAGTTTTTACTAAAGGGCTACTTGAAAAATCTGAAGCAAAATATTTTTTAAAAAAAAAAAAAAAAAAATAGGGTGATTCATAGCCTAGTATTATATTACCCTTTCCTTTAAATGGAAAGTGCCCCAGGGGAGAGAAAGATGAGAAAAAAAAAAATCGCATACCGGAGCTGGAGCGCGATCCATCCTGACCGCCTCGTGCTTAGGTTGAAATGAGGGCCAGGCATATCCTTTCCTCACAGGAAGTGCTCATAACTGCGTAATTGCAGAGCAATGCGTGGCAGCCTAAGTCCCGCCCCCAGTCAAATTAAACTTTATTGGCAAGACCAAATACATTTCGTTTCCCACTGGCAATGTACATTCTTGCTTTGGGAAAGAGACTATGGATGTTTTTTAATCTGCGGTACGTACTACATAACATTCCATGTGCCACCGTCATAATAAATGAATGTTGTTGGCTGTATTATGTATATTAAATTGCAAAGTGTGGAGTCCCTCAAGTGATCTGACAATACATGATTTGTAGCCTTTACAGAGCATTTGTTTTTAGATCAATGACCCCCATTTAAAAGCTTGAAAAAGTCAGAAGCAAAAAAAACAAAAAAAAAAAACCTATTAAAAAAAGAAAAAAAAAGGGTCAATTGAAAAGTTGTTTAAAATGTGCCATTTTTACCCATAAATTTAAGGGGGTGGTTCATCTTTTTGTATGTTATAGACTGACTAATTCTAAGCAACTTTTCAACTGGCCTTCCGGTCTTATTTCGCATAGTTTTTGCATTATTTGCCACCTTCTGACTCTTTCCAAATGGGTCACTGACCCCCATCAAAAAAATGTATTGTTATTGCTCATCTTTCCATTCAGGCCTTCTCCTATTCCAGTCTCTTATTAAAATCAAAGCACAGTTGCTAGGGTCATTTGGACCCTAGCAACAAGATGAAATGCCTGAAATTGCAAACTGCTGAATAAAAAGCTAAAAAAAAAAACCTCAAAAACCACAAATAAAGAAAAAAAAATTCAAATTGTCTTAGAATATCACTCTTTAAATCATACTAAAAGTTAACTCAAAGGTGAACAACCCCTTTAACACAAACCATCCCTTTAACACAAACCAAGTACTTGCTTAGTACAAATCAATCCACATGAAGTAGTTTGACCCCTGCAGTGACAGATACAAGGTAGACATGCAGGCACTTGTATCAGAAAGCAGATATGACTTTTATGGTTTAACAACAATAATAAAAGATACTTGCTAGCAGTCCAAGGTGGGTCCTTGAGGGCACAAGTTATTTGCAACTTCCATGCAGTATCTACCCCTGGTAATACGTGGAGTCCGAAGGAAAGAAACCATTAGCTCCCTCCCATTAAATAGTTGTGGACAGGAACTTGTCATAACACCCTTGTGTAGTTCCCTCCCAAAGGATATAAGTAACAAACTAGGACTTCCTGAACCAGTTGTGAAACTTAACCCTGTGCAGGTCTGGACTGGGAATCAAAATGAGCCCTGGAATTTCAGGTACACAGAGACCCAAACAGCCCAATAAATAGTGACTGTTCATGGCACCTTACAGCGGCCCCTCTGGCATTTGCCAGAACCCACAGATTGCCAGTCCGGGCCTGACCCTGTGTATCTCCTCAAAGTGATTTTAGGATATTGCTGTAGTAGGCAGTGTGGTGCCTCTTTACTTAAAATCATGGGTGCAAAATCTGCTGTGTGCTACTAGCCTTGGGTGTTTTATATTTATAATGCAAGTCATATATACTTGGCTTGTGTTTAATGTGCATGTTATCCTTTAAAAATGCAATGTGTTTATTAGGGTCAGTATCTGGAAGCAGACTCTGAAACTGCAGGTGGCCCATAAAGGATATTTCTTTCAGGACAAAGGGTGGGCAACAGACACAGATGATTTGCGGGCAATATTAATATTAATATTTTTCATTAGGTAGAGAAAACACCCAGAGCATTTGGTGACATTGGTCCAGATTCTGTCTGATAACCATAATTTGCAATAGTTCTATCTTGCTTTTTGGCTGAGATACTAGCTGCCTTTTGAGTTAAACATGCAAGGGTTCGAGGCCCTGTAATGCTGTAGTTATGTGCTGTCTGACAATTGAGAATAGTAATGTTAAAAGGCTAAAGTAAGACCTACTGTACACCAGCTTGTTGTATAATATGCACTCAGCAAATTGTCACTGGATGAGACAGCAAGACTTCCCTTTTACAAAGCACTGGTAAACCCCATCAAAATATGAATTACAATATTGTTCTCCTTACGGAAAGAAAGTTGTATTGTATTATATTATATTTGAATTGTATTGCATTTATTTATAACACAGATATATACAATGCTTTATAAGGAATAAACACAAACAATGGTACAGTTATTATTAATAAGACGGTGAAAATAGTAT
The DNA here is from genome assembly GCF_017654675.1 of Xenopus laevis. Classification (NCBI taxonomy): domain Eukaryota; kingdom Metazoa; phylum Chordata; class Amphibia; order Anura; family Pipidae; genus Xenopus; species Xenopus laevis. Next base: position 65,841,427 of record NC_054385.1, read on the forward strand.
GGGGTATCTATAATATACATAAAGGCTTGCCTGTTTACACTGCAAAAGAGGCACTTCTGGAGCAAGTTCTTTTAAAAGCAATAATATTTTTTTTCAACCTTATTATCAGTTTACTTGTCATTTGTGAATTCCGCCCTGGGCTATTATTTAAGGTATTGATCCTCAAGCCTTTCAAGTTCTCTATTTGAGCCAAAAATGTTTGTGCTAACTATTCACTTCCTTATTTGGTCTTTCCAGGCAATTCCCACCCTTTTGATTGACATGATGGATGCAGTTGGGCATTATCTGGTGATGTATTTGTCTCTTTTCCACTCTGTGAAAGTGCTGCAAGCTTGCTAGGGTCAGTTACTACAGTAGAATAAAAGAAAGTGTAGAAAACTTGTAAAAAACTTGTTTTTTAATGTTGACAAATAAAGCGACAAGTTTTTAAAGTTGTCTGGTGTTGCGGTACTCCACTTTCTTCTATTCTATGGCATGTTGAGTGGGATGCCCAGGGAGCCTGTATCCGGTGAATGCACTCTCGGACCTTGCAAGCTTTTTTTAAACAGATTAGCGGTGAGTCAGAACAGTGGCTCTGTTTATTATTAGTTACTACAGTAACCAGATAGCAACCAAAAGCATACAAAAGACCCATATAACAGAAGAAAGAATGTAACCCTAATAAAAGACTGGTATTAATCACACCACCCTTCTCACTGTGCAAAGAGAGCAAACTCATAAAAATAACTTTTGGTGAGATAGTGTTTTTCATATTTATTAAACGTCTCAAATGGATTAATCTCAACTTCAACAAATGTATTGAATGTTGCAAATATGACTTCTATGGCATCTGGTTTTAGGTGGAAGCTGTTACTTTTTTTTATTTATTTCAAGATTCTGATTTAATAAGTCAAACAGTGGCACTGGATACCATATTTCTGTAGCCTGTCCCCTCAGGTGAATAGACTAAAAGAGACAGTGCCAACATGACCATTTTGTGATCAGTTACTATTGATACTGTAATTGTAATGGAAGTGTGCCCTCAGCATCGTACTGGTGGGGGTCTGGGCCCACTAAGGCCACCGCATCAGGAGCCCTCTAATTGGCCATAAACGTCAACCATACTACCTATCTGGGGGTTTATTTGGACAGCTCATCCTTGAAAACTCCCAGATTGTGGGGTACAGTCTTTCCCAAACATTCACTTCCTGGAACTCTGCCTGCTAGGATTAACAGGTGCCCTTCAACTTTATCCACATTCAAGGATGTGCTACTTACAGTTACTATACTATGCCAAAAAAAAGCAGTTTAATGCACTAGAAATCCATTCAACCTCCCTGCCCTACAATTCTTGGTAAATTACTCCTTCCAAAATCAGAACCTGACCTACTGGCAAGTGGCTGCCCAGAGAAATTCAATGCCATTTGGCGATACCTTTATTGGCGAGGCGGTAAATAGAGACTGTTGGAAGCTTGGACCAACCAGGACGATGCTGCAGAAAGGAATAGAAACTGTAGGTGATGTTGCACTTCCAGAATGGACAGTAGTCATAATACATTTTTTTTTAATGAAATGGTTGTTTACCCATTTCAACTTTTTGCTCTCCTACTTACCCTGCCTTACTGCATTAAATTCTCTAGCCAATAGCATTATCAAATTGGGTTTAATACCCTGTAAAGGGGAAGCACCATATCAGATTGTGCTAGGTAAACTGCTAGATGTCAGGATGATATAAAAAGGGGCACCTTGTTCATCATGAGGTTGATGAATAGGACTTGTGTTGAATATACCTTTTAGCTGTTTTATTTGTGTTGCAGGACTAAAACTCTTTGTACTTGACTTGGGTTGAACTTTGTGTGAATCATAGGTGTGTACTGACGACATACAATGGTTGTTAAACATATTACACATATTATTACCCTTTTTTGTCTTTTCCCTTAAGCTTTGTGCTGATATGATGTGCACTAGTGCACCTACAGTAACTGTCATAGAAACCCAGCTTGCTAAAATCCTCATATTAAATAAAACAAAGACTATTTACTGTAATACTTTCATAATCTTACAGAGGAATTCAAGAGCAGTTTGCCCTTCCCCAGTTTATCGTGAGTCGCCTCCTGCTTGTAGAACTTGATTAACCAGGAGGGATGGGGAATAAACATGTTTTGACAACGGCAAAGTAGTTGTCCCACACGGCTTACCGTAGCAGCTGCACCCTTTGGAATTCCGGGTATGAAGCCGAGAGAGCCCAGGAAGTGGAGGAGGGAGGGCTAGATCAGAAAATTAGGCAGACCACACCTAGTGCTGCTCCAAAGTACTTTTTCCATAGAGATAAACTGCAGCGAGAGATGAGCAACGTACAGGCAGGAGACTGAAAGGGGAATGAGTATTTATAGAACTGAATGAATGAAAGTGGAGAAGCAATCGGGAGACTGGAAGACGATGAATTTGTGGGTGCAGTGAGGCCTGGCACGGACCAGGGAAGAGCAGCTGTAGACAAAGGCTCTTTGGAAACGGACTCTGCCTGTCAGTCTCTGCATCACAAAGACAAATACGTTCCTGAGTAGGAATAAGGTGATCTTCATATGTGATTAAATGAAGGAGGCTGAAAAGAAGCCGTTCCAAGAACAAAGAGGACGTGGGGAGCTGCAGTGAAAAGATTCCCAGGAAACAAATATCAGCAGCACAGAAACGAGGTGAAAGGTGAGAAAAGAATATTAACAGTCATCTCCACAATCACAACATGGGAAAACTTGTCTTTAATTGCAGTGTTATGTATCATATCCTGTGCTGGGGTTTTAGGTTGGCTCATAGATCATTTTGAGGGTTTTTTTTGCACCATTATACTGCTCCCTGAGGAGAAGAATAAGCAGATTTTCTTACCTGATTTCTTTTGCATAGGCCCGTCCTGCACTGACAGGTAGGGCAGAATGCATAAAGTACTAACAACACTGACCTGGTTTAAAGCAGCTAACTGACACCTATCCTAGTAGGAGGAAAGTTGTGTTTTCCTAAAATATTTGAGGGTAGTTTTCAGCCAAAAACGCTAAATTTCAGGTTAAAAGAAAACTCAAATTTTACTTGGTTTTATAAAAAAAAACCTTAAAATAAATTTTTCGTCATTTATTACACCCCAAAGCTGAAAATAGCTCGAATCCGTAAATAGTCCAGCTTAAACCTGTTGAGGTCATGTAGAAGTCAATGACAGAGGTCCCTTGGACCATTTGGAGATGTTAATAGCCTTAATCATGTTGCTGCTTCTTTTTCAATGGGTTTCCCTCAAAAACTCGATTAATTCGAGCAGTTCTATTTTTTTTCTTGCGTAAAACTCAATTAATTTGAGTTTTCTGGTTGTTCATCTCGAATTCACTGATTCAAGTTTTTTCCATTTTTCATAAATCATAAAATATTCGAGTTGTGAGTTCATTCAAACTCACAGCCCTCTAAAACTCGACCTTTGATAAATAACCCCCTAAATTTAAGTGTTAAAACTTATAAGCAGGCATAGGAATTGATTATTGATGACAAACAGCCTCTGGTTACTGCCAAAATACACTGTGGGTGATTTATAATTGGAGTTAAAGGTTTTACTTTTGCTAGCAAAATGTAAAATGATCTGTAAAGCAAACCAAAGTTGTATACAAGCAGATCATGAAGATTCCATGCTTTATGGGTGGTTTACCTTTAAGTTAACTTTTAGTATGTTATAGAATGGCCAATTCAAAGTAACCTTTCAATTGGTCTTCATTATTTATTTTTAATTATTTGCCTTCTTCTGACTCTTTCCTGCCTTCAAATACTTGCTGAAAGAACATTCTAAGGTTGTTATTCTCCTTTACTAACATCCCCTCCCCTATACTGTAGATAATACTGAAATGACCAAAGCTTGTTAATTGTTATTGCATATTTCTTTTTCGGAAAATAAAAGAGATTTAAAAAAAAAAACAAATACTTGCTGAAATTGCAAACTGGAGAGCTGGCAAATAAAAAAATGTATAACTCGAAAACCACAAATAATTAAAGTGATATTGACGCCAGAAATGAAACCTTTTTTACATCTATCATAACATTGTCTTTCACATTACCTATACATTCCCCATGTTCCCTTATGAGGGAGCTGCCATATTTGTGCAGCATAAGTCCTTTAGCATTATAAACTCTGACAAGTTGAGAAGGGACCGTCAGGTTGGCAAAACTGTCAGGTTTAGGAACAATTACTTACAAAAGTAGACCTAAAAGCAAAAAAACGATTAACATGACCTATAGGTAACTTTTAATGTACATGCATATTATAAAGAGTTGTTTTTTAGTGTCAGTATCACTTTAAATATGAAAACGAATTGCAAATTGTCTTAGAATATCACTCTCTATATCATACTAAAAGTTAACTCAAAGGTGAACAACTAAAATGTTCAGTTACTCTGGGCTGTCTCTGTAACACACATTCTCTTTTATTTGGCAGGAACTTTTTGACCAGATATGAATATGGCGTATGTCTGTCTAGCTGAGACTGTGCAAAAGCCAGGGCAGAAAGCAAACACACTGCAATAAAAAAACTTTAATTCAAAGGACAAGTAAAGCCGAGATCACTTGTGGGTGCCAAAATGTTAGGCACTCCCTACTGAATTATAAATAAAAGCTTTTTTTCCTGGGGTGGGTGCTCCTTTTAGGGATAAAATGCACTGGCCTGTTGTAAAAAGTAATGTAGCACCATGCCACCACGTGTCAGACTTTCTCAGTCACCCCTTGGCAGACTTACACTTAACAATTTCAGATATTACTGTACTGAACAGGTGCAAGTCTGTCTGTGATAGGGATTCACTGCAGGATACCTAACATATTTGCACCTCTCTGTGAATTAAGCTCTTCTTGCCCCTTAAAAGGAGCTAGCTTTTTGTGTCAAGCCAAATGAATAATTTTTATGTTGTTAGTGACCATTTAGTGCAAAATGATAGCCTTAACGGCTGTGGAACAAGAGGTATTTTATCTGCCCATGCCATCCATTTGTGAGTAGTGGCAGACAAAACATCCATATCCATTTGTCACCATTCCTCATAGACATGATGCAAATGAAGCAGTGACAAGTGGGCCTTGTTGGAAAAATGCGCATTCTGCATTGTGCGTTATGTATATTTCTTTTAATTTTAAGTCGTTTCGATCAGGAGCAATGACTGGAGGGAGGGTTTGTTGAAGTGTAGCTGTGGTAAAGAAATACATGTGCCATAGCCCCTAAGCTATTTTTAGCTCATTCTTTGTCTTTATGCATAGAGAGCTGTAAGAATCTGTATATATATAGTACTGCTGCATAGGCAGCGCTGTATATTTTTACAATACGGTAGTACATTTAGGGGTAGAGATAATGCAATAAATAGGAGTAAGGAGCAGCCTAAGCATATTATCTGAAATCTAATAGCCAGAGAGGGTTTTTTTCCCATTATGCAGTTGATATTTTACAACTGCATTTCTGGCTATATCTGTCTACATTTTGCTAACAGCAATTTGAAAAATATATACATTTTTGCATTTTTTTAGTGCCCTTTAACTTTGCTATGACTTATGTTTTTCTGCTGGCAGTGAAAATTGCAATATGGCCACTACTGCACTGTGTGTGTGTGCTGTAACTGTCATGAATGGCATCTGCATGTTACAGCCCATACAAGACGAAACACACTCAAAATCCTCCCCAGTGTGCACAGTGACGGCTGTCATTTGTGTCAGCCACCTCACATGGGATGGCAGCAAGCCGTATCTGTGTTCTTTTTACAAGCACAGAAGACACTTCATATGTAATAAAATATACTAAGTTTGCAGTAACCCATAGTTTAGCTTTTAAACAGGTGACCAGTAAATTCTACCTGCTGATTGGTTGCTTGGTGACATTAGCCTTAGTTTTTTTTTTTTTATTTGGCCAAGCTCTCACATGGTATCTATAGACAGAAGTCCATGTGTATTTAAAAAATAATTTCTAAAATTTAAATGGGTTGTAAACCTTTGTATGCCTAAAGACAAAATGAAAAAGTAATTCTAATCATCTTTTAATATACATTCATTACAATTTTTAGCATTGTATGGAAATGTTGCTATCGATAGCAGTATTTTTCTGCCGTGCTCTGTATTTCTTCTTCCAGCTCTACATCAAAATTGTATTTTTGGGTTTACATACAGGAGTCTCTAAAGAGACCAGACCACATGGAATACTAGTGCATTATCTTAGAAATAAATAAAAAAAGATGGGCTTATTCTAGTGCAGAAAGACAGAAGTGCAATGGTGACATTCTGGTTAGTGGTGTCACAGTTCTTGGATGTTGGTTAAGAGTGCTAGCAGGATGCTTTGTGCAGGGTATACCCTTCCAATGGTAGACTATTTGGTTTCTGGTGTGAGTGATGAAAGTATTCTCTGTGAAGCAGTAAATGTTATGTAATGTGCACAGACCCATGGATTCTAAATGGTAATTTTGGGAGAATGCTCACTTTACAAGGCAACAACACCCTCTCAATGTTCCTGGTGTAACATTGGCCATATCTCTCCATGTTTTGTTAACAGTAAAGTTCTTTATACTTTATACTTTCAGTGGAGGATCACTAATTTTGCGATGATTTTTAATGTGTCCTGTTATGAACATTGCCAGATTCTTATTACTGAAACATAATAACACTGCTGTTTATGTTTAGTAAAATAATGCATAATGGCCACATGACTATAAGTAACCAGTGCCCAGTTATGCTGAAGCAAAATCGGTTATGGGCCAAGCATCATGAGGGCAAAGGATACTTCGGCCTATCTGTACCTATATAGGTATAGTAGTAAATGACAGCTAAAACATTAAAACAAGGAAGCTGGAAATGCAGAACTAGCCAGTTAATATCACAGTTTAATTTACAGGAGGTTTTGCAATGGACTAAAGTTGTAGCCTGGAATACAGTGCTCTACTTTCAGATTGCCATAAACCGCTAGATCAGCTCATTTGGCAAGGTTTCCAAACAAGCAGGATCTTGGCTTAAAGCCTGCGTGTAACTCTAGTGGTGGAATTCTCTGAGCGCCATGATGGCATTTTGGTTAGTTGTGCTTTATCACAGTTTTTGGGTAAGATGCTAAATGTGTGGAGTCTGTGTCCTACTGTACTTATTTTTGTTGTTTTTGAAGCTTTGTCATGGTAGCACTCAATCAGAAGGTAAGAACAGAATAAGTTTGGGCAAGAGGACATACAGTTAAAGGAATTGTGACACTTTTCCATACTTAATAAATTGTCTCCTCACTGACCTACATGGTGACTACTGTTATGGACCTCCGACTTGGTTCCTTTATCTGATTTCTCAGAGGTTGATGTGGCCACTTTAGGATCAAACTACATTCTGGAAGGCTGTTGTTTCTCCTACTGAATGTGACACAGTGGGACCTGTATTTTACTATTAAGTGCTGTACTTAGATCTACCAGGGAGCTGTTATCTTGTGTTAGGAAGCTGCTATCTGGTTACCTTCCCATTGTTCTGTTGTTAGGTTGCTGGGAGGGGGGTAAGGGAGGGGGTCATATCACTCCAACATGCAGTACAGCAGTAAAGAGTGACTGAAGTTTATCAGAGCACAAGTCATATGACTGAGGGCAGCTGGGAAACTAACAATATGTTTAGCCCCATGTCCGATTTCAAAATTAAATATAAAAAAAATCTGTTTGCTCTTTTGAAAAATGGATTTCAGTGCAGAATTCTGCTGGAGCAGCACTATTAACTGATGCATTTTGAAAAAAACGTTTTCCCATGACAGTATCCCTTTAAGTTACCTCAAGGTCAATAGTCATATTTGTCAGTCTGTTGTGTATTCTTTACTTTTTTCTGTAGACTATTTTCAAGAAGTTTTCTTAAAAGAACAAACGAGAAAAAAAAAGCCTTGTATGACTCTTTTCTCTTTTACAGATGTTCCTCCATCGGTCTTTTCAGTGGCCGTCTACTCCAGCTTTCCTATCAAAGCTTTTCAATACTTCTCAGAGTACTCCACCTACCACTTACAACCCACAGGAAAAATCCAAGCATTGGCATTTTCCAGCTATACCGCTGCCCACTCTGTCTACTGTACGATCTCTTCTTCCAAGCCTGAAGAAAGAAAGTGACAACGGAGCTTCATTGTTTTCTATCAGTGCTCAACATTTACAGATCTGCATCAATCTAGTCCATCATATATTTGACATTTGCACTTTAGGATGCCTCTGGCTCTTTTCCCCAGTGTTCCAAGTGACCCTAGATATTTTTGGTGTACGTGGAGCCATAAAACTCTGGATCCATGGTCTTGCCATTTTCTTAGCCACAACATATGGCATGTATTTTCTACTGTGGCTGGCTCAAGAGTATCTTTTCCAACTTGCCTCTCTGTATGGAATCCTACAGACATTGGTCTTAACTGTTAGTCTAAGGGCTGACAGAGATCAGGAGAGAGCAAAAGAGGAAATGGAAGCAGAACAGGTGGAAGAATCTGTAGAAGAGATACAGCAAGGAGAGGACAGATGGGCTGGAGGAAGTGAAGAAGAAGGAGGAGATTCTGAGGATGTTTGGGAGAGTGAAGGAGAAGAAGAAGAAGAAGTGGGTACTGACTGAATTCTTGCCTATGTTGAAGGGTCCACAAATTGTTCTCCCAGTTACAACATTATGGAAAACAGCACATTTTACATGCCGTTGTAGGGGAAAAAACTATTTCCCTGTTTAAAAGATTCTTAATTTTAAATAAGTGATTTTTCTTGAAAAGTGTTCACATAAATAGGAACTTCATTGTTCGAAAAGGCGTTAAGAGGTGGGTTCATTCTTAAATCAGCGAGTTGCTCCCTAGAGAAACATATGCATTATTATAAAGTGGATTTTCTTTTAAAGCAGTATGCTTTTTGACAAATGAGCACCTTAGAAGTGAAAATGTATTTATGGCTTTAAACATATTTTTTTTGATATATATATTTTTATGACTGTATGTGTGTTTTATGATGTATACTGTTTTTGCTAAACACTGCAGATCTAGAACCCCTCTAAATGAGCAGAATGTTTTATAGTTTGAGAGAGAAATTCTGGAGCAACCAGAGCATGCTGGGAATCAGGCCCGGACTGAGAATTAAAATAGACCCTTGCATTTCAGCTACACAGAGGCCCAATCAGCCCACACAGAGGCCCAAACAGCCCCCACCAGCCCACTAAATACTGAATTTATATGGGACCTTATAGCAGCCCCTCTAGCATTTGCCAGAACCCACAGATTGCCAGTCCGGGCCTGCTGGGAATCTCTAATGAGATGGGACCAGAATTCATTTTTCATTGAGAAAAAAACTAGACTGGAGGGTCCAAGATGCAGGGTCAAAGGGAATAAGTTGTGAAGGCAACAACTCAAGCAAATACGGTGGTCATGCAGTGGAGCTGCTGTTCAACAGTGTATCTGGCTTTGCAGTCCAGTCTATGGCTGCACAGCAGTTACCTGTGCTTGTTGTTCTAAATAATGTAGGTACTGACAAGAAATGTATATATATAGTATGATGTCTTGAAAATGCCACTAGGTGTTTGCCTGCATCATTTGTTAAATGGTTCATAGAAAGCATTAGAGGTACAGATAAAGATCATAAGGGAAACGTACAACAGCCTTGCCAAGTTGAACAGTCTGAATGGACTGCGGGGCAAACAGTGTGGACAATGAGCCCATCAACAAAAACACTCAAGTCATAGGTATACTCAGGACAAAAGTGCACACAAGTAAAGTGTATATATATATTGAACTAATTAACCATCTAACTGTACCTTGGATTTTAAGGGCTGCTGAAGGATATAACAACATGTAATCTACAGTGGACTCCTGTTTATTTTCTGTAGTCTTATTATGTATTCATCATATATGCTATCCAGGACACTTATAATTGACTGACACCAACTTAATTCATCTCAAGTGAATGATAAGATAATATAACTTTATCTCTGATACATGTGATATGTTTAGCATATAAAAGTGAAAAAAACACTGTGCAAAACATTTGAGAAACTTCTAACTAAAATCATAAGCCCAATTACCTATTGTTTATCTATCCTTCAACAGCATTAGGTATTGGGTATTGCATGATGGTTATTTAATTCATTCATTCATTCATTGTATATTAGATTTGCATGGTTTTGTCCTTTGTAACTGGAACAATTGAGAATGTACCCTTGGTGTGGCTTGTCCTTGGAGATGGGGTTCCCGGAGTCAAAGGGGTGATTCACTTTTAAGTAAACTTTGAGTATGTTATATAATGTCCTATTCCTAGCAACTTTGCAATTGTTTTAACTGTTTTTATTTATAGTTTGAGTAATTTGCCTTCTACCTCTTTGTAGCTTTCAAATGGGGGTCAATGACCCCGGCAGGCAAAACAACTATTGCTTTATCAGTCCCTCTCCTCTCCTGATTCCAATCATTTATTCAAACCACTGCCTAGTTGCTACGGACAATAAGCCCATGACAATAATATCCACAGAGGCGTAACAAGCTGTAAATTAAAAGTTAAATTTAATTAAAATATCCATCCCTTTTATAAACTCATTTAAAAATCTCGGCTGTCAATCACATGTTGCTTGCCCCTCCTCTATGCCTTAGGCAATAATATTTTCACTTTCGCTTCTGCACTTCCTAGATATCATTGCACTCCTCACATTAATTTATATAGTGTAAGTGAAGTTTATTTTGCTTGACTAACATCCTAAAATACAATATGGAATTGTTTCTTAGGATGGCAGGTCCCCATTAAAATACCAAATTGGAGGGCTGCTGGACAAAAAGCCATAAAAATTATGACCAATTGCAAACTGTCTCAGAATATCACTGTCTACATCTTACTAAAAGTTAATTTAAAAGTTAACTACCCCCCTTTAATGATCATGCAAATGAATATGGGAATATGTCAGTCTTTTGTGACAACTTCCGCCTCTTCATGATGTTTTTGGTTTAGTCACTCAGCAACAGGCGATTCAGTAAGAGTATAAGAAAGCAAGCAGGGTGCTGGGATTGACAACAGCTTTGGGAACTATAAGCATTGATGTTTTGGTGTTAGACAAATTACCATGAGGTTAATAACAAACTCTACAAACATAAACAGCTCTGATACTGATAAATGGCAGCGCCTACAGAGAAATCTGTATATGTAGAGTGGAAGTAGAGTGCCAGATATAGGCCTAGTCAACCACACAACCTTAGGTTTGCAAATTTTCTATTTAGTGACGTTAAATCTTCCATTGTTATAGTGACGGAGTGAGGATGATCAAACCAAATTAATTGTGACTTCACTAAAGGTATCATTCAATGTAAACCAAAGATTAGAAGAGAAGTATATATATATCACTGAATCTTTCTTTTTTTTTAAACCAAATGCCGTATGTGCACAGGAATGTTTCTTTGTGACCAGTGCTGAAATCTAGAATTTTAATTGTCGTTTTAATATGTAATAGGACTTTTGACCTTACCTTTTCTAGAAAGGAAGTCCACTGTAAAATGCTTTCCGATCGTTCATCGCAATGTACACAAGCTATACTGAAAGCTGGACTTTTTTGAGTGTGTATGTTTGTATTTATATATCCCTACTTGGAGATTAAAATAATACGTTAATAGAAAAGACTGGGAACAATACAATAAATGAATAAAAACAAAAACACAATGACATTCATGATTAAGTACTAAGTGAGAAAAGGATGTGTAGCTGTATATAAGCTGAATTTATGTTTTGTGCTGATAATTATACACAATGCTGAACACAGTGTTTGTTTGGTACAAAGAGTCACCTGCTGCCGTGTATTTTTTTGGAGCTGGCTGTGCAGGTGAACCCAGGCCTCCCTGCTTCAGAAATAGCATCTTAACTTGCTGAGCCACTTGCATGAAACACTGGAACAAACTGCCACTACCTTTTAGATTATTACTGTGAATGTTTAGGATATACAGCCATTGATTGAAATTCATACAACATGGACTGGTAAATAAATGAAGCCACTGTGACATCATTTTCCCAGACCCCTACTTTGAGGAATATCAGCAGTCAGATTCTTTCAACATACATTTCTCATTCGCCATAAATGAAAGGATATCTGTAATGAAGAATTCATGAATAAAGGGGAAATGGACATAAATGGACACTACAAAGCACAAAACTGTGAGCACAAAGTCTTCTCCTTATTCCGCAATTATTTTACAGAATTGTGTCATGTCTAGGCACAAGGACCACGTAACTTTGGGCTACTGCTGAAAATGATATCAATATATAAACTTGACTATGTTCTTTTAAACCAGCTATGGTATCGACATTAAGCAGTTAACATGTTTTAAAAGCCTATTTTGCATTTATACATTTTTACCTTCTTTGTTGAAGCAGGATATGTATGTACATAAGAACATACCATGTAGAACTTTAAGAATACCAGGGGACCTTCGGTGGAACCTGTATAAGAACACCAAGCAGAACTTAAAAAAAAAACATGCATTAAACCAGCATTATGATTTTTTTTATAAATGCCCCAGTAAAATAGCCAGTAAAGAAAGACATTAGTATTATCTGAAAGATCGCCAACCCTCCATCTTGCCCCTTCCAAAAACCACAACATAAACTCACATTTAACTGCAGTGGGAGAAATTCTTTCAGTGTGAAGTTGCTGCTGGGAAGTCAAACAACCTTTGCAGTAGTGTCTAAAAGCGTCATTGTTTAACCTTTTTCTCCTGAACCAGCATTTTCTTCCCAGTCATGACTAGTTTCTTGCCTTGAGGCTTTGAATGACTCCCTACCCATAAAGTGCACTATGTTAAAGGAGACCTAAAGGCAAATCCACCTTTAACCAACTTGTTTGGAACCCCCAGTAATTCAAGTCACTTACTTTCTGCCCTTGGCAACTGCCACATTCTTCCACTTTCCCATGTATTTCTTGTGCTTGAGAACAGTGTAATAGATGGGGCTGCATACTCCAGGCTGGTACATTTTTTAATTTAATAGTAAAAGTGCCAGACTGCAGGTTAGTAATCATGAGAAAAGTAAAATAAATGTGGTATACAAATTTAAAAAGATCATGTTTTGACCATTTCCCAGAGCTCACTCAGTTATTTCATATAACATGTCCACTTTAAGGAAAGGAAGAGTAATCACCAGCTCATGCATTCTGGCTCTGAGTAGAAACGACACAATGGCAAAATGAGTCAGTGGGAACCTGTATTCGGGATAGGAGTTGAGAGGCGCAATAAAAGTTGCACTAATAGATTTTGTACACAAAGAATATAGTCAGTCAGTTGAGAATGCACTTCAGTGTAGAATATCTCTTTTTCTTATATCACTATCCATATAACAAGTTGTGGATGTACTTTTTGATACTGTATGTTTATGATATAAAGTAAATTTGAGTTTTGAATTGTGATGTTGTAACGTTTGTTTTTAAACACAGCCTGAAATTTCGAAATGTGCTACAAAAATATTTCATTGTTAAGGGGGTCATTTGTAAAAGGTCGAATTCGAGAGTTTTATATACCTCGAATGGTTTCTAATGTAAAAAAAAGCTTGAATCAGCAAGTTTGGGGTTAACAACCTGAAAACTCAAATTAATAGAGTTTTGGGTGGGAAAAAACTTGAATTGAGTTTTCGAGCAAAACCCTAAAAAAAAACAACTCGAACATCATGCCGGCTATTAACATATGTCCGGCACCCCTTAGCTTATTAGATTACAAATACATAAAAGATATAGTTGTTAATCGGCAACAAACATAGTTTTACGGTATTTAAACAAAAACTGCTCTAAACTAGATAACTATTGGCATGTTCACTATTAATCTTTCTGGGGCTTTTGATACCTTTGATCACCCTTTCAGTCCCATAATTCTCTTAGCCTTCGTGGCTCTGCCCTGTCCTGGCTTTCAACTTATTTTTTATGTGTCTCTTAAATGGAGTATCCCTCAATGCTCTGTCTTGGGACCCTTATTATTTTTCTTTATATCCCTAAGACTAATCAACTCATATGGTTACTAGTACCCCCTCTATTCTAATAATACAATATAAAATCCTCTCCTAATCTCAACCCAGAGTCCTTAACTTGGGTCACTTCCTGCTTGTTTGCTATCTCTACTTGAATGTCTCATCACCAACTTAAAGGAACAATAACAATAAAAAATGAAAGTGGACCAAAGTAAAATATAATGTACTGTTCCCTGCACTGGTAAAACTGGTGTGTTTGCTTCAGAAAGCCTATTATAGTTTAAATAAACAAGCTGCTCTGTAGCCATGGGGGCAGCCATTCAAGGCTCAGGTTACATAGCAGGTAACAGATGCCCTCTGTACAATATCATTGCATTAAAGAGCTTATCGGTTATCTGTTAAGTAACCTGTGCCTTTTCTCCTTTTTCAGCTAAAATGACTGCACAGTAGCTTTTTTATATAAACTATAGTAGTCTTTTTGAAGCAAAAACATAACTTTTACCAATGCAGGGTAACAATACAATATATTTTAATTATTTTAAAATTCTTTCATTTTTTTTTGGTGTAACTGTTCCTTTAAGTTAAAACAAATAATTGGTTCTCTTTCCCCCATCCAACATCCATAACATCCCAGAAGTATCTATTACAGTTAACTTTAACATCTCTCCAGGCCCAGTGCCTTGAGTTTATCCTGATTCTTGACACTGCAACCTTTCCAGTAAATAATGAATACTGCCACTAGGCTCATCATACAACTGCTCCTCCTCTGTCATGCCACTCATGCAGGCTTTCATAATAAGATTCAAACGAATGACCCTGACATTTATAACTCTGCCCCACCCTAAATACAGGTATTTGAACATATATCCAGGTACTTACCAAACTGCGTGTTATGCTTCTCTATTGACCTGCTCCTCAGTGCTGACACATTTTGGACAATTAAATATTTATATATAAAACATAATCCAACAGGTAATCAATCTTAATTATATACTCTATAAAGATTAAAAGAACCTAAATAAACTCTGACTGATAAGTGGCACATCATAGTGAGTGACCTATATCTTCGTAGATGTAATTATAGAGGTGCACATGTGAATAAGTGTCGGTCCCATAAATTAATTAAAAATTAATTAGAATGAGTTAGCTCAGGAAACCTGTCCTTACTCTTTGATAAAAGATTGAATTTCTATGGGTCTTGGCCTGAATGGCATTCTGTAAGAACTGAGCAAGTCTGTTAAAGGAATAGTTCTGTGTAAAAACTAGGTAAATAGGCTGTGCAAAATAAAATGTTTGTAATATAGTAAGCGTAAAATGTAATTTATAAGGCCTGGAGTTAGAGAGCTGAAAAGCAGGAAGTAGTGTTCTGTTCTTTTATGTTAGATATCCAGTCACTCCAGTATTTATACATTACATTTTTGGCTAACTAACTATATTAGAAACATTTTTTTTATTTTGCACAGCCTACATATTTACCCAGTTTTTATTATTACACTGAATTGTTCCTTTAAGAGCCCCAAAGAGTCAAAGAATCCTGTTCCTACATTGCTGGGTTGGTACTGTCCTGAAGTGATACATTTCTGCACTGACAGGTTTTTCCAGTGCAACTGCATTTATAAAGTGCACTGGTGTTTAGTTTTTCAGCTTCCATCCCTTGCAAGTGAATCCCTAAAAATGTTTAAATGTGTTGTCACCTGCACACCCTCTCCTTTCTTATTCAGTGGCGCTTCTGTTCCCTGTCTAACTGGGCAAGGCATTAGCCATATGACTCAGTGAATAAGTACAGTACAAAGCAGGAACTGCACGAACATTGTTCAAAGGCACTTTGTTTAACCCACAGAAAATCCTGTGGTTTAAGTACATGGCTAAGCACTTTTGAACAATAAAAGTGGGCGCTGTTGTTGTTTTGTATTTTAATTGACTCCCCAAAACTTCCAATGAAAAACCACAAACAAAAATCCACATGGTGTAAGCCTATTTGGATTTTTCAATCCTCTGGTTGCATCTCACTCTAATTATTAAAAATCCCCAACCCACAATACTCTAGCTTTATTGTTATTTTCCAGTACAGGTGTTTGCATAGGGGGGATATATAGACGCGGTTAATAGACACACGAATATTGATATAAAATTTTTTATTAATGTATAGTGTCTGTTTTCTTAATTTGGACAGTGATGGCAGCCCTTGATTTGGGACCTTAATCTTCGATTTGGCAGTAATCTGAAAACAGAGATTAAAACAAAAAGAAAGTTAATTTCTCTGGTGATATTTTTTTAATTCTATTGCAGGTATAGGATGCTTTATCCAGAAACTCGTTATCTGAATTATGAGAAAGCCATCTCCCATAGACTCCATTTTTAAAAATAATTTCCCTTTTCTCTGTAGGAATAAAACAGTACCTTGTACTTAATCTCAACTAAAATATAAATAGCAATTTTTGCAAGCAAAACAATCCTATAGGGTTTAATTCATGTTTAAATGTTATTTTAGTATTTATTTTAGGGTTTAATTAATTTTTAAATATTATTTTAGTAGACTTAAGGTATGGAGATCCAAGTTACCTGCAGATCTGGAAACCCTTGGTCCCAAGCATTCTTGATAACAGGTCCCATATCTATATCATAAAATATTGAGTCCTTTGAGTTAGAGATGCACCGAATCCAGGATTCGGTTCGGGATTCGGCCGAATCCTTCTGTCTGGCCGAACCGAGTCCGAATCCAATTTTGCATATGCAAATTAGGGGCGGAGCGGGTAATTGTGTGACTTTTTGTCACAAAACAAGGAAATAAAAAATGTTTTCCCCTTCCCACCCCTAATTTGCATATGCAAATTATGATTCGGTTCGGTATTCTGCCGAATCCTCGGGAAGGATTTGGGGGTTTGGCCGAATCCAAAATAGTGGATTCGGTGCATCCCTACTTTGAGTGCAACTTCATTTGGGAGAGGAGTATGAACTTTATGGTGGTATGCTTCCAGGCACATTTAGCTACAGGGGTAGTTGAGTACTGATATTCTGAATATTGATATACAGGTATGGGACCTGTTATCCAGAATTATCAGGATTTTCCAGATAACAGATCTTTCTGTAATTTGGATCTTCATACTATAAGTCTACTAGAAAATCATGTAAATATTAAATAAACCCAACGGGCTGGTTTTGCTTGCAATAAGGATTAACTATATCTTAGTTTGGATCAAGTACAAGCTACTGTTTTATTATTACAGAGAAAAAGGAAATCGTTTTAAAGGAGAACTATCATGAAAATTTAATGTAAGCTTCATCATACTGAAATAAGAAACGTCTAAATACAATCAATTAAATATTCGGCATTGTTTCTGAAATAATCAAGTTTGTTCACTATCACTCTCTCAGCATCTGTTTCTCTTTATTCTATCTTCTTGCAGCAGTTGGGTGTCAGATTGTCATTAGACAGTTAGATCCAATATATCATGGGGGTGGCTTCCATGCCCAGCAGATTTATTAGAGCTCACTCAAATGACTGATTCCAGTACAAACAAAATTTAACAAAATAACTGCCTTTAGCACAAATCCTGCATGTAGAGAGACATGAGGGCAAATTCACTAGGGCGAAGGCTTGGCGTCACTTTGCCTGGCTCAAATTCGCAAAGTTGCATTTCAGCAGCCGAATGCTGGCAAATTTTCGCAAGCGTTAATTCGTCAGCACAAGCATTTTATAGCGAACTTTTGCTAATGTTCTTTTCTGCCTAGCGAAACTTAATTAGTACACTTGCGCTTTGGTGAATTTGAATAGGGCGGGTACATATATGTCTTTATTAGAGATGTAGGTGCAAATGCTTGAAGTGGCCACTTATTATGAAAAATGTTCAAGGTAGCAAAATAAAGACAAGAGATCCTTTAATTCCCTAGACATGAGCCCACGCTTTACAATATGAAAAAAGCCAGTGTTTTTTATGATTTTAATAACTTTTCGGCATACAGGATTAGATGTCACTCACATAAAGTTGAGGAGGCTGTAGCTTCATCTTATCAGTTCGCCAGGTCTAAGCTGGCAAAGGAAACTCTGGCGAAAGAGGTAATGTTCTGTAAAATTCGCACTTCAGTGAATTTGTGAAGTAACAATCGTTCGCCTGAGCGAAAAATTCGCCTGGCGATAGGTCTCTTTCACTAGCGAATTATCCTCTACCCCAGTTAGTAAATTGGTGATGTCCCTGCTGATGGGATTCCTGCTGAATTTTCGGTAGTGACGGCCACTTTAGTAAATCTGCCCCATGATGTCTGATCATTTTAATAGAGTGAGCTATCTTCTAGGCAAAAGGGGCCCCCCTATAACATATATTGGATCTAACTATCAATGAAGAGAAATAGATGCTGATAAAGGGATAGTGAAGATAAACTTGATTATTTCGGTAAAGAATTTTTAATTGATTGTATTTGGAAAGTTTATTATTTCAGTATAGTTGCCCTTTAAAAACTTTTGATTATTTGATTATAATGGAGTCTATAGGAGACACCCTTTTCATAATTTGTAGCTTTCTAGATAACGGGTTTCTGGATAACGGAGATAGATATATATATATATATATATATATATATATATATATATATATATATATATATTGGATTAACAGTACTATCGATAATCATACAAGCATCACCTTTACAAATTCATGGTAACTATATTAACCAGTGACCTGCAGTGTTTATAAGTATATATTCTCATATCTTGCCACAGTTTTCCAGTTATGTAGCTAAACTGGGTGACCCTTTTAGAGATTATCTTCCAAAGAAAGTTATGTGAAGGTTAAAGCAATAATGACAGCACACATTATGTTGTATTTTAGATATTGTAAAGCTCATTAGGGCAGTTTACGTACTATGGACAGAAATTAACACGTATTAGTGTTCAGATAAGCTTATGTCCTCCTTACTGGCACATCAGCTGACTGAGGCAATGACATTCACACATCTACTAAAATCCCTTGTGTGGGAAATGGAACGGTTACCTTGCTGCTGAGGAAGAGTCAGAATATCTGTGTAGCCTTCGCAACTGGATTTCTTCTTAAACTCTTCCATAAACTCTTCCTCTAACTGAGGTGTCCGAGCTAAGGTACAGAAAAGTACATGAGCAAGGGAAGTGTTACATATGACAGCATGGTCCAATCTCTAAATATCACATTTTCATGATTTCATTTTCTCATATTTGATATCAACAAAATATTAACATTAATAATATAAATAATATATAATATAATAATATTTTAAGGCAGAGATTGCCAAACTGCAGGTCTAACTTCCTCATTAGACAACACTTGGATAGCTCAAACAATCTAGGCATTGGCTAGGATTTAGGTAAGAATATTTTTTAGAGAACGATGACTCAAGACCATATTTTGATATATAATTTTTATTTGATTTTGATGTAACCCTGTTATAATTAAATTTTTCCTATGCTAGATCATTGAAACTGAGGCCCTGCTCCTTGCTTCATCTCCTTAACCTGTTGTTGGACCTGTTTCGGATTGGACCTAAGCCTGTCTATATTTCCTCTAGCTTGCCTTGTCTGCTCAAGCTCACTGTAGACTTTCAGAGGCTATAGTTACATCAACTTCTTCTGTTTACAAAGCAGACGTTTGTGTGGTTTGTTTGTGTGGTTTGTAAATGTGTTGCTGATATGCCATAATGCAGGTCAGCCACCACAACAATACTGTGCTATATATTCAGCTCTTCAGGAAAACAAACAAACCCACAAATCTCTATATCTAAATGATTGATCCATACAGCTAATTCATCTCTCATCATACTGTAAAATAAGAATAAAACTGAAATTAATTTGAGCCTTTCTACTTGGAATCAGTTGTCAGACGCTGGCACTGTAAATAGGCTTTGTGGCTGGGCTGATGAGTGGACTGTTCCCATTACACACTGGGCTGGATATGATGCAGGAGGAACGCTGTAGAGCAGCACACCAAGCCAACACCAGCAATTATCAAGACCACCATTTTTTCCACCTTTCTATAGAAGATCACCTGCAATGCCAGTATCTGAAAGCAGACAGGTGAGCCAACCCAGAGTGGAGAGAATCGAACAACAACAAAATAGATTCTGCTATTTTAATATAGGAAGTCAACTGCTTTTTCTGTAAGGAATTAAAACCTGCAAACGAAAATCCTTTGTACATACAGTAGAGGAGAAGTCTGGCATAACTGTTGTCTGTTTCCTTTAGAATCACACAGTGTGGGCAGCGAGGAGGGAACAACTGAGTAAGTCTATCTGGGTGTCCTGCAGAGAAAATTAGAAGAAGTAGATTTATCTATTTTTTAGATTTATTTCGTTTTGGAACGTTAGAAGTTCTGCTAAAATAATTATTTTAGACAGGTGACACTGAAAAGGCACATGAACTTTTTTCTTCTCTTTTCCTCTGTATGTACATGAGGTACCAGTGAGTGAGGATTTTCACTAGTAACCAAGAAGGCTTAGCACGTGCAAACTCTCATTGGCTTATTCTGGACATAGAACAGGGATTCTGTCATGATTTTATGGTTTTGATTCCTAAATTACACTGTTTACACTGCAAATAATTCCCTCTACCTTGTAAAATGTCAATTCCAAGCCAAGTGTATTTTTTTAGTTGTAATACTGGTGTGTAGGCAGCCTGGTCATGTGCTTTCAGAAAGAGCCAGTGCTGCACTATGACAGGCTATTGTTTCTCCTTCTCAATGTAAATGAATGGGGCCGCAGTGGGACATGGATTTTTACTATTAAGTGCTGTTTTATATGCACCAGGGAGCTGTTATCTGGTTACCTTTGCATTGTTCTGCCGATGGGCTGCTGGGGGGGGGGGTGATATCACTCCAACTTGCAGTGCAGCCGTAAAGAGTGACGTTTATTAGAGCACAAGTCGCATGACTGGGGGCACCTGGGAAACTGCCAATATATTTAGCCCCATGTCAGGTTTCAAAATTAAATATAACAAAATAAGTTTGCTCTTTTGAAAAACAGATTTCTGTGCAGAATTCTGCTGGAGCAACATTATTAACTGAGGCATTTTGAATAAAAACCATGTTTTCCCATGACAGTATTCCTTTAAACAAAACAGGTCACTGTCATTTCTAAGCTTCTTAGACACTAGGTCTCATTTATTAACACTGGGCAAATTTGCCCATGGGCTGTTACCTATAGCAACCAATCAGATTGCTGCATTCATTGTTCTTCTTGCAGCTGGCTTTATAAAGCTAATCACTGATTGGTTGCTATAGGTAACAGCCCATGGGCAAATTTGCCCAGTGTTGATAAATGAGCCACACTGTCTCTTTTGGCATGATACCTATGGACTCCAGGAAAGCGTAAAATCTGAAGTGGATAAGTTATTTAAACCCTATCAAACAAAGTTATTAACTTTTAATGATTTAGTGAGCAGATTGTTTACAGTGAAGTTGAAGTAAATATGAAGGGTCATTTACAAATGCAGTCACAAGTGTAAATAAGATGAAATGGACACAACTGTAGCACATATTGATTAAAGATGTCCAATTCGCTCCACAGAGTTGCACTAAGTGACATTGTGTTAGTCTTGCATCTGCTGAATTGTTTAAAAATGTGCTTAGGGATGCTGGTGAACCCTTGAACCCTTACACCTGACAAATCACTCAGTTTTAATGCAGTTTCAGCAAGTGAGTATTTGGCCTTCCCTTTCCATCAGTTTGTATGGCATTAGCGTTCATGACTGAATTGTTTCATACATGTAGATATTTCCACCTGACAGAGGTTCACTTACAATAGACTAGGGTAGCTATTGTAGGGAAGAAATTAGACAAACTGACTTGTTGGCATTCTGCAATGGTTCAATGTTGAATGGAAGTGCTCTTCAGTAGTACCCAATCTACTGCCAATGTTTGCTGCAGATGATTACATGGCTGTATGGGCGGCAATAAGTCAGACTTAAATAGCCATTTTTACTAATTAGAAGGGGGTCCGGATACTTTTGGTTGTATAGTATAGCTGTAGCAAGAAGTGCTAATGTGCAGCCTCAAGAGGCATGAATGATGGGAGGAGGGTACAATTCCTCCCCTTTAAAAAGAACTCATATGAACCCTTCTAGAATATGCAGTAAAGTTTTTGGTTTCTAGTACACATAAAGAACATTATTGATACACCAGTCAAAAAAAAGAGCACAGGGTATCTCATTTATGAACACAGGCCAGCCAAGTTAGGTTTGCTTCAAATTGACTATGTCATCCCCTTAAATACTAAAATGTATTCATAAGGTCACTTTCACTGGGGAGACGTGACAACTTTATATACATGGTAAGAAAATGTAGGTTTTACATGTCCTTTAAATGAGGAAAAAGTTTGACAGCTTTTAGTTTTTTTTCCCTTGAAACCCTGTGTGAGATCCTTAAGTCACACAGGGTTTCCATTATGATTGCTCAAGCCTAGGGTTGCCACCTATATATTTATCTTTTTTTTCCTATTAATAACATTGGGATCAACCATAATTTTTACGGGCCAGGCCGGTAAAATACCAGCCAAGTGGCAACCCTACTCAAGCCGGAAGGCTCGGGCAAACATAAATTGGCCCCCTATTGTCAACTCTAATATTTCCTTACCTTCCGTCCTTAGTTCTATACTTCCCTCAGGCAGCAGGTAAATCCATTTTCTAGGAACACAAGGTCCATCCTTTCTGCAGGCGAATAACAGTATTAAAATCAATAGAGAAAGGGTTCTTTGGTGAATAAAACAAGAAA
Source organism: Xenopus laevis (assembly GCF_017654675.1). NCBI lineage: Eukaryota > Metazoa > Chordata > Amphibia > Anura > Pipidae > Xenopus > Xenopus laevis. The sequence continues at coordinate 65,864,060 of NC_054385.1, forward strand.
TGCAGATATAGGAGGTTTTTGTAATTATGAGGGATCAAGAAAAAAGAGACACACCTAGTAAGGGAGAGGAAGACAAGAGAAATTTGACTGGGAAGTATTGTTTAGCCAGAATAAGCAAGGCATATAAAATAATTCAAAGAAGCAGCATGGAAAAGTGAAAGTATGTGTTCATGGACCATGCCTCATAAGAAGGTAGGGATGCACTGAATCCAGGATTCAGTTCAGCCTTTTTCAGCAGGATTCGGATTTGGCCAAATCCTTCTGCCCGGCCGAACCAAATATGAATTCTAATTTGCATATGCAAATTAGGGATGGGGAGGGAAATTGTGTGACTTTTTGTCACAAAAACAAGGAAGTAAAAAATGTTTTCCCCTTCCCATCCGGATTCGGTCCGGCATTTGGCCGAATCTTTCACTAAGGATTCGGTGGTTCGGCCGAATCCAGAATAGTGGATTCGGTGCATCCCTATAAGAAGGCACTGTAGGGGGTGATATATAGCTGGGTCACTCTGTGGGTAATGTTGTTGTCTTTAATTGATATCTAACTCTGTGAGGACTATATCACTCTATGGGCTTAATATTAAAGTTACCTTACCATAGCAAAAGTTGTCTCTCTTTCACTAGTATATTTATTGTTCAGTCATACTATGTAAACACCAAAGACAAGTATTTCTACAGTCCTTTGAATGGGAATTATACAATGTTTATTACTTTTCTTTTCCATGCTAATAAAGCAGTATAGCAGTTACACAAGGCTAATGGTAGGAAAACTAATAAATAAGGCCATGTCTGAGGATTTGAATGAGTGATTGAAGAGGAAAATGAGATAAACATATAAAATATCTCACATCCTGATGGCAGCTCTGAAGTCAAGCTTCTCTTCCTCCCTGCATTGCCGAACACTGAACTCTGCATTATCCATTACAGTGAAGGTTTCTAGAGCCGTTGTACCTGGTATGGCGGCAGCTGCAAGGAAGTACCATCGTCCCAAATACTGTGAGGGGAACTGTTAAGATTTTAATACATCAATCACATCATACTTTTCAGGTACTAGACATCATATTTTGCACACTAGCTGTAGTGCTCAAATTTCTACTATTGTTTTCCATGTTTTCTAGGTACTGTCGTTGTGCTATGTATCTTGTTTGAAGGCAGAACAACCACAACGGATGTACAGAGGCTCTGTAGAGCTCAGATCAATGGCCTGCTTGCAAATTTCAGTCAAAGGTCCCCCCACCAATTCCTGTGTTTTCACATTACAGTTTCAAAAGATCTATCAGTGTGTAGGTCCCAAATTCTACTAAGTAGCAATTCCAAGCTCCAGTCACACTACCACACGGATCTCCTTGCAGTGCATTACAAAACCTACCAGTGCCTCTGGAATAGATTGCACATGCTTTTAATGCCTATGCAGTATTCTGGTGTTCCTGTAGCATATCTCAGCATTATTTAGACATCCAGACACATACAATGACACACAAGTGCCCCTCTGACAAACAAATGCTCACACTGACACACAAATGAAAAATCCAGGATAATATCTAGATGTACATGTGCAAATTCTTGTGCAGGGCCCTCTTCTTAAATGTCTCAAATGACAGCTATATACTTTGAAATACAGTCTTATATTCTTCTGTGTTAAATGGTCAAATTATATATACCTATGGCCATTTGTCCTAGGTCCCAGGGTCGGAGTTACAACCCTGGTAGCTCCAACCCTGTTCTGAATATACTGAGGTTTGACAATCTACTCTGTTCTAGTCCAGGAGGAACCAGGCTGTGATTTATTGCCTTGTGTTTTTAACAGCTATGCTTTTATTAATTTTGCATATCTTCTACAAATTGAAGTCATGTCTTAAAAACATTCAAATAAGTAGAACAAATATTGTGAACCTGGGATGTAATCAACAAATGGGATGATGCTGATTATTTTTGTTCCCTAGGCCTGATAGGTGTAGGACTTTATGTCATGTGCTAAATAAAACATTGTTTTTATGTTGATCCCTACATTTCTATTATCAGGTGTTTTGGCTTGTAGATCCATGCTCTTACATTATAAATTGTCATGCCCCATCCCACACATCTACACTAGAGGGCACAGATACATCATATACAAGTTGGAACTGAGAACAAGAAAGATCTGACCTGCATGGCAATATGTAGACTGTAGCTAACTTCTGGAGCTAAATATCGCCACATACAATATTACCTACAGCAGAAAAGGAGAACATTTTAATGAAGCACACATTGATCCAGTACACAAGTAGCCTTGCTGGCTCAACTCATTAAAACCAGGCACACACTTAATAGGAAGTTAATTATAACACACCAGAAGCGCAGGCAGCTAGCCATTCTATTCTGCACATGTTTAATTTCAGTTTGTGGCTTACCTGTGTCTTATTGATGCTTAATGTGGAGAGACGGTTGTTATTATCACAGACTGAGAGAGAGTCCAAGAAGAGTCCATACAAATAAAGAAAATAATGCCATATGTTATGGATCATGTCTGTTAGAGTCTCTATAGTCCTTTCTGACAACTCCGATACATTCAACAGATTTGCTCCCTCTCCCAACTGCTCTCTGGCCTCTCCTTTCTCTAATCTTACAACCTTGCTCCCATATATTTGTTTTTTTATTTTTTCACAAAGACCCTTGTTCTCTCTCTCAAAATCATTAACTACTATCCACCCACCTGGTTAACTGTATAAAGAAGGACATACGCCAGTTAGAAAAACAAATTGTGACACAAATGACTTCAAAAATGTTTTTCTTCTTGACTGCAGTAAAGATGTATATATTCTATAACATAATTAGATACAGAATATTTTATATCTTCTTTATATCTTAGGCTGAATGTTATACACCAAACATGCCGCTTTAAAAAACATTGTAAATAATTTTTTTCGTCATATTGGAATCACCTACTGGATGTTTCCCTATCAACAACACTGTAGGCCTCAGAAGAAAAGGTATGTGACTGGGGAATGGTAGCTGGTGCCTCATTTATGGCATGCACATTAACACTATTAAGAAAGGTACTTTGGGTTCAAGGTACAATGTACAGGGTGCAACTGCAAGGGAGTTAATTTTAACTGATCTATATATATATATATTCATAACAACTGGACAATTGCAGTTAAATTTAAAAAAGTGGATGTTTACTTGGAAAACAAAACTTGCTGTGACTTTTTAAAATGCTTATCCGTCACTTTCTAGCACTATTATGCCTTGTCTGAATGATTTGTAGATGCCTCATTCTCTGTTTAAAATAAGCTCCAATGAGGAGGGTGAAATTTTTGTCTGGGGTGGCTAGCAACATATTGCTTTCCATGGGAGGGCTTATTATTTTATAGCCCCTTTTATATTTCTGGTGTAGGCACCTGCCTGTACAAGTTAACGCCTATGTTATTCAATGTGTGGGATGTTAATTATTAATGCTAGAACACCACTGGACTTGCACAGCTTACAAGTGAAGTGGACATGTTTGAACTGGTGATCAGAGGACAGAAATGAAAGTGGGTAGGAATAATAACACAGACTAGATGCTGGTGTCTTGACCAAAGTCACTTTAAGACTTTACTTTTCATTTAAAGGGAAACTGTCATAAATGTAAACACATACCATACCTCCCAACATTTTGGAAGCAGAAAGAGGGACAAAATTGTGTGACCCCACTAATTTTGTGGCCACCCTCCCTAATTACCGTGTTAATTTTACAAAATGTGGCAGGTAATGAAAAGTTTGAACACATTTTTGTGGTTTTTATGTGTTATTACAGTGTTGCTAATGAAGGTGAATTGCCCTTTAAGATGTGAGTCTAAGTCCTCCCAAGAGACCTCCGTATCTTAAAGGGGTGGTTCACCTTCAAACAACTATTTGTATTCAGATAGATCACCAGAAATAACGACTTTTTCCAAAGACTTTCTATTCTCTATGTGTGACGGTTTTTCTAATATTGAAGTGTAAAGTGTCATTTTTCACCTTCTGAAGCAGCTCTGGGAGGGGGGGTCGCCGATCCTGTAAACTGTTCTAAATGGATACATTTAGTTGATACATTTCTTATCTTTGTCCCTGTTGAGCAGAATCTCTGGGTTTCATTACAGGCAGCTGTTAGAATTGATACAATAGTTGCTAATACTCCAGAGATGCTGCTGAGAAATGGATCAACTAAATGTTGCAAAATTGTAACAGTTTAGAGTCTGCACCTGAATTACTGAGCTGCCAGACTCAAACACCAGACACAAACATTCAACTTTAAACTTAGATTTTGGAAAAAACTTAAAAAATAATTAATGGAAAGTAATTGAAAAAAGTCTTTATTTCTGGGGAACAATATAAAAACAACTGAATTGAAAAAAGTGTTTGGAAGGTGAACAACCCCTTTAAACTGTTAAAAAAGTATCTAATCATATATTCTGGGCTCTCTGCCAAAATCCAATTGGGTTAGAAACTTTTTATCTTTTTCTGGCTGTTCCGTGCAGGAGATGAAAGAGAAAGTTGGGACATTTCAGTAACAAACCCAGGACTGCGGACCGAGCTGTCAAAATCTGGACTGTTCTGTGAAAAACGAGACAGTTGGGAGCAGGCCCGGATTGGCAATCTGTGAGTTCTGGCAAATGCCAGAGGGGCTGCTGTAAGATGCCATAGAAAGTCACTGTGGAGAGGGCTGGTGGAGGACTGGTTGGGCCTCTGTGTACTTGAAATGCCAGGGCCTATTTTGACTCCCAGTCCAGACCTGGTTGGGAGGAATGAAACTTCTGCTCCTGACGAAGATCCCTGTGTGGGATCGAAATGTTGAGGCTAAATAAAACTTTTTTGTTTTTTTACTAAAATCCTGCGAGTGCAGCAATCCTTTCTTCTATTGCATATTTCTCTTGCTGACACCCAGGTATTAACTTTGTCCACGGAGTGCACCATTCTTCTGGGTTTATATGTATATATATATAATACACAAAAGCCATGAATATCCTGTAAATTATATCCTTATAAATGGTGAGTTATGATGTCATCAGTTATAAACGGTGAGTTCTGATGTCATTTCTGTCACATGACTCATTGAAATTTGTGTATTATAATGAATAAAGTACCCCCGATTGTAAAATATGAGGATATTAGAAGTTACCTCGGAGTTCCATGACCTGTATAAAAACACTCGGCCTTCGGCCTCGTGTTTTTATATGGTCATGAAACTCCTCGGTAACTTATAATATCCCTATATTTTACAAAAGGGGGTACTTTATTCACTATATATAATACACAAACGCCATGAATATCTTGTAAATTATATCCTTATAAACGGTGAGTTCTGATGTCATTTCTGTCACATGACTCACTGAAACTTGTGTATTTTAATAAATAAAGTACCCCCAGTTGCAAAATATGAATATATTAGAAGTTACCTCAGAGTTCCATGACCTTAGGCCACGTGTTTTTATATAGTCATGAAACTCCTCGGTAACTTATAATATCCTTATATTTTACAAGAGGCTATACTTTATTCACTATATATATGAATTGTGACTAGATATTGAAGATATTGCTGGACCCCACAGGAATATTTTTTTCTTTCTTTGTTTTCCTGAAGTATGAAAAATGGATGACTTTAGTCTTGGACAAATATCGGGGCATAAGTTTTAGTTAATATTCCGTGAAAACAGTGGAGGCTAGTTTATTACGCTGACACAATACTATAAACTATTAGTGCTCAGTCAAGAGCGTCATTTCCTCCCAACTACTGTGACCGAGAAGTGCGCGTCACCGTCCTTATACGCTCGGAATTCGTGACGTCAGAGTCTCATCGCGCGAGACTGTGGTGCAATTCCCGTAGCGCTGGCCTGCCGGGGAGCAGGAGCTGAAAAGCTGGACATTTAAACAGCGATTCGGGGCGAGTTGTGTTATGAAAATCGGGACTGTTGATCGGTACGGGATATGTGCTGTGTGTTGTGGCCAAATGACATTGTAATTGTGTTCTTTAAATGCAGTAGTGTGAGACGAAAATGCTGGAGATTTGCATATGTCATTGAAGCTGCGTTAGTTAATGAGGCCTTGGGCTTATGTACAGAGAGCAGCTTTGTATTTGGCCAGGTGTCATGTGCTTGGTGCAGATCAATGACATCAGGGGGATAGCGCAGGAGGATGCTGCTGAGTGATGTCACTAGTGTCTCTCTCTCTCTCCCCCCCTATGACTGAATAGTCTCTTTGGAGATTATTTTCTAATTCACAGTGGGGAGTTTAGCTGCTTCCTGAAAGCACATACCCACCCAGCTACATTCCCAGCATGTATGACGTCATAGGCTCACATGATACTACAGCTATGGGACAACAGCAAGTAGCCAGAATGCGCAGGTCCTGGGGGTTTCCGTATAACAGATCTTTTTGTTATTTGGATCTTTATACCTTAAAGGAAAACTATTGCGAAAATGAAAATGAAACCCAATAAACTGGTTTTGCCTCCATTAAAGACTACTTATATCGTAGTTTGAATCAAGTTTTTTAAAATTTATATTTGGATAAAATGGCCATCCTGGGTAACTGGTTTCTGTATATAACAGATTCCATAACTGTATCTCTTGGCATTTTGTGCTGTATGCTTGTACCCACGTCACTATTATACAGTCCATTGCTTTTGTTATATGTAAGGTTGAAGAATGGCAGCTAATGAGAAAATGGAAGTGACGGTGAAAACACTGGATTCGCAAACAAGAACATTCACAGTGGAGACAGAGGTGAGCGTGATTTTGTTGTGTGTGTGTGATTTATGTTTTAACATTCAGTGGTATATATAATTCATTTCACTGTACAGCAATGCACATGTTACTGCAATTATGCCCTGTGCTTCATTAACAACAGAAGAAGAAAATGTTGAATTTTTTATTTTTCTTCTGTCCTCTCCTGCCCTAAAGAGACTGTGTATTACTCCCTTCCCTTTAGACTATATGCCTATGCATAGGGCCTTCCTCACCTTTTTGTACCTGTATTGATTGTGATGTATGTAACTCCATATGTTCTATGTATATAATTCATGTGATTTAGTTGTATAATCACATTTAATTTACAGTGCTACGCAATATGTTGGCGCTATATAAATACATATTATTAATAATAATAATAATAATAATAAAGAGACTGAGCAGACCAAGAAAAAAACACTGCATGTTAAAGGTGTGGCTCAACTTTAGGTTACTTATCTATGTTAAAGAATGAGCAGGTTTTGGCAACATTTCAGTTTTATTTGTTTCTATACCTTTTGAATTATTTGACACTTTCCAGCTTTCAAATTACTTGACCTAGCAGCCAAAAAGTTATTGTTGTGTGAGGCTACAATTTTATTGTTACATTTTATTACTTAATTTTCTATGTCAGCCCTCTACTATTAATATTCCAGCCTCTCATTCACACCATTGCTTGTTTGCTAGAGTAATTTGAATCATAGCGTCCAGATAGCTGCTAAAATGTCAAGTTGGAACAAAAATCTGAATAATTAAAAAAAAAAAAATCACACAATAAAAAAGACCAACTGCAAATTTTCTCAGAATATCACACTCTACATCATACTGAAAGTTAATTTAAAGGTATACAATCTCTTTAAAAGGCAAGTATAGCTGCATGTGTGTGTGTGTTCCCTTACACAGAGGTAAAAATGAAGTCTCTGTACTTAACACATTAGTCAAGTGTATACTAGATACTTCGGATTAATCAATTCATTATTTATGAATTGTATATTTTTTTTTGGTATCACCAAGTTGGAAATTCAACAGTTTTTCAAAAACCTAATTTTATTAATCAGATTACGATACTTGTGGGTATTTAACAGAATTGTAAACTGCAGAACGTGCTCTAAATAAAATGTGCTCATTGAAGCCTTTAGACAGTGTGCAATGTTTTTTCATCTGTACCATTACTATGTAGTTTTAGAGAAAATGTGTTTTAAGGGCAAGGGCACACAAAGCTGCTGGGGGAGATTAGTTGCCCAGCGACAAATCACTTCTTCTTCAGGCGACTAATCTCCCTGAACTGCCTCCCCGCCGGGTAGAATCTAAATAGTCGGCGGGATGGCCCTCGAATTGCTTTGTTTGTAATTGGCTTCATTTTTTATTATTTAAGGTTTTATGAGTTATTTAACTTTTAATTCGGCAGCTCTTCGATTTGTATTATAAGCAATTTGGATGCTAGGATCCAAATTACCCTAGCAACCTTGCATTGATTTAAATAAGAAACTAGACTATGAATAGGAGAGGCCTGAATAGAATATGAGAAAAAAATTAGCTATAACAATACATTTGTAGCCTCACAGAGCATTTGCTTTTTATATGGGGTCAGTGACCCCCCTTTTGAAATCTGGAAAGAGTCAGAAGAAAAAGGCAAATAATTATAAAACTATATAAAATAAACAATGAAATCCATTGGAAAAGTTGCTTAGATTTAACCATTCTTTAACATACTAAAAGTTTAATTAAAGATCAACCACCCTTTAAGAAAAAGAGAGGCAGACTCTATGCAATTTGCTTGTTTATTAATGTTAGAGTATAAGAATTTGAGAGGGGACACTGTCATTAATGCTGCCTGCAATTTACCTGTACTCTTTCTCCCCTAGATCTCAGTAAAGGATTTCAAAGCACATATTTCATCTGATGTTGGGATTTCGCCAGAAAAGCAACGGCTTATATATCAGGGGCGAGTCCTGCAAGAGGACAAAAAACTGAAAGAATACAGTGAGTATTTGTGTATAACTTTCCATGTATGTCTACGGTTTATAAATGTAATATGCACACTGTAATGTATATCATGGTTTGTTGTCAGATGTTGATGGGAAGGTCATTCACTTGGTTGAGCGAGCGCCTCCTCAGACACAACCTTCAACAGGTGGACCATCTACGTCTTCAAGTACTTCACCCACCAGCAGTAATGCAGCACCTGTACCTGGGGCTCCTGAAAGGAATGGAAACAGCTATGTTATGGTTGGGACATTCAACCTTCCGGTAAGATCATTTGGCAGAAACAAAGAAGCTCTAAGTGGAGAGAACGATTCCAAAATGATGACTGTTGAGAATATACAGTAAAGGACACTATCACTATGTACTATTAAAGCAAAAGCATATAGGGCAATTTTCGGGGTTTCCTTGCTGTGATCTCTCCTTTGATGTGTTTCCTATCTCAAAATTTGGAGCACTTAAATAACTGATGGTATCATAGACACATGAGGAGGAAGGTCCCATAGAGCTGCTAAGAACAAGCTAATATGTGCAGCCATTAACAATTGCTGGTGGATGACAGACTGAAGGATAAAAAGGAGAGGGTGCAAACCAAAAGTTGTTAAAAAATATAGCATCAGGATTGTCAGTGATACGGGAATGAGTAGGGAAGCTAAGGTAAACACATAAGGGAATGGATAAATATAACAATGTGTAGATTTGAGTGCTGTCAAGTTGTCATGTGACCTGATTAATTTATGAATGCGTTGATCAAATATGTATTCCCTATAAATATTTTTGTTTTTCAAAGTAACTGCTCTGGGTAATGGATTATAAAAGATATAATGCCCCCCCCCCTGAAAAAATGATAAAGGACATTGGGAATCCCATTGGAGGTCTAGTAAACCCATTATATGTTTGGAATTGTAGAATCTGTTGCAAACGAGAAAGGAGCATTGTGCCACCTCTATAGGTTCTATGTTTCTGGGATTTCTTCTTGATCCATTATATACCTTGTGTTTAGTGTCTGAGCTGTGGCAATAAAGTACTGGGCTGCAAAGGCCAAACAATCACATTACAATGAAGGAAATGGGCGCTGACAGGATGAGGACTGCATCAACTAGCTGAAGCGGTCCTCGATCGACAAGAAAAATCAAACCTGCCCGGTCGATATCGATCGGGAGGACCTGTTGGAACGCCCCATACAAGGGCAGATAAGCTGCCGAAACGGTCTAAAGGAGGTGTGGCAGTTTCAGTCCTCTCTAAGCCTCCATTAGTCACAGGATGACCAAAGACTCTACTCACTATATTTTTGATATAGTGCTAGAAATCCCTTTCTAAAAGCCACTAGAGAGTGTGGCCTAATATAACTGGTGATGTGGCTGGTCTAATCTGCTGTTAATGAAATACACCAGACATAGGGGTATATTTATCAAAGAGTGAAGTTAGAGATCGCCACAGTCTGCTAGGGTGAGATTCCGCCACTCTCCTTTCATTTCTATGGGATTTTTAAAAGAGTATTTATTAGGGATATACCGAATCCAGGTCGAACCAAATCCTAATTTGCATATGCAAATTAGAGGCGGGGAGGGAAATCACGTGACTTTTTGTCACAAAACAAGGAAGTTAAAAAATATTTTCCCCTTCCCACCCCTAATATGCTTTCGCAAAGGATTCGGGGGCTCGGCTGAATCCAAAATAGTGGATTCGGTGCATCCCTATCAATGGGTGAAAGTTCATCCTTTGATAAATACACCTTTCAAAATCCCATAGAAATTAATGGAGAGTGGCAGAATTTCAGTCTAGCAGAATGTGGTGATCTTTAACTTCACTCTTTGATAAATATACCCCATAGTGTTAACAGAAATAACCACCTAAATATACAGTACCCCTACCTTGTGGGTACTATGTACTAAGCACAACTCCACATTCACAAAAAAAACAGAAATTAGGTGCACTGGCTCCTTATTTTCTTTTGTCTTTTGTTTTCCACAGTGTTTTTGCCACAGCTAAACTTGACTTTTACCTCTTGTTCTTTAGCATGTAATGTCTGGTCTTGGTGAGGCCAGCAGAGGCCCAAGTGTCTCTACAGTGAATGGGGTAAGTTTGTATATGTAGCCTGCCTTTTCATGAGCTGTTCTGCCCCTTTTGCATCCTTGCATTTTTTAGGTCTGTAGCATTTTCAAGCAATGATTGTGTTTCTTACATAGACGCTTGCACTTGCATTTTCTGCTTCCCAGCTGATTATTGTATACCATTAGACATCTCTGCAGTTTTGTTTCTTGATTGATTGTAATGAATATATCTCTGACATACTGTTTACTGTTCTCCCCATTTCATTCCCCCACTTTTCTTCTTTTTTTTTTTAACTATTCCCTACTTATCTAAATGTCCCTCTCTTCCTTCTATATAATCTCTCTCTTCTTCTAACTATTCTAACATCTTCCTTTTCTGTTTTTCTTTTATCCTATTCTTCCTGCCTATATGGTTCCTTGTCGGCCCTTTTAATCTTGTCTCGTGTTTTCTAACTTTAATTTATCCCTCCCCTATTTTCTTTCTGCATTTTCCTGCATTTTGTCTTTCTTCTGCTCAGAATGATGGCTCCACACTTGATGTTCATATAAATCTGGATCAACAGCTCCCTGTCCAGGTATATGGAGCATAGGAATTTAGAGCAAGGTCACACAAACTACCCTCTCATTATGAGTAACATTAGAGTTTGTTTATGTACTAACTGAAGATACCCTTTTTGTTAATAATGTATTTATTTTAATTGTAAATGCTTGGTAAGCCTTACTGCTTTCCTTGTGCATTTTCTGTTGACCCACCCCATATCCGTAGCCTTTTATTTCTTTAACCTAGTCAATTTGTTGCTTAGGCCTGGGCCAGACACATGACAAATTATTTAAAAGAATGCTGAACCAATTTTTTTTTTCAGTCACACAGGTAAGTGTCAACTGAGTAAAACAATTCAAAGTAGAATCTCTTAGTATGTTATAAATGGATTTAATCTAAGCAGTTTCACAGTTGGTCCTTTTTTATTCATCTCGTAAAATGTATTTATCTTTGCCTTTTAATTTTCTGCCTGGTCATTGTAATAAAACCATAGTAATCAGATAGCAGTTACAATACCAAGCTTTGAGAGCTACACAACAAAAACTGTAAATAATTAATAAGCCTTAAAAATGTCTTTGAATACCACTACCCGAGTTGAATACCATTTTAACTAACTCAGAGCGGTTCATCTTGCCACAGCCCCCAGGGCAAGTAGGACATAAAAGATTATAAGGGTTGTCCATCAAATAAGCACCCTCAAGGAATTTATTATATGATCCCCTTATATATTTATACATAGTTATCATATCACCCCTTAAGCGCCTCTTCTCCAGTGTGAACATCCCCAATTTGGCCAGTCTTTCCTCATAGCTAAGATTTTCCATACCTTTTACCAGCTTAGTTGCCCTTCTCTGTACCCTCTCTAATACAATAATGTCCTGTTTGAGTGATGGAGACCAAAACTGTACGGCATATTCTAGATGGGGCCTTACAAGTGCTCTATACAGTGGAAGAATGAGCACTTCCTCCCTTGACTCTATGCCCCTTTTAATACAGCTCAAGACCTTATTTGCCCTTGATGCTGCTGACTGGCATTGCTTGCTACAGCCAAGTTTATCATCTACAAGGACTCCAAGGTCCTTTTCCATAATGGATTTGCCTAGTGTAGTACCATTAAGGGTATAAGTGGTTGGATATTTTTTACATCCCAGGTGCATGACTTTACATTTATCAACATTGAATCTCATTTGCCACTTAGCTGCCCAGATTGCCAGTTTGTCAAGATCGTGTTGCAAGGGTGCCACATCCTGGATGGAATTTATTGGTCTGGATAGTTTTGTTCATCTGCAAACACTGATACATTACTTACAATACCCTCCCCTAAGTCATTAATGAACAAGTTAAATAAAATTGGACCTAATACTGAGCCCTGGGGGACCCCACTAAGAACCTTACTCCAAGTAGAGAATGTACCATTAACAACCACCCTCTGTACCCGATCCTGTAGCCAGTTTCCTATCCATGTGCAAAGGACTACATTAAGACCAATAGACCTTAGTTCAGAAAGCAGTCGTTTGTGGGGCACAGTATCAAATGCTTTGGCAGCATCCAAATAGATCACATCTACTGCCCCCCCCCCACTGTCCAGCATCTTACTTACCTCATCATAAAAAGCAATCAAATTCGTCTGACATGACCTATCCTTCATAAAGCCATGCTGATTGCTGCTCATAATGCCATCCACTAGGACAACATTTTGAATGTGATCCCTTAACAAGCCTTCAAATAATTTGCCCACCACAGATGTCAAATCTACTGTCATATAATTGCCAGTCTGAGATTGTAATCCCTTTTTAAATATTGGAATTACATCATCTTTCCTCCAATCCATAGGCACCATACCAGATGAAAACGAATCTGAGAAAATCAGAAATAAGGGCTGGTCTAAAACTGAACTAAGCTCTCAACACAGTTGATAACAAATTAGTTCTGAAGAATCCCATTGAATATATCAGAATGTATCTGTTATCTGTTGTGTATCTTGTGCCTTTTCTCCTTTTTCGTTTTTGAATGGCTGCCCCCATGCATACACAGCAGTTTTTTTTATATAAACTATTGGAGAGTTTCTGAAGCAAATATTTACTAGTTCAAGGAAACACTGTATTAAATTGTCATTCTTTTAAAACACTTTCATTTTTGGGTGTTACTGTTCCTTTAAATAACGTAGCACGTTTTTGATATGGCAATTTGTGATAATGTAACCGAAAGTACAATTTGCATGATCGTACATGTTAACAATATGCTTGTAAGAGTTTTACAGACAATATAATCTTTAAATAAAAAATAAATAAATAAATAACGTAACACACATGCTGATCCAAGAATACATTTTTTATTGAAATTTGAACTGACATATTTATGGACAATTGTTAAGCGCTTGCAGGCGGTTCATATGGGGGTGATTTAGGGACCATGTTTGACCTTTATAAAAACAAAATACACATATTGCCTGGAATTATCCCATGTGCCTCTTTCATGATGAATCATTGCGGTGGATCAGACAATCAGAAGGGAAGGCTTGAGTCTAATTTAAAAACTAATTAACTTCTGAGGCTTTGAAAATATGGCAGTCTAATGCATCCTGTCACTTTCTCTTGCTTTCCTCCATCTTGTTCTGCCACCCTCCTCTCTTTAAACACATATTTTTTCATTGCCATCCTGTGACAACCTAACCTAATATTGCAATTCTTATTTATCCCAACTCCTGCTGTTATGTGTATCTTTTTATTCCCCCACATATATTCTATTCCATTCTTTTCTTCTCTTTTTCCATATCCATTCTACTTCCCTCTTTCTCCTATCTGTCTCGTTTTGCAGAGTGAACCACGGGTTCGTCTTGTTTTGGCTCAGCACATACTGCAGGACATACAGAGGATACTAGATCGTTTGGAGGTAAAAAAAAAAAACCTATATTGCAATGTGTGTGGACATGGATGTGCTGGTCCTTTAACCTATGTGTATTTCAGGGACAAGCAGTTAATGAGCAGGCTGCGGAACCAATGGACACAGCAGAGTCTGAAGGAGAGGCCAGCAGTAGAGAAACGTTGCCTCAGACTACACAGAATACAGATGGGCAGTCGAATACAACACCTACCAGGTAACACAGTAATCTCCCCCCCCCCCCCATCATCCATTTTCTTTCATTTTATAAACCTTTCTTTCTTTTATAATTCTATACCATTAGTCACCCTTCACCATCAGAATATGTTGAGGTTCTACAATCTCTGTCCCGGGTTGAGGAACGTCTAGCCCCTTTCATGCAACGTTACAGGGAAATCCTCAGTAGTGCTACCTCTGATGCCTATGAGAATGTAAGTTGTCTGATGAAGAAAATACACACACACGTTTTCCCTCATTTTAAACTGTTTTGTTTAAACAAACAAAAAAAACACACGCACACCACCTCAATTTTACATCCCCAGATTTTACTTTCCCCTTCAATTTACATAGTTGTTTTGTGGTCCCACCAATATATTATGCATAATACATTTCCCTGATTTTGATTTTACATTTTCCTGGATTTGACACCATTTTTTTCTAGCCCCTGAGAAACGTAAAATGGGGGTTCTACTGTATATACTTTTACGTGATTTTCATTTGCATTCTGGTACTTTGAGAAAGTCTGGTTTCCAGCTATAACAAATTTTGCTATGATTCTTCACCATAAAAAGTTTTCAAAAAAGTATAGCACTCAACAGGGCTTAGTAATATATAAAGAGCGATTTATTTAGTGGTAACCCACCATTTTAGTCACTAACCGTGAACACGGTCTGTTTTTGGTTGCCTTGACAAACGTCACTTGTGTATTATTACTTTGATTATTTAAGCACCCAGGCGTTTATACTGCAAGTGTAGATAGAGTTGCATCCCTGGATTAGGCTGAATCTTTATAATTTTGTCAGTCCCTTTTATACTGTGAATTCATTGTATGAAATAGCTGAAGGGTGACTTTACAGGAGCGTATCACAGTGTCAGCCAGAGATCAGTCTTTATTATTTTCATTGGCAGAAGGGCTGGACAGTGTTATTATGCTTTGGCCAGTTTTTAAAGGAATTGTTCAGTGTAAAAATAAAAACTTGGTAAATAGATAGGCTGTGCAAAATAAAACATGTTTCTAATATAGTTAGTTAGCCAAAAATGTAATGTATAAAGGCTGGAGTCAGAGGCTCAGTCAGACCACTACTTCCTGCTTTTCAGCTCTCTTGGGTCATTTCTGTTGCTTTTGAATCTGAGCTGAATGCTGAGGATCAATTGCAAACTCACTGAACAGAAATGTACCATGTGGCCCCCCTTCAAGTCGCTGACTAACTCAGAGTTATAGAGCTGAAAAGCAGGAAGTTGGATTCTGGCTGTTTTATTAGACATCTGTTCACTCCAGCCTTTATACATTGCATTTTTGGCTAACTAACTATATTAGAAACATTTTTTATTTTGCACAGCCTATCTATTTACACAGTTTTTATTTTCACACTGAACTATTCCTTTAAGGGTGATACATGGCCAGATCTTTGTGTCACATTCTCTGTGTACATTTTAAATGTATTCGTTCAGTCCAGTAAAGTGTTTGATGAATTGTAACACATGTATATTGCTTCTCTCCTATTTTCAATTGGCCATCCCTAGCAGGAAGAAAGGGAGCAGTCCCAACGGATAATTAATTTGGTTGGAGAATCTCTTCGTCTCTTGGGGAATGCCCTCGTTGCTGTATCCGACTTGCGCTGCAATCTCTCGTCTGCTTCTCCCAGACACTTGCATGTTGTTCGCCCAATGTCCCATTACTCTGGGCCCATGTTACTGCAGCAGGCTGCTATACCAATACAGGTACTGTGCTTCAAAAATACACTTTGTCAAACTTACTATTAATATAGGTTTCCTTTACTTTTCCTCATGTTTCCATTACAATTGAATTGGCTTTTATTCCTGTTTCTTTCCACAAATCCATTTTTTAATACACTTTTCCTGTTTCTCAGCTTTGCCATTCCTGCCTTTGTCTCACACTGTAATATGTGTCTTAGATTAATGTTGGTACCACAGTCACTGCAACTGGGAATGGGACCCATGCTGGTCACATGCCTTCAGATGGGAATGCTGCTCAACCTCCTTCAACCAATACTTCAGAACCACAGCGACCTAACACTGAGAACCAACCTCCATCCAATGGAGAGAGACCTGCTTCTGATGCCCCTCCCACTTCAGTCCCACATCCCCACCCTCGTGTGATACGCATTACACACCAGACTGTAGAGCCTGTCATGATGATGCATATGAACATTCAGGGTAAGTGTTCTGTAATGTCATTAATACCCCAAATACTCGGATATTCTTTGTGACCTACATTGGTGCTCCCTAATGTCACAGATGTTTTGGGTTTTTTATATTTCCCTTTCATTAACTGTATCCATTTTCCTTTAAGATTCTGCATCTGGTGGACCTACAACCATTCCCCCACCAACTGCAGGACATGGTAAGTCAATAATTTGGATGACAGTTTGGGTTTGCTTGCTTCGTTAGAGTAAAGTTCGATCTTGTAATGGGCGCAGCACAGTTTTTAATGAATATGCAGTATATAGGTGTGTATTATTAATAGAACAGATCTTTACACAACAGCAGTGAAGGCTACCAGAATATTTAGACAGGACAGCTCATTGGTAGAACATATGTACATTCATTGGGTTAAGTATGGGGCTCTAACAACTTCATCAAATACTACAGAAGCTTCTGCCAAGACACTTCGCTGAGTAGTGTTAAAACAGAGTAGCTGGGGGGGGGGCAAAAGACGTTTGTTAAAGCTTGTGCTAACTGGTGGTTGTAACACAACAATGTGATGCAAACATGGCAATTTTCAACTGCAGAGTCACGTGACAGCACTGCACAATATGTTGGTGCTCTAAAAATACATGTTAATAATAATAATGCAATAGTGTTTGCTGTTGAGCAGCTAATTTCTGTGTCATGAAACGTTGCCGATTGTTTGGGTCAGAGCCCATGTTTCAATAAAGGTATTTTAAAGAAAAGAAATTCGTGATGGTGCTGTCCATGACACAGAAATTTGCTGTAATAAGCTGAAGGTGGAAACTGCTGGACGTGCACCAGACCGCAGCAATTAAGAGGGTACAAGTGCTGACTAAAGAACTGTTGAGTAGATATCTGTACAGGCTATTTACAGTGTGATGAGTGTCATATACTCAGTGATCACACTCAGTGATCGTTTTAGTTATAATGGTAATTATACATTAACTCCTCTAATATCTGCTGTGTTTGCAGTGCAGTTTGTTATTTTGGGATTCAGTAAAATGATTGAATGTGTCATCTTTTGTGTAGGGGGAAGTGCACACATACATATGCCAGGGTTACCTCCTGAGTTCATGCAGGCAATTTCACACCAGATAACACAGCAAGCTATGGCAGCAGCTTCAGGTAAGTACATGATGCTATTTGGTACCACTTTATTCCATTAATAGTAATAGAGGGACAGTAGTGTGCCCCCTACAATACCATAACCCACAAAGACTGCAAGAACAAACTAATTCCAGTAATTTAAGCATCAATACAGACCTCAGAAGCTTTAAAATATTCTCATTCTTCTCTAGGGCAACAAATTCCTGGCTTCCAAGCACCACCACGCTTTGTTTTTACTAGACCTGCTGCCCCTTCATTTCAATTCCAGCCTGGGACAGCTACTACCCCACCAGGACCAGGAGGGGCAACTACCACTGTACCAGGAGCAACGGTAAGAAAGCTTCTGGTTTATATTTGGGATTTTAAGCTACGGTCAGAACTGGCTGCCTCCACCATCAATTAACTGCTATAAACAACTATTTCATATTGATCATTTCTTTTTCTCTCATCAGTAATGTGGTCTTATTCCTATTCCAGAATATATTGCAACTTAAAGGAACAGTTCAGTGTGAAAATAAAAAACTGTGAAAATAGATAGGCTGTGCAAAATAAAAAATGTTTTTAATATAGTTAGTTAGCCAAAATGTAACGTGTGACTGGATGTCTAACATAATAGCCAGAACACTACTTCCTGCTTTACAGCTCTCTAACTCTGAACTAGTCAGCGACTTGAAGGGGGGCCACATGGGACATATCTGTTCAGTGAGTTTGTAATTGATCCTCAGCATTCAGCTCAGATTCAAAAGCAACAGTTATGACCCATGTGACCCCCCCCCTCAAGTTTCTGTGTAAACCAAGAGAGCTGAAAAGCAGGAAGTAGTGTTCTGGCTATTATGTTAGACATCCAGTCACTCCAGCCTTTATATATTACATTTTTGACTAACTAACTATATTAGAAACATATTTTATTTTGCACAGCCTATCTATTTACCCAGTTTTTATTTTCACACTGAACAATTCCTTTAATTCCCTGGTTATTTGAGATCATTTGTGATTTAATGCAAATTGTCACCCACTTTACCCTTACCCTGTATATGTTGGCGCTCACTTTTCTTAATATATTGTTGTTTTGCCTTTGTCTACAGTAGATTTATTTCTCTTACCTCTCCAGGTGGGCCCAGCAGGAAATGCCTCCTTGGCTCAGATGATCAGTGGGCTAGTTGGACAGCTTCTGATGCACCCAGTTGTTGTTGGTGAGGAAAACTCTTCATGTTTCCTGATCTCGTTTGTCTTTGCCTGTTTCTGGTTTTCTGTTTTTTTTTCTCTTGATACAATACAAGCTTTTGCAAAAATACACTGTGTATTTACAGATAGTACTGGGAGAAGTGGTTCACTGAGATAGTGCTGCACTACTGAAATTGAACAAATTTGGGCACTGTTGGTTGGGAAATTCTCATTTCCTGTTATTTTTCAAACATATTATTTTTTTTTTTTATTTTTCTATCTTTTGTGTTTTGTTTGTTACTCTTTTCACAGCTCAGGGTGGCAGCAGCACTTCCTCTTCTACTTCCTCTTCAACATTCACATCGACGTCCTCCTCTGCCTCCTCTTCATCCTCCACTGATACCACTTCAACAACAACCACCTCTTCTACAGCCAACCCCACTGTGTCCTCAGTTCCCTCTTCCCAGCCCCCACCTGGCACAGATCAACACCTCTCTCAACTCCTGGGCTCTTTATTGGGAACTGCCAGCTCAGGGATGTCAAACATCACTATGGGTTCGCCAAGCATTACAGTGACAGTGCCTGGAATGCCGGCCTTTTTACAGGGCGTCACAGATATATTACAGGTATCTATTGTGATGTAAATATGTGTATGTGGTGGTCAGTGTGCATGTGCAGTGCAGTTTCATACATAGGCTTTTTCAGTCCTTTAAAGATGTCTGTTTATGGTGGACTCTTTCTAATCTCTGACTACTTTTAATGTGCTCATCTTACAGCGAGTGGTGCTCAATAGTTCTATCTTTAAGCACTAGCCAATTAAGTTAGATTTAAGGGGTGCCAGACCAATTAAAGATTTGTTGCACCCTCAGTGATTACAGAGGCTAAACTCACGCTCTGTGCTTCTGTTTATCAAAAAACCGCAACCCAGGGTGCTATCCTAGTGAGTGTTGAGCCTCCCATCTTCGTGTTACAAAAGCAAAGCAAAATTTGAAATAAAGATATAGATATAAAAACAGCAAATAAGAAAGGAATGACAGATATTTAAAGATATCCACAAAGCAATAAAAAGGGAATATGTTATGCAAGAGAAACTACAATGAGTTGTTAGCAGTAAAAACAACCTAACTTATCATTCTCTTTCTGTCCTCCTAGGCTACACAGACTGTTCCTGTTTCCACCGCTCCTACCCAGTCGGCTTCTCAGGCTCCTCCTCCTTCATCACCTCCACCACCTCCTGCCCATTCTTCACCACCTCCGGCTGCCGCACCAGAGTCTCTTCCTCCAGAGTTTTTCACAAGTGTTGTTCAGGGTGTCCTTTCGTCCATGCTGGGGTCTTTGAGTGCAGCTGATCAGAGTGGAACAGAAAGCATTGCAGCTTTCATTCAGAGGCTCAGTGGCACCCACAACATCTTCCAGCCTGATGCAGAGGGGCCTGGAGGTAGGAAACTCTTCCATGCCATTTCCATCTCAAACTGCTTATATACAGTCTTGTTTCTTTCTCTACAACCCTTAAAGGAAAACTATACCCCCCAAACAATGTAGGTCTCTATAAAAAGATATTGCATAAAACAGCTCATATGTAAAATCCTACTTCATGTAAATAAACCATTTTCATAATAATATACTTTTCTAGTAGTATGTGCCATTGGGTAATCATAAATAGAAAATTGCCATTTTAAAAAATAAGGGCCGCCCCCTGGGATCGTAGGATTCACTATACTGTATGTTAGGTCACATGAGCCAATTAACAGACAGAGTTGTGTCTTTTGCTTCCACACTTCTTCCTGTTACAGTTAGAGTTGAAGTATTTCTGGTCAGGTGATCTCTGAGACAGCACAGAGACCATCACGAAATGGTGGCTCAAGGCAAGAGATGTAAAGGGCAATATTTACTTAAATATATATTCCAGTTTGGTAAGATTCTTTAATATGCCACTTAATATGATATGAACTATCTGTTGCTTAAGTGTTCATTTTGGGGGTATAGTTTTCCTTTAAGTTGTTTTTTTCTGCTAACCCAGCCCTTTTCTTTTTAGCATTCTCTCTGAAATTAGGCCAAAAATGTCTTCATGAGAGTCCTAACTGTTTACTGCCTCGTTTGTTCCAGGATTTTTTGGTGACTTACTCACCTTGATTTGTCACAATTTCTCGCTGGTGGATATGGTAATGTTACTGCATGGTCATTCCCAGCCTTTGCAGAACCTGCAGCCTCAACTGCGATCCTTCTTTCTTCAGGAGTATCTACACCAGGTGGATCCCACCCCTAATAACATCCAGGTATGACTTTCTGCCACTCTGTAAATGATTCTCTCTTGGGGACTAAAATGCTGAACCTTCATTCCTAGATTCTTTCTGAGCCCATAATGTTTACTTTTATTATAAATTATTTGTTGGACCCTGCACCATCCACCTAGTCATAAGAGGCCTCCACAGATGTAGGGTGTAAGTGTGCTAGAGCTGTTCCTACTGAAGAGTTGAAGGATTCTCTCAATCTCTGTCACTTTAACGTTTACTTTTGCCTGCATTTGTGTTCCATATGTAATCTTTTTTTTTTATCTGCCTTTTCCAGATGGCATCAAGAAATCTTACCAATGGCCTGGAAGAGTACATACGAGAAAGCTTTGTAAGACTTTATTTGTTATTTTTATTTCTCTATGGCTGTCCATTTCTTTGATTCTCTAATCGTGTCTGTGTCATGTATTTGTCAGGCCTCCGTTACTGTCCGTGATGATGTTGATATCACAAGAACAAACATTGAATTTCTACAGGATCAGTTCAACAGGATCACAACCCACATCCTGCATTGTGCAGGTATCTATGCGGAAAAAGATCTGCACCGAAAAGTCTTTCACTAAGCTGTTATTTGGTTACTTGTCTCTCTTCTTCCATAGAAATCAGCTGATCCACTCAATATCTGTAAACTATTCTCTGCTTGATTTTACTTTTGTCATTTTAAATGGAGAACTGCACCATAGTTCAGAGGCCGGCAAACTGGGTATCTCTCATATATAGTAACACACAGAGGTCTGCTGAAGTAAGAAAGTACAGTACAACCCCAATTTTAATGTCACTGGATATTATATTTTCCTGAAACCCACACCGTTTTTTTTTAATGGTCCCATACAGGCAAACAGGTCCCCCTTGAATTTGGTGGGAAACTTAAGTTGGGGTTCTAATATATTGTATTAGAGGTTGGGCTGCAGTCGGGTATCGATAAACCTGATCATGGTTTGTGTGAACAATGTCCAGTAGATCTGTCTGTGTGTTACAGTTCAATACTGGACCTTGAGCAGGGCACATTTCTGTAGAATTCTGGATAAACTATTAATGCCTCTTCTGTAATACCTTGCTGCAGATTCCACATTTGGACAACGGCTTCTCGAGATGTGTAACCAGTCACTTTTTGAATGGCTTGCTCTCAATCTGTATTGTCTCAGAGGGGACCAGAATGCTCTGACATCTGTCATTAATGAGAGAATTGTAAGTTTGATTTATTTTTTTTCTGCTCCATACATTTCTTCCCATGTCTTCAAAGTCTACATCATGTCTCCTGCTTATGTAACTAGCCATGCTCCAGTTTGTGATGTGTGCATATTTTTCTCAGCGAAGGCTCTCTCTTGATGTTTCACCTGTGCTCGTCTCGTGGGTGACATCTGTCCTATCCCTCCGTCTTCAAGTCCTGTTGGGACAGATGCCTGTGACTGAAGGCGAGATACAGAGACATGTACGGAGAGTGGGAGATGCTCCTCAGGTGAGAGAAAGGCATTACTAAAGCAGTAAATAAACTGCACTTTGTATATAGAGGCACTTCAAAAAGTAGAGGCACTTCAAAAAGTAGAGGCACTTAGTGAGAAGAAAAAGACCAAAGGGTAACATCCAAACTGAATGTACATTCTTGGCAATATAGCAGTAAATTGCATTTGTTACATTTTCTCTCATCATACATCTTTCTTTTCACTCCTTTCTGTTTTTTGAATTTTCTGCATTCTTTTATTAGGTTCCTGAACCATCATCTCAGGAGCAACCTATGGAAACTATGCCTGTCGATTGCCAGGTAAAGGAACTGCACCAAACAGCATTTGTATTTTTCATTCCAGCATTTGGTCTTCAGCTTCCAGATTTTCCAAACTGCTTACTTACCCATTCATATCTATTTTACATCTTCTTCTCCCCATAGTAATCCTCTCCCATCTCAAGTTCTCAACTTGAGCTCAATTTGTGGATTTCACTATCTGTCTGGTACCTAGCTGAAGCCTTTCCTCCACATTTCTCTCTGTAACATGGCACTTGTTCCGAGTGCTCTGGGATGCAGTTGAAAGTTTAAGGGTCATTGGAAATAATCCAACAGAAAATGAGGGTTCCTCTATTATAGAAGTTCAATCCTCAGCTCTGAGTATTAAGTTCTGATGCAGAATGCTCTGATTTCTGAGCTGCCATGTAATTTCTTCTGAATCGATGTACACCATGTGTGTAGTACAATAGTACAGTATTGATCCAATATACATAATACCATACTAAAGGGGAAGTAAATCTTTTGTGATCTTCTTCTCTTTCTGTCTCTATTTCACTAATGGTATTTTGCAATTATGACAGGCCTCCTGGAGGCAGGGGTTGCAACTAATACTTTTAGCATCTGAAAGTAGTGATCAATAGCTGTTTAGCCAGGAAGAGACAGAGCCACATGAGTTTCCAGCAGTACTGAGCATGCCCCCTCCCTTATTACTTATTTTCATAGTGTTAATTATGTTGCCAGTCAGTAAGTAAGGGGGGGGATACAGGGCATTCATAGGAATTAAAGCTGCTCTTCTGTCTCTTCCAGTCTGCTTTAGGATGACAGGGCTTGACCAACTAATTGGGCAAGTGTTAGGATTGCAAAAAAAACACACACACACATTGATAACAAACCAAAAAGAAATGTAGTTACAACCTCGTATTGACAGAAGGGAACATATTGTTCCTGGTTCATATATGCATAGAAACCGTTTACAAAGTTACATTGTACCTCTTAGTTTTAGTTTAGCAAAGCTCCTACTTGTTTCTTTCCCATACTGGGGACATTTATTGGGGTTCATCTTCATTCAGAGTAGCCGTGCCCTGTATTCGGTTACCAGATCAGATATTAATCAGATAGATCTAAGAGGGGCCTTTTAAAACTAAAAACTCAAATCACTGTTTCTCTGCATTCTCGGTGCTGATATCCTTATTTTAAATGATCCTTTTGTCCATTTGCCCTTTTTGTTTCTTGCCTCACCCCCTCAGGTTTTACCTCTTCTTTTTAGCAGAATGGTGCTGCCTCTCCAGTCCCTGCCACCACAGTGGAGGAGGTTCTTTTCCTTCCCCCTCAAAGTTCCGTACCCACCATATGCCCAGATTCTGATCACCCAACACAAGAAGACGGCGGATCTGAACAATGGGCAGCATCTGTGCCCCCAGTGAGTGTCTTTAAATTTGTGATTAGTTTTCAAGGCATTTCATGATTTTGGCCACTTGTAACCCTGTTGCTTTGTGTCCCAGGAATGGGTTCCTGTCATCAGACAAGATATGCAGAACCAACGCAAGATAAAACAGCAGCCACCCTTGAGTGATGCCTACCTGAGTGGCATGCCTGCAAAGCGCCGCAAAGTATATATTTTTTGTTTGTGCTATTGCTTTCATTTAAATGCCACCTTTAACAGGACAGGCTTGTATTTATAACACATTGGTTTCAGATGGCAATAGAGTAGGGCATTGCACTGAAGTCATTCTTCCGAGAAGCCTCTGTAGGCAGCTGCAGTCATCTATCATTCGTTACTAAAGTGGAGAATTGCTTATTTATGTGATATGAAACCTATATGTAAACCTATTTCTTTACCCAGACAATGCAAGGCGAGGGGCCACACCTTTCCCTCTCTGAAGCTGTGAGCCGTGCAATGAAAGCCACAGGAGCTAAACCTGAGAGCAGCGCAGAATGTGTAAGGAGGGAGCTGGATAACAGTGAGGCACAAGGAAGGTACAGAGAACAGGTAATTGTTTCTCTATTAAATGGGACTCTGTGGCTGCTTTACAATGAGTAATGTAGAAAGGGAGTCATGCATGCCTGCAATAATATGTCTCCTGTATACATCACAAGTAGAACGGAATGAATAGTAGTGTACTGCAGAATGTTTCATGTAAGGCTAAGTGTAAAAAAAAAAAAATCCTAACACAATGTCCGTTTCTTCCTCAGCTGTGTCAGGATATCCAGAAAACCCTTCAAGACAACGAGTCCTACAGTGCCCAGAGATTCCCCAACACACAGAGGGCATTCAGGGGGGACCCCTAAATAATCACTCAAAACTCTCCTTCAGTTATGTATATACACTGCAGAAAGTTCTTTTCTGATCACATCCCAGTACACTCTGCACACGGACGTTGCATTTAATTTCTGTAATATGTGCACAACAAAGCCTTACAGTTGTTACCCCTGCACTCCCCACGCATAATCTAATAAACCTAGGTCTAAAATAGGGGATCCAATTGCCGTAAGTGAAGCCCAGGCAAGAGTACATTTCTGCTGTCAATCTTCCCCAGTCTTTGTTGTGTGTTCTGTGAGATTTGTCCATTTGCAATATAAATAAAAGAACCCTGCCCATTTTTTGTGGTGCCATTTGTCTATTCTCCTTCCTGCGTTAACACAGTGGCCCAGCTGTATTGTGGGTGACAACTAGAGGGGTGTCTTGTAAAAATAGTTATCTTCTTTTGCTTCTCTGGTGCTACAAATGCCTAAACTGCCATTTGCACCGACAATAATTCATGGTTAAAATAATTTATGGGACCTGGAGGCTTCTTTGCCAAGAATGGGCAGCTTCTCTCCATGATAAAAAAGGGCCTCATTCACAACTATCACATGACTGCAAGTCATCACTGATGTGTGATCTCATTAAAAAGGAATGTGTGTTGTTTGGTAACTTGTGCATTCTGAACAAATAGTGCTTGTCTTCACACCAAGGGCCATGCCATTTAGCTCAAAAACAAGCTTAATGTCTCTCTGTCAGATGGAGAGACTAATCAAAAAGAGTGGATAAATCAAAAATGAAAACTAGGACAAGAGGCTGAACACTCTTTATTCATTTGAATCCTCTGCATCCTAGATTCTTGGCCATATGCCACTGGACCTTCAGGTGCAGATCAGACACCTTTGAAAAAGGAGAAATTAGCTTTTTCATAATGTAAAACTAACAGTTCCGGTCATGTTTCCCTTCTCTATCCTTTTCCCAAGAAGGACATGGTTCTTTAGTCCCTCTGTCCCACGGTGGACCCCGCAATCTCCAGCCCACCACTATTCTGGTTACCAATAGACGAGGGCTTCTGCAAATCCATCTTGTTTGCCTTTAGCTCTATCCCTAGACCTACCTTTGCCATGGTCTGGGTCAGCTGTACCTCTCCTTAGTCCTCCAGTAAGCAGAGTCAAAAGCTTGCCACGTTCAGAACCAAAAGCATATGGGTTTTGGGAGGTGTGGGATAACTCCACAGATTCCATCGAGTTACTTCTCCTCAGTCAATCCTCTTCCCAGAGCATTCTGGAAAACCATCTCTTTACTGTAACAGGCAGGAGTTATTTTACCTGCCACCAAATATGCAAAAGTTTACATTTCTATCACCATTAACAGGACCCAACACTGCTTGCTTTGCCATCCAACCTTTGATCTTGCAACAGCTCCCCGGGTCTTCACCAAGGTCCTAGCTCCAGTGATGGCACTCCTTTCACAGGGACTCTCGATCACTCCCTACCTCGACTTTTGCTCTTCAAGGCTCCCTTCTTCCATCAAAACCTCTCCTATCAAAACAAGGCAATCCAGACAGGTGCAAAACTGGATTATCAACTTCAAGAAGTCATCCACGAAGCCCACTACAAAATTACCTTCTTGGGCATGGTGTTCACCACCCAGCTCTGCTGCACCTTCCTAAGGAACCTGCATGCAAGTTGTAGACTCCATGGTATCAGCAATAGACATGGTTCCATTTCAACCAGTGGAATCCCAAGAATTAATCACTGGACACCCTAATTGCCCTCCCTCCCTTGACAAGTAGGTTGTCGACTAGTGAATGCAAACAGCCCATCCTAACCATGCATGCCAATCTCCAGGGCTGGGGTGTGGTTTGCCAGGGACAGATGACTCAGGGCAGATGGCTACCCCAGAAGTCATCACCTATAAATGTCCTAGAGCAGCTACAGGCCATACGCATAGATTTCTTTCACTGTACAATCTTACTCTTGAACAAACCCATCAGGATTCAGAACAATGACACTGCAGTGGCATATGTTAATGTGCCGCAATCTGGTGGTGGACAACTGGTGGAGTTTCTTGGCAGAGAGACCATAGATCAGGGGGAGTGGGCACTTCACCCAGAAGTCAACTAAAACATGCTCTTGTCATCCCCATTCTGAAAAAACCCTCTCTTGATGCCTCCAATCTTGACAACCTCCGACCTATCTCTCTGCTACCTTTCAGCTCTAAACGACTTGAGTGCCTAGTCTACAAACGTTAACCTCATTCCTCTCTGACAATAACCTGCTGGACCCCCTACAATCTGGTTTTAAGCCACAACACTCCATGGAAACTGCCCTGACTTGACTAACTAATGACCTTTTAACCGCTAAACCCAACAATCACTTCTCACTACTAATACTGCTTGATCTCTCAGCCGCATTTGACACTGTAGATCACCCTCCCTCCATTCGCTTGGCCTTCGTGACACAGCCCTGTCCTGGTTCTCTTCTTACATCACCAATCGTTCCTTCAGTGTTTCCTACAACGGAGTAGCATCTTCTCCCCTACCTCTTTCTGTTGGAGTTCCTCAAGGCTCTGTCCTGGGAGCCTTACTATTATTCCTATATACTTCCTCCCTCAGCAAATTAATCAACTCGTATGGTTTCCACTACCACCTCTATGCTGACGATACTCAGATCTATCTCTCATCTCCTGATCTCAACCCAGAACTCCTAACTCGCGTCTCCTCCTGCCTGTCCGCTATCTCTACCTGGATGTCACAACGCTACCTTAAATTAAACCTCTCTAAAACTGAAATGGTTCTCTTTCCTCCAACTAACACCAGTAACATCCCGGAAGTATCCATCATAGTTAACAATTCCACTATCACCCCCTCTCCCCAGGCCCGGTGCCTTGGGGTTATCCTAGATTCTGCCCTGTCATTCACTCCTCATATCCAGTCACTTATTAAATCATGTCACTTCCACCTAAGGAACATAATACGATCATTTATCACCCAAAATGCTGCCAAAATTCTTATTCACTCTCTCATCATATCACGTCTAGACTACTGTAACACTCTTTTACATTGGCCTCCCCCTCCAGAGACTGTCACCTCTCCAGTCCATAATGAACACTGCTGCGAGGCTCACAAACCTCAGCAACTGCTCCTCCTCTGCCTCGCCATTCTGTCAATCCCTGCACTGGTTTCCATTACCTTTCAGAATCAAATTCAGATTAATAACACTGACTTTCAAAGCACTACATAACCCTGCCCCACCCTACATCTCTATATACTCACCCAACCGCTTACTACGCTTCTCTACTGACCTGCTACTCAACTCTTCTCTCATTACCTCCTCAGATGCTCGCATTCAAGACTTTGCAAGGGCTGCACCCCTCCTCTGGAACTCTCTCCCATGGTCTGTCCGACTTTCTCCCAACCTTTCTGTTTTCCAGAACAAAAAAAATGCACTTCTTTCGAGAAGCCTACCCTCACTCTGCTTAACTACCAAACGCAACACCACATACAGTATCACATTTCTCACCCACTTAATTCGATCTTGCCCACTCCCACACCTTGTGTATTACTCCCTTCCCTTTAGACTGTATGCCTATGCATAGGGCCTTCCTCACCTTTTTGTACCGGTATTGATTGTGATGTATGTAACTCCATATGTTCTATGTATATAATTCATGTGATTTAGTTGTATAATCACATTTACTTTACAGTGCTACACAATATGTTGGCGCTATATAAATACATGATAATAATAATAAAGTCTTCCAGACTTTTTGTGTCCCTGTGGGGAACACAGGAGGTTGATCTCATGGGCTCCAGGGCCAAATCCAAGCTCTCCTGCTTCATCTCCAAGATCCAAGAATTGCAGAAGGGCAATTTTCACAGGACCCAGTGCAGTCTGCATATTCTGATTATCAGTTTTGCTGTATAGACTTCTGGCAGATATTATTTGACTTGTGCGGTTTTGATAATTTATGACAATCCCTAAGGTCTTGCAAAGATGTTTACCAAAGTTACAAGTAGGTGACCCCCTGTGGCCAACTTTAAAAGCATAAATCATTTGTTTGATTAGGCTTGTGGTGCAGTAAGTTCAGGTTAATGTTTAGTATATAAAATACAGCAATTCTAGCATTATTCTATTTTAGACTTTACTTCCCCTTTAAGGCGTAACTTTTTTAAAGTGCAGGACGTTAGGATTTCGTTCAACATGGGAATCGGAACAAAAGACACCGATTATATGCATCTTATATTGCTGATAACAGTAAATACAGATATTACCCCACACACCCCCTACACATGTCCCCCTTCTGTTATTTTATCCTGCCTTGGAGATGAAGACAAGGATGCCTCTTGCTAACACAAACACAATAAAGGGACTGTATACTGGTAACCTAGTTAGCTGCCTCCAAGGATCAAACATGTAGGAGCTTCAGTTGCCCTGTTCAGCTTGAGAAATAATACATGATTTTTCATGATTTATAAACAGGAGGCAAAAAGTATGTTCAGCATAACCTCTCTTTATTGCGTGTGACATTTCCAATATCTGCATGCATGCTGCAATAAACACTTAGCAAGGTATAACCTGCTTGCATTACCTGTGTGCCGGTGAATTCTTGTTGCCATTGGATCGTGAGGTTGCCGTTCCTCATTTTGCTGTGCACCAGGGATCTCTATCGTTGGGGAGGGCCAGGGTGTGCGATAACTCACTGGATCATTTCCAATATCTCTTTATAGCCTTCCCCTATGTTTATATTCAATTTTGAAATCTGACATGGGGCTAGACATTTTGTCAATTTCCCAGCTGCCCCTGGTCATGTGACTTGTGCCTGCACTTCAGGAGAGAAATGCTTTCTGGCAGGCTGCTGTTTTTCCTTCTCAATGTAACTGAATGTGTCTCAGTAGGACATGGGTATTTACTATTGAGTGTTGTTCTTAGATCTACCAGGCAGCTGTTATCTTGTGTTAGGGAGCTGCTATCTGGTTACCTTCCCATTGTTCTTTTGTTTTGCTGCTGGGGGCGGGGGGTAAGGGAGGGGGTGATATCACTCCAACTTGCAGTATAGCAGTAAAGAGTGATTGAAGTTTACATGACTTGGGGCAGCTGGGAAATTGACAATATGTCTAGCCCCATGTCAGATTTCAAAATTGAATATAAAACAATCTGTTTGCTCTTTTGAGAAATGGACTTCAGTGCAGAATTCTGCTGGAGCAGCACTATTAACTGATTCATTTTGAAAAAAACATTTTTTCCCATGACAGTATCCCTTTAAGTATATGCTGCTATTATGCTTTGTCCTTGCATCTGTTCTTCCATAAGCTTACTACTGCTCTGCAGCATGATACCGGCATATCAGAGCGCACACACACATACTTTATACACACAACACGTAACACACAGATATACATAAATGTAGGTAGAGGCAGGATACTCATATTGAAATAATTAATATATCAGAATTTTATTTGTTTTGCAATAATGGTCCTAAATGATAAATAAATTGAACACCTAATTATAGGGTTTTTTGTTAAATTAATTCTATTTTTAAGCTTTCACTGAAATAAAGAAAGATGGCGGGAGAAAATACTCTTTATTTATCCGAAAAAAATGAAGAATCAAAACAAAATGTACAGAGTAGAAACGGTGAATGGGATTTTGAACCTAACATGGGGAGACTTCTTGCGAATGCATATAGCGCTAGCGATCTTTGAATGTGGCCTATATGCAATCAAGACCATTTTTACATATCAATTAGGGGTT
The DNA here is from genome assembly GCF_017654675.1 of Xenopus laevis. NCBI lineage: Eukaryota > Metazoa > Chordata > Amphibia > Anura > Pipidae > Xenopus > Xenopus laevis. The sequence continues at coordinate 65,894,937 of NC_054385.1, forward strand.
ACCCTCACTGTGGGGGCTTTTGGTACTTTTGGAGTCAGTATCCAGAGGGGGGGCTCTGCCCCATGGTCTAGCAGTCCATCTGGAGGCATCTGAAGGATAGGCCTAACAAATTCAAAACAAGAAATGACAAGTCAGATTATGCGACAGACCAGAATACTACTAAATACATCTGAGCATCACATGCATTTAAGGAATAAAGATACAGTAACACTTGGATGTGTACTCCAAGGACCCATGTATAGTGGTTAAAAGGATTCTTTATTTCACAAAAGGACCAACAAAGGGTCTTGGTTTACACTGTTAGATTGTTGATGTGAAGGGAGGAGTTTCCCACATGTGAAGGGTCTGGGTGAGGAGAAGTGATTGTTATTGCCCTTTTTGTAGCATTTTTAATATAGTAAGATATAGTAACAAAATTTGGATTAAGGTAACAGTCATAACTAAAGTTCTGGAATGAAAATACCAATAAGAATACAAGACAAGACTACTGCGTTACTATCCAGTCTATTTAGGTTCAGAGTCACCCCTTTTTATAGCCTCACCCTGGCGATTCGCACTTCCAGCCAAATAAAATGAAAAATTAACACGTGCAATGATGAGAATGATGGGACCATTGTGACCGGATCATGTTCTCGCACCACTGTTTGTTTCAGCAACCTCCTAACTGAATAAGTTCAATGGAATCACTGTGATTGGATATTAGTGATGTCCAATTCCCCTTAAGGGTTTAAATAGTTGGGAATTCCTATCACTCAGTTGAACTGAAGAAGCCGCTTGGAAGAGTGGTAAAAAGTGTTCAAGAAAAAAAAGTCCAGTTGCTTAAGACTTCTCTCTGCTAGGCAGTGTACTTGATTTTACATTGGCCATAAACTACACTAATATATACTAATAACTTGAAAAACACTTCACGTGTAGAGAAATTAGGACCGGCTTTACCTGCTGATAAACATCAAAGCGATTTCTGAAAACTCCATAATTTGAAGGCTTTGTCCTAAATACAAAGACAAACGGCATTATTCCATAAAAATGTGATAGGAACCCTTCCTGACAGTTGTAGTAGCTGTTAGAATGAGAAACCAAATGGTATTTCTGGTTTCTTATATCTAAGGGCAGAGACACACACAAAGATTCTGGGAGATTAGTCGCCCGGTGACAAATTGCCTCTTCATGCGACTAATCTCCCCGACAAGCCTTCTCGCCAGCTAGAATCTAAATCGCTTCACAAGGAAACTTCAGGCGACTTCAGAAAACAAAGCGCACTCATTGTCATTCCACCTGCGATTTAGATTGTGGCTGGCGGGAAGGCTTTTCCTGAAGATTAGTTGCCCGAAGAAGAGGCGATTTGTCGCCTGGCAACTCCTCAAACCTTTGCATATGTCTCTGCCCTTAAAGATGGTTAAACAGCTCTAGAGTGATTAGACTAAATTAAGACAGATTAGACTTTAGCTGTGAATGGAAAATAATTGTAACAATTTTACAAAATGGCAGGATAACACAGCCTTGTTTCATACACAATTTTTATAGTACAAAAGGAATGTACAATTTACTGTTACTTAAATGGGAAAATGTTTCCCCTATGTTAAAATCTAAGGATATTATATAGTCACAAAGATGTTTCATGACCATATAAAAGAACAAAGCTACAGTGGTTGGGACTCAAAGCTGGCCATTAAAATCCTCATATTGTATATAGAAACATAGTAATTTAACTTGCAAAAAGACATTTTGGGAAATATGTTTTGTTTGCAAAGACCATTGCGAATGGAAATAAATCCATAAAAAATGTATGCTCATGTAGGTCACACAGATACATAGGGTATCGGATTGTGCATATTATTGTGTACATTTTTATTTCTTTCCTCTGAAATGGATGGGGAGATAACATCTACAAACATATCAGGTTGAGATAATTTAAAAGCACAAAGCAGGTTATACAATAATGATTACTGATCAGTGGTCTAGAATTACAAAATGAGTACACAAAGATTTTGGGCCGTTAAATTAAACGTGCACAACCCCAAATATTCAAGTTAGGGCTTTAGATTCCTTTTTCAACTACATCATCAAATTCAATATACAGCAGTCTTTGTATCTCATTACCTTCTTTCTGCAGATGAAACACAATGCCCAGATCCACCCATTGACCTCCTGTGATCCTCAGATTGCTTTATATCTGCTGAGTGTGTCTGATACTGCCAAAAGATATTATACATACAAATTACAGAGCATATCACAGAATGGAGCCTAACTAAAAGGTTCAGTAATCCCATTCGATCAGCAAATACACAGCTTTTGATCTATAATAGTAACAGAAGGGTTGTAACATACGCCCTTGCAGAAACTCACCTCATTTCTTATGTTGTGCGAATGTGTTTGCCCTGTTGCAGAAAGAGGATGAATGGGTTGCATGGCTTGTCCCATTGTGATCAGTGAAGGCTGCTGTGGAGCAGAAGACAGTGAGCCAAACCCCATTATTGGAAGTTGTGAGTCCATCACAGAAAGAAGAACCTAAAATGTGGAAAGTACAGTATTTTGCAGTTACTGTGTCAGCTGCTCTCACACCTGACACTGCAATATAAATATATTTAATAGTGGCTTAATGAATGTGCAAACCTTTATAGGCACATTACACAACAGAACGTAATACAAGTTTAAATAAAAAAGGGAAAATAATAAAGGATACATGGCATCTCTGTAACCATTTAAAATGAATATTATACAAATTAGCACAGGACGCTTATTGTAAAGCTTAAAACATATAACGTAATAGAAAAACATTTGTTTCAAAATGGGAAACTGCTCCAAAATACCCATCAAAAACATGGCCTGGGGTTTTTGTCCCTTAAAGGAGAACTTAACCCTAGCCCCCTCCACACGCTCTCCCTGCAGCATCTATTCTTTTCAAAAATCTCCCTTTGTGCTGACCTGCTATAAATCTGCAGTTGTGCAGCTGGAGTTGAAAGGTGCCATCTTCTGTCTGCGTTCTGATCCAGTTGCCGATATGGATCTTGCAGGAGCATGTGCAGTAGAAGGTCAAACAGGACAGAGATGGAACTGCACATGCTCTTCCAAGTCCTGTGTTGCCAGTCTAACAGAAGAGGATCAAAAAACAGAGCATTTTAGCTCTGCAGATTTATAGCAGGTCAGAGACACAGAGAGATTTCTGAAAAAAATAGATGCTGCAGGGAGGGATCTTGGTGCCAGTAGAGGGGGGCGGTAGGGTTGAGTTCTCCTTTAAGACTAGTAAACAAACCAAAAGGATTCCTTTTTCATGAACATGGATTTATGCTCAGGTACAGTCTATCAGAGAAAATGGCAATCAGTCAAAAAGGAACTGTTTTATAAGGACTCTATGGGGGCACTCACTGAGTTTTTTTTAAACAGGTTACAGATCCCTTACCACTACCTATTTTTAAAAAAGTTGTTTAAAGAAGAGGTTTGCCTTCCGACAAGTTGTTCAAAGTCAATAGTTACCATAGTTGTTATGATATTTGCAATATGGTTTGAATGCAAAAATTTGAATTATTCAGATATTTACCTTGATAACTAGCATTCATCAGATTGTTATATTGAATGCTCTGAATGTGTTGTCAAAACAAAATCATTTTTTCTTGAATGTTATAGACTCTTTCACATATCACATTTTTCTGTACACAATGTTGTTTTTTTTCAAGCCAGAGGGAACATATCTTGTGACTGGCTTTTACACAGCTTTGAAATTCAGTAAAATGACCCAATCCCTAGATTACTGCTCAGCTCAGTCACACTACATAGATCCCGCAATGCCTCTGAATTGTCAGAAAAACCAGGGCATTCATCAGGATCATAAAAACAGATGCAACAGTTCATGAATAGTACCTGCTGAGTGGGGGCAGGTGGCAGATATCCACTTTGTCCTGTGTGATGAATTGGAGGAGAGTAATAATCAGATGGAGGTGCCATATCCTGTCTGACCTGGAAAGGGAAATGAAGTAGTAAATTTGTCATACTGGTTAATATATACTGAGGCATGGGATAACTTATTCAAGAGAGTATAGGAACAGCACTCATATAGTTTCCTGGCAATTTATCTATTAACTAAGACAGTGATCCCCAACTGATGGTTCACGAGCAACATGTTTCTCCCCAACCCCTTAGATGTTGCTCTCAGTGGCCTCAAAGCAGATGCTTATTTTTCAATTCCTGGTTTAAAGGCAAGTTTTAGTTTCATATAAACCAGGTGTATTGACAGAAAGAGCCTCCTGTAGGCTGGCAATTCACATAGGGGCTAACAAACAGCCAATCACATCCCTTTATTTTGCACTACCCAAGAACATTTTTCATGCTTGTGTTGCCCTCCAACTCTTTTTACATCTGAATGTTGCACACAGGTAAAAAAAGGTTTGGAGCCCCCGATTTAAGCCATAGACTGACATGCATGGAATTCAGTGAAAACATACACCAAATCAGTAACACAAAACAGAAAGCAAGCACTGGGCGCATGTGGAGAGGGGTGTTTGGATCACGGCTATTCTCTGTTGGAGTGCAGCAGCAAGCAAAATACCATGTGTTACATAGCTCTAGCCACATGCACTCTAAAGCCAGCCATGAACTGAATAATGGGTTTCGAACAGGATCGTTTGGTTTGAAAACTATATTTTAAAGATAGCTACAATCTTAAGAAAACCCTCCAGACAAAGCCAGCAGTTTAAAGGGATACTGTCATGGGAAAAAATTTTTTTTAAAAATGAATCAGTCAATAGTGCTGCAGAATTCTGCACTGAAATCCATTTCTCAAAAGAGCAAACAGATTTTTTTATATTCAATTTTGAAATCTGACATGGGGCTAGACATATTGTCAATTTCCCAGCTGCCCCAACTCATGTGACTTGTGCTCTGATAATCTTCAATCACTCTTTACTGCTGTACTGCAAGTTGAAGTGATATCACCCCCTCCCTTACCCCCCCCCCAGCAGCCAAACAAAAGAACAATGGAAAGGCAACCAGCTCCCTAACACAAGATAACAGCTGCCTGGTAGATCTAAGAACAACACTCAATAGTAAAAACCCATGTCCCACTGAGACACATTCAGTTACATTGAGAAGGAAAAACAGCAGCCTGCCAGAAAGCATTTCTCTCCTGAAGTGCAGGCACAAGTCACATGACCTGGGGCAGCTAGGAAATTGATCTGATCTGAGCAGCGCCATTTTATGGCTCCATAACAGGCCAATAATCTGCTGACTAAATTTGGAGGGATCATGTTCCCTTTACTGCAAACCATAGGCAAAAACCAATAATCAGCAAGCCTATGATAAATCTGTGTTAAGATTTGTTTTTATTATTTTTGTAGAAATATGCTTATCAAAAGGTCTATCATTATGCTTCAAAAGGAACACTTCAGTGTAAAAATAAAAACTGGGTAAAAAAACTGATGCAAAATAAAAAACGCTTCTAAAAGTTTAATCTTTAAAGGCTGAAGTGAGTGGATGTCTAACATCCTTTAGCATTCAGCTCAGATTATGTTACACATCCAGTCACTCCAGCCTTTATACATTACATTTTTGGCTAACTAACTATATTAGAAACATGTTTTATTGTGCACAGACTATCTATTTACCCAGTTTTTATTTTTACACTGAACAATTCCTTTAAAACTGCAATGCTTAAAAAGAACATCACAATGTTCCTTTACTCTGACTACTTTCTTTGTCTCTAAAGCTCCCCATAGACGCGACGATTCTTCTTGCCGAACGACCGATTTTCGGGAAGTCCGACCAATCTTTCGAAATTATCGTGCGGTTAGTGGGATTCGAACTATCATACATTTTACGATTTTTCGGCTGACATCTGTCAGCAAATTGATCGGCCAGGTCAACAAAATCTTTGTCGGTCCCAGTGCAATCTATTTATGTTTGCAGGGCCAAGCAGGCAGCTCCCCTTTGTTTTCCTGGCAAATGGTCTTTTTAATTGATGGTCAATTCGTACGATCATTCCGAGAAAATCGTGGTCTCACGATGAGGATCAGATCTTTTAAAAATCTCAACATCTATGACCAGCTTAACTCGACTTTTAAAAGCCAACTGCGTTTACATAGTTTAAGAGAAGTTGATAACCAGTAAGAATCCTCCTTCTGTTGCTACTCAATCAGCCAAGTCCCCTGTCTCTATATGTAATTATATACATATCAGTCAAATACTGTATGCCAGTCAATTTTGTGTTCTCAGTGTAATATTTTGCTTCTTTAGCAAGCAATGACTCCTTCTGGCAATACTTAATAATAATTAATACTCTGAGGGCATTTTTATATTGTAGTGTTACCAGGGCCGCCATCAGGGGGGGACAGGGGGGACAAGCGTACCGGGCCCGGGCATGAAGGGGGGCCCGGCAGCGCTGCATTTTTTTGAAGATCCGGGCCCCCCTTACGAGCGCCCGAGCCGTACGTCATTCCTCTTGAGTGCCGAATGCGGAAGTGCCGAAAAGCCGAAGCCGATGCGCCGAAAAGACCCGAAGTCACGGAAAAAGCCGAAGTCACGAAGCGCCGAAAAGACCCGAAGTCACGAAAACAGCCGAAGCCGAAGTCCTGAAGCAGCGCAAAGACCCGAAGTCACGAAAACAGCCGAAATTGAAGTCCTGAAGCGGTGAAAAGACCCGAAGTCACGAAAGGAGGCGAAGTTGAAGTACTGAAGCCATGAGTTCAATTCTACTGAACACCAGTTTGTGTTTTTTTTTTTTTTTTAATCCCCTGGCCACCAATGTATTATTTTAATATTCTATAGGCCCCTGCCACCAATCTTTTTTTTAAAACTTTTTTTTTGGGGCCCCAATTTTTTTTTTAACTCGTAAGGGGCCCCTTGCCACCATTGTTTTTTTTTGGGTTTTTTTTTAAAAAAAAAATTAATTTTCTTTTTGGTGGCCCCAAATTTTTTTAACTTGTAAGGGGGCCCCTGCCACCAGTTTTTTTTTTTTTCAAAAAAAAATTATTTTTTTTTTAAATTTTTTTTGGGGCCCCAATTTGTTTTTAACTTGTAAGGGGGCCCCTGCCACCAGTTTTTTTTTTTTTCAAAAAAAATTTTTTTCCAAATTTTTTTTTGGGGCCGCAATTTGTTTTTAACTTATAAGGGGGCCCCTGCCGCCAATGTTTGTTTATTTTTTAGTTTTTTTTACATTTTTTTTGTTGGGGCCCCAAGTTTTTTTTAACTTATAAGGGGGCCCCTGCCACCAATGTTTTTAAAAAAAAAAAAAAAAAATTTAATTTTTTTTTTTTGGGGCCCCAATTTTTTTATAAGGGGGCCCTGACCATCAATAGCTTTTTACAACTTGTGTGGGGGGGGGGTTACTTTTTTAGCGCTGATGTCTGTGTGGTCTTTTAACTGCGATGTGGGCGGGATATGGGGCGGAGCTTGGTCGTCAGTGTGGGCGGGGCCCAGGGGGCCCCAAAAATTTTGTTGTACGGGGCCCCGTGATTTCTAATGGCGGCCCTGAGTGTTACTTTCCCAATAAGGTAACAATTCTTAGAAAAGAGACACAAGATCTCAGTAATCAGTAACTGGATATGGTATGACCTTATGGAAATACCGTTTTTTCAGCTGTCAATAAGCTTTTTAAACAGATGAGATTAAATGAGTAAATGAATGGTACACTTTACATGCCTTACCCACAGGTCTAATACAAGCCTCTAATTTTCACATTCATATACAAAGGAGCCACTGTTTTTGATAAGCCTATATAATAAGGTTGTTACACTGCTAATGACTCTATTCTTACCTGCAGCAGTTGCTGTTGTTGGTCAGTGGTGACCTGAGCAGGGCAGTAATGGCCACTATAAAGAAAGGCAGGTGCCTGGTAGAGGAGGCCACTGGCAGGCACCTTCCCAAGTTCACTTAGCTCCATATACTGCCCTTTCAAAGTGATACCAGAAAGCACTGCAGAGCCCGGCAAAAGAGCTGTGGAGGACCCTGGGGATGGAGCAGCATGTAGGTACAGAGGCTGAGATCTACAGTAAGATGAGAAACACAGAATAATGAATAGGTAAAATAAAACAACAATAAGACAAAAGGACTAAATGCATGGGGGAGAAAAGGAGAGATTTTATTTGAAGAGGCCAAATAGCCAAAAAAAAAGGTGTTAAAAAACAGTGCAAAAATCAACTCTCCATAAAACATGTCTGAAGAAAGGAAAGAAGAGAATTAAGAGAAATGTCCATATAAAGACAAGGAAGACAAAAGTCTCTGACCTATAGGGCTGCAAAGAGGGTGTCCCAGGTCTGTACCCACTGTAGCCACTGCCTGTATTGCTGACATGGACATCCAACTGAGGAAGGGATGCCTGTTAAGAGAGAAAAAAAAACGAAGTTACTATGTGCATAAATCGCACCGTTCCTAGCAATCGTCTTGCTTAAAAGAACCGCCAGGGGTAACTTACATAGGTGCTACACTGCACTAGTATAGATACTGCAAACTACCTCATCTTTGCTTTCATTTTCCAACACACAGTAGACTAATAGTTGATTGGTTGCTAATGATAACTGCACTGGTGCATTAAACACCAATAAATGTACCCCACTGTCTATAACCTGTTAACATTCATGCTCAATATTGGAAAAAAACTGTACAGAAAATATATTTTTTAACATTATAATTTCATTTAATTTACTTGAAAGAAAAAAAAATATTTTGTTTGATATTTGATTTTTTAGGAAAATTAATTTTGCAAAATCTTCATAGAGTCTGTATGGTCAATTTGAAAAGTGATAACCAGACAATCTTCTCCTCAGCACTGTTGCATCTCATTGATACTAAAGATGATTTTATTACATGTGGGGAGGTTACCTAGTAAGGAGAATATCTTGCATTGCTGGTCATACATATCCAGATTTGGTTGGGCAGTAATTAGGCTTTGGCTTCAACAGACCATACTATGATTTTGTCCAAGTGAAAATTTCATCGGCTGATACTACAAGTTGGATCAAAATCAAACCAGAACACAGAAAACAGTGATAGCTCCTGAATTGCCAATCATTCATTGTTCTGAACAATAGAAAAGTGAACATCCAGGTCCATTTGGCCATACTATGGAAAGTCAGCCAATGCATGCTAGGTTACATGTAGGAGGAGGTATAGGAGTTAATAGGAAACATTTCTTCAATTGCATCAGTTTTACTGCAACAGTCATTAATTCTGCCCAACACGAGCTCTATTTAAAAAGGCTCATGTTAAACAAAGCTTTATATTGCCCCATTCTAAGGCATAAACAACTCCTACCTGATAGAACTGGTTTGAATACAATCGCTGACTCCGATCCTCTATAAGAAAATAAAAGCATTCCAGGCATGAACACTACTATTTGTACAGCACATAGAACCATACATAAATATTTGACCAAAACAGATCTATGCAAATACAGACAAATAACATCAACCATCAATAGAAGAATCTTAAAGAGAAATCAATTTGCATTATTTACTCCGGTTCAAAGGGCTAATAGATGTTTGCTGTTGATAAACAGACTGGCAGTTTATCACAATGACAAACTCCAATGTTCCTTAGATGGGTCACCAGGGTATTGCAGGTCATTTTAAAGTAGCTTTGGAGCCACTCTCACAGTGTAACAGTGCTTAATAAGGAACAAAAATATAAAACTGCACTATGTATTGCTTCTTGTATGTAAATACAAGGAGATATAATGTTGGTCTGAAATGTGCTCACTAAGTATAACACTGAGTTCATAGTATAGTTAACTATAGCTAGAAATGCTTCATTTTATATACTGTACCATCTAAGAGGTTCAGCAGCCCTATAGTAATAATGATTCATGTCTTCAAAGTTGTACACAGGAGCACCCCATCTGTTGAATGTCACACTATATATGATCAGTGTGCTGCTGTTGAAATTCTAAGCTTAGGAGTTGTCCAAAATTAACACTTACCAGAAAGTAAAGTTCCATTTGTCACAGACGCTAATGCTACAGCACGGACTATAAATTAATTTAGTGAAAGCACAAGTTGTCTTGTGAATTGTATAATGTATATATACTTTATAAAGTGAGCACCATAGCCCAATACTGTATAGTAAATTTGATATTATTTATATACTGTATATTGTGAGTACCTTAGCTCATGTAACAGACAGCAGTCCAGAGATCTGTGAATCAACAAAAAATAAAATGGGGTGCTACCAGGGGAGGGTCGGGATCTTCAAAGGTACAGAATTTAATAGTAAAAGGGCTGGTACAGAAGCTTAAGACATATGGAATAGCATTTCTAGACTGAATCTTTTGTGAGCTTTTGTTCTCCTTTGAGTGGGAGAGTTTGGTTTTTACTCAGTACATACTGTTGCTATGAGATATATATTATTAAAAATAAAACCTGCTTCAGATAATTATGGAAAATGAGTAACAGCTGGGGATTGTTAAAATATATTTTGGATTTAATGTACTGCACCTGGAAGCGGAGGTCTTGTTTCTTCAGGAGTGACAGTTGAAAGTGTAAGCTGTTGGGGAGCTCGAGTTGAGAAACATGTCTATCAAGAAAATTAATAAAAGAGTTATCAAACAAGGGTGAAGAAAACATAAATGAAGAAAAAAAAAAAAAAAAAAAGAACGCAGTGCAGGAAAACACACTGTTAGCTGGATGAAGGGAAAACTCTGGAGCATGAAGGGGAATGGGTTGATAAGAATAGTATAGCATACAGAGGTGAGGTGTGCTGTGCTATTTCCCTGATAGCACACACAGGTAGCATTCTAACAGGCTGCAAAGCTTAATGAACACAAACTATTAGACAACGGAAAGATGACCCAGTGTTACAGTGAATACTAGCAAAAAAGAATATACAATAGCAAGTTATTAACCAATCCCCCCTACCAGTTTAGAATAAAATATAGCAAGCTTCAAGGTCAGTGTGCTTGGAACTTATCTGAAATACTCATTCTTCAAGTTTAACTTTGTGCAATTACTTTCTCACCAGGTTTGTCCATTAGCCACTTTCATAAAGCTACAACACAAGCATTCTTCAGAAAACAAAATTGATGCTGAATATCTAATGAATAAAATGGCAGTCTTCATTTTAATCCACTAGACAGCCATGTATTGTTTTTATAGAAAATGCTACATGTGACCTATTTTAAATGGAAAAAAACATTATATAGTTACAAAAATAACTTTCTGGTGAGTTTTGGCAACATAAATAAGTGTAGCTAAGCAATATAATTACATTTTAGTCCTTGTTGGTTAATAACAATGAATTATGTAATATAGATGTTTCATTTCATGAGCTTTAGAAACAGATTAATGGGGAAGTTCCCTCCCTGTTAAATAAATTAACTTTTAGTATGTAGAGAGTGATATTCTAAGACAATTTGCAATTGGTTTCCATTTTTTATTATTGAAGTTTTGAAGTTATTTAGCTTTTTTTCAGAAGCTCTCCAGTTTAAAATTTCAGCAGTCTGGTTGCTAGGGTTCAAATGACCATGGATTGATCTGAATAAGAGACTGGAATATGAATAGGAGAGGCCTGAACAGAAAGATGAGTAATGAAAACAAGTAATAACAATAAATGGATAGCCTTACAGAGCATTTGCTTTTAGATGGGGTAGTAACCCCCATTTGAAGCTGGGAAAAGTCAGAATAAGAAGACAAATAATTCAATAACTCTACAAAGGAAAAAATGAAGGCCCACTGAGAAGTGATTCTGACACAAAAAAAATGTATTTTGAAAGTATTAATCTACATTAAAAGTTACCTATAGGTCATGGGATCATTTTTTCACTGATAGTTATCCTTTTGTAAGTAATTGTTACTTGAAATTCATAAACTTGACTGTTTTGCCAACCTGACTGTCGCTTTTTAATCTGTCAGAGTTACTAATTCTAATGGACTACTGCTACACAAATATGGCAGCCCTCACCTAGAGGAACATGGGGGTAAGAAAGGTAATGTAAAAGCATCAGGCAAATACTTTTATGGCAAAATTATAAATAGCATTTAAAGGCAATGTTATTATAGATATAAATATAATGATTATTTTCTGGTGTCAATATCTCTTTAAAATTAACCATTCTATAACATACTAAAAGTTAACTTGAAGGTGAACAACCACTTTAAGAAAGCATGAGACAGAATGAAAATTAGTAAGGATGCACCCAATAGTTACATTTTAGGTACCATAATTCTCCACAAAAGATTTGACAAATGGCAAACTCAAATTTTCACATTCTAATTTGTGCACAGCTTGACAAACCAGCATCATTATTTTATAAGCAAAAAATGTGTTTTTCAATTGACCAGTGTTTAGACAAAAAGGGATTTAATTTGGCCAAAGAACCAAAACTTTGGCTACATTCAAATCTTGTAATAACTACTGGGATTCAGCCAAAGCCTGAAATCAATCCCAGATACACCCCATACCTATAAAAAGAATCATGAGCCATTAGAGAGGAATCAAAAGAAAAACATGCAATGAGAAATAGGAATAGATATACAGGTATGGGATCTGTTATCCAGAATGCTCGGGACCTGGGGTTTTCTGGATAACAGATCTTTCCATAATTTGGATCTTCATGCCTTAAGTCTACTAAAAATAATGTAAACATTAAATAAACCCAATTGAGCGGTTTCACCTCCAATAAGGATTAATTATATGTTAGTTGTGATCAAGTAAAAGGCACTGTTTTTTTATTACAGAGAAAAAGGAAATAGTTTTTAAAAATGTGGATTATTTGATTACAATAGAGTCTAAGGGAGATGGCCTTCCCATAATTCAGTGCTTTCTGGATAAAGGGTTTTCGGATAATGGATACCATACCTGTAATATAAAGTAAGATGATGCAAAAATAAGGCTCTCACCTCATCTGGTTGCAGACTTTTGGTAAATTGTGCGTCTCTGCCATGCTTATTAACTTCAGCTGCTTGGGAATAGCTCTAAAGGAACATAGAGTAAAATAATATGATAATTACATTTTGGCAGAATTCAGTAAAATTTACATAGCGTATGTGTTACAAAAGTATCGGAGAATGGAAAAAATATTCATTTTGTCTCTACTTACTTTAGGGCTGGGAGAGCAAGAAACTGGAGGAATGGAAGAGGAATTGCATGGGCCACAAGAACTATCTGCAGACGATTTCTGCATTCTTTCAGTTCCAATTGGTCCAGGGGTATGGACCACTACCTGGAAGTAAGAAATGTACATTAAAGCATGGAATACAAGACAGGAGACATGAAGTCATTTAGTTGACAAGACAGAAAACAAATTGTGCTTTACCGAATGTCCATGTCGAAGTGGTTCAATTGCTCTTCCTTGACCTGACCGATTTGCCTCTTCAGGTTTCAACCCCCCATCAGGGGAGCTGCGCTGACTGCTATTGCTTGAAGAAAGCTGTGAATCACTACTAAGGTCAACCCCACTGTCTGACTGACTCATCTAAGAAAATATTTTCAAAAAATTGTTGTAAAAACTTGCAAGATCTTAAATTCAGATTTATTCAAATGAATGATGAACTAGAGAAAAGGAGCCATGCAAGGGAAACAGGGATGCCAGCTGAAAAGAGTCATGTGTCGTATTAACAATACACACCTATACGAGTCTTCTGAACCTGTACTTTCTAAAAATGTGGAGTTCTGTAGCGTTATGTTAGGGGCAGATTAATCCGGTTTGAGGATTCAAGAAAAACAAAACACAGATGCAAATATATTCAATAGCATTTTTTTCAAAACTTGAATAGCTGCAATTTTTTTTAAAAAAACTGAATGAAAAAATAATCATCAAAAAACTCTGGTGACATTGGCGGAATTGTTTCTGAAAATTGTAACCAACTTTATTCCCCCCCCCCAGTTTATATTAAAATCATGTTTTTCAGTCTCACTCAAAAGGAATAAAACAATGTGATTTTGTTTGAGCAATTTTTTTTCCATTCAACAAAATGTGACTGTGACTTCTGTTTTTTCTCAAACATGTGAGTGTTTCAGAATTTAAAAAAAACAAAATGGTCACAGAAAAAACGTGAATTTTGTTGCAGTATCATTCTGCAGCCACATCTTTTTTCCCCTCTAAAAACTGATAAATCTGCCCCAAAATGCAAAGCATGTGTGTTTCATTTGCAGTGGCAAAAATGTCAGCCATTAAAACTTATATGCATATTTACATTCTCCGGTCTCATCATGTCACACAGATGCCAGATACAAAAGTTTCAGAGGCCTCATGCCCCTTTCTCAATGTGTAAATATATGTAGGCTTGATGCAACAAATGCTATCCTTTAAGTGCTATAAGTGTTATCCTATGCACATTTTCTTCTTTGTTACTTCTGTAAAAAACCTGTAATATCTCTTTATTACCTCTGTGTTTATAGGATCTTCATAGGAATTTAAATTTTCCATCCATGGTTCCACAGCATATGAAGAGCGCAGCTTATCTCTGTCATCTGTGATAGCAAAAAAGGTGGGAAAAAAGCAAAACACAGAAAGAAATGAGCATAAAAAAGGAGAGGAAACAGATAATTTTTTTTTACATATGCTTTTTTTATATTTTTTAGTTTACCTATGTATATTATCTAACCTGTTCTTGTAATGAAAAGGTTAGTATCTCCTTTATAGTCAGCAAAGTTTGGCTGTTCACATCCTCCTAATGAAGCTTTTCAAGGTTAGAACATGATGAGCAGTGGTTGAAATCACATTTGTTCATATATGTCCATTTATCTATGGCATGAGAAAGTAAATACCTTCTGATTGCAGAAGGCTTTACTTTGCATGTAATTGCTTGTAAAGGGCACATATACACACATTATATATATATATATATATATATATATATATATATATATATATATATATATACACACACACACTGTTTCAGAAAGTACCCGTACTCTTTCGTAGTCCAGTGGTGGGTGCTTGGTCAAGAGTTTAACATACAAAGTTCAGGTTGGACCAGCACTCCACTTGTGTTTAAATTGATTTTATTAAATCATCACTCGTACGTTTCGCCCCCCCCCCCTTGGAACCTTTATCCTTGATCCTGGAAAATACGAGTAATGATTCAATAAAATCAATTTAAACACAAGTGGCGTGCTGGTCCAATCTGAACACATATATATATATATATGATGCACTGAACCCACTATCAAGAAAGATGCGGCCAAATCTCAAACAGTCTAATTTGCATGTTAAAAGTAGAGCCAGAAAAGGTAACGAAAGCATGTAGCTCTCATCAGGCGCCATTTTACAGGGGGCAGCAAAAACTCCACCACAGGCAGCTACAAAATGGTAGAAAATACCTTCCCTAGGGATACTAAAAAATCGCCATTGCTAAAACACTTAAATCATTTTGTTCAGAATACTTTCTGATGTTGGTCACAAAGTGTGACTCAAACATAGGAACGTCTAAATGTATTCTTTGTGTCAGTATGTCACTTTATGAATGTAAAGAATGTACAGAGACAAAAAGGACCCTGCTCTGCCAGACCATACATTGACCAGCACCCATAGCCTGTGCCCATAATCTGCTGTCAGGAGATTTGTCTGATGCCCATAGCTTGAGCCTCCGAGTGTTTTGTGCTCCACCCCCTCTTCAAGGTCAACCTTATGGTGAGGGCTTGCATGATATTTTTAACCATGTTATGAGTGAAGAAAACATTGTATAAGCAAATGAGCCAATATTTACAACAGTGTAATTAAAGAACTGTGTTTAAGAATAAAACTGGGTAAATGAGCTGTGCAAAATAAAAAATGTTTTCAATATAGTCAGATGTGTAATCTATAAAGGTGACCGCATTTCTAATGCAACAGCCAAAACACTACTTCCACTTTTTTATCTCTCTCTCCTATTCGTCAGCGAATTTAAAGGGGGCCACATGGCCCATAATTGTTCAGTTAATTTGCTTTTGAAATTGGCCTGCGCACTAATAATAAACTATGTGGCATGTGCAACATATATTTTAACACCTGCATAATACCATTTTCCTAATCTTCTAATTTAAACCAACTTCAAATCTACATGTTGCATGTGTAAAAGCCTCTACCCTTCTGAAATGTATTTCACAAGTTATCAAAACATTGCTGAAGGGATTTGCTTCAATCACAAGAGCATTTGTGAGGTTGGGCACAAGGTTGGGAGGTAAGGTCTGGATCGCAGTATGTGATCCCCTGTGACAAGTTTGACGTCCGGATCATTGCTGATATTGAGAAACTGAAACATTAGGCTGGTGCAATAAGTTCAGTATATAAAATATGGCATTTTTAGCCATATACATTTTTAGGGTTTTAACAAAAGTTGGAGCAGCAATCTGTCAATAATGTTATTTTATGGTCTAGTTTTAAAGGGATTCTGTTATGATTTGCATGATGTAGTTTTTATTTCTAAATGACGCTGATTACACTGCAAATAATTCATTCTACAATATAAAATTTCATTCCTGAACCAGTAAGTGTATTTTTTTTAGTTGTAATATTGATGTGTAGGCAGCCATATCATGTCATTTTTCCTGGTCATGTGCTTTCAGAAAGAGCCAGTACTTTAGGATGGAACTGCTTTCTGGCAGGCTGTGGTTTCTCCTACTCAATGTTACTGAATGTGTCGCAGTAGGACCTGGATTTTACTATTGAGTGTTGTTCTTAGATCTACCAGGCAGCGGTTATCTTGTGTTAGGGAGCTGCTGTCTGGTTACCCTCCTATTGTTCTGTTGTTAGGCTGCTGGGGGGGGAGGGGTTATATCACCCCAACTCACAATACAGCAGTAAAGAGTGATTGAAGTTTATCAGAGTACAAGTCACATGACTGGGGGCAGCTGGGAAACTGACAATATGTCTAGCACCATGTCAGATTTCAAAATTAAATGTAAAAAATGCTCTTTGGAGAAATGGATTTCAATGCAGAATTCTGCTGGAGCAGCACTATTAACTGATGCATTTTGGGGAAAAAAAAAACATTTTTCCCATGACAGTATCCCTTTTAACTGTGCTTGTACCAGAATAATGGTCTGTAAGTCAAATTGTAAAAGAAAAAAAAATCAGACCATTATTCTCCACTATTTCTTGGAATTGGCATGCATTGTATGCAGAAGTTAAAAGCATTTTGTATGCAGAAGTTAAAAGCATGTCTTGCTGGACAAGGCCAGCAAGACATCAGTGTGCACCATAGTAATGGAGAAAACCTTTAAACTGATATACTGATGGTACTATACCCCCACAAAGCTGGCTCACTTATCAAGAAATACCCACTCCCCACAATGTTTTGGGGGATGTGGAGAAAGGGGCAAACATTATCACATGTGGTGGACCTGCGAGATAGTCAAGAGAGTTTTGGAAAATGATAGCCCACACCATGTCGACTATTTTCAAACATACTATAGAGCCCAATCCCTTGTCATTCCTATTGGGCTTGTCTATCAAAACACTGAAAGCCCCAGAATCGAGAAAACTAGCAACACATATACTCACAGCAGCGAAAACACTACGAGCTGCTAAATGGAAGAGCACTTCTCTCCCGAATCAACAGGCCTTCATCATAAAGTGAAATGGATAAGAACAAAGGAGACCATTACAGCATATATACAGGGCAAAGGATATGAAAACGAACTGTTAGGGCTTCCATGGGTGGAATTTGAGACAGCACAAACAGGGCCAGAGTGACTCATAGATCCGGCTCCTCTGTACTTACCCCCTGACCCTTCTACCTACTCCCTCCCCCCCCATCCCTTATGTTAGTTTATCTTTCTTCATTTCCCCCCTCAGTTTATAGAAAAGCAACATTAACAGATTGGGTAGCATTAACCCCGTAATATACAAAGAGCAAAAGGTGATAGTGAAAATAAAGTAAACATTATGTTTATCCGCTAAATACAAAAGCATAAAAGTAATAAATCTATCTATCAATGCTAACAAACTTGAAATACCAATCTGTAGTTATGTGACTGATATTATCTTATTATAATAATATTACATGTGTAAACAATATGCCTGTAAGAGTTCTTGGGGGGGAAAAAAAAACAACTTTTAAATAAAAAAAAAAAAAAAAAAAAAAGCATTCTCCTGGCAAACACCAAGCCCAGTCTGTTCAAGTAAGATTCAACACTCAAGAAAATTTGTTTTCACTGCTTTAAAACTAGGAGTTCCATGCAGAATATTGCCATTCTGCAGAAACATTTGACTAAACTGGAGCGAAAACTGGCAAATGAGGTTCAGTGTTGATAAATGCAAAATGATATACTTTGACAGAAATAAATAGTTATATGTTAGTTACACACTTAATGGTTGTGTGTTAAGGCATCCTTAATTGTAGAGCGTTTGGGGGTTTTGTGTGTAAATCTAGGCAGTGTCATTCAGTTGCTACTAAAGCAAATTAAGGTCTGTCTTGCATAAAAAAGGGCATTAACTCGAGGAAAGGCCTCACCTTGAGTAGACAGTTTTGGGCTCCAGTCCTTAGAAAGGACATTAATTAGATGGAGAGGGTGCAGAGAGGTGCAACTAAACTGGTAAAAGAGATGGAAGACTTATAATATGACAAAAGACTACAAAGACTGGTGTTGTTCGAAAAAAGTAATCAGGGCATGATTACGCTTTACAAGTACATTAAAGACAGAGGGTTTTTTTTCACAAGAACAAGATGCCATGTCTTTACACCTAAGGAAATTACCTTTCATTTGAAACAGAAAATAGGTGTTTTTTCACAGGGAGGGCAATGAGGTTGTGGAATACAAGGTGATAGTGTTATAGCTGATTCTAAATGCCTTTACAACTGGCTTAGGTACATATCTGTCTATTCATTTGCAAAAGCACTGCATTTATATGGATATGCATAAAGAATTGTTTGTATAATATAGGCCATTTAGTACATATAGCAAGTAAGGTTGAAGAAAGACACACGTTCATCAAGTTCAACCTTTTTTTTTTTTTTAATTATATCTGGCTTACTGCCAGTTGATCCAGAGGAAGGCAAAAAACCCATCTGAAGCCTCACCAATTTGCCTCAGAGGGGGAAAAAAATCCTTCCTGACTAGTCCCTGGATCAACTTGTTCTATGAGCTATCTTCCATAACCCTGTATTCCCTCACTTGCTAAAAAAACATCCAACCCCTTCTTAAAGTGGACCCGTCACCCAAACAAAATTATTCCAAATCCTATTTTATCATGTTAGTCAAGCAAAATGAACTTTAATTACACTGTATAAATTATTTGAATATTGTTTCCATCAGTCTGGGAATTCAAAATTATAGCAACCAGGAAGGAGCCATTTTGTGGACACTGTTATTAAGGCAAGCCTTGCATCATCTCAGAATCTTGTTTGTGCACCAGGGGACAGGGACCCAATGCCCATCCCCATGCACTGGTTACACAATTAAATGGTTAAGAGAGCTGGGGGAATGTGGGGAGAGCGGTGACATCTAGGAAGTGCTGAATGGAAAGTGAAAGTAATTGCTTGCCCCGCCTCTATGCCTAGGCATAGAGGCGGGGTAGGCAATATTTGATTGACAGCAAATCTTTTTAAATGAGTTTACAGCAGCTATGAATGCTTTAATAAAAAAAATAAATTAGATTTCATATTTAATTTAAAAAGGACTTTTATTATACAGATTTTCATGTCTGGGTGACAGGTCCACTTTAAAGCTATCTAATGTATCAGCCTGTACAGCTGACTTAGGGAGAGAATTCCACATCTTCACAGCTCTCACTGTAAAAAACACCTTCCGAATATTTAGGCGGAACCTCTTTTCTTCTAATCGGAATGGGTGACCTCGTGTCAGCTGGAAAGACCTACTGGTAAATAAAGCATTAGGGAGATTATTATATGATCCCCTTATATATTTATACATAGTTATCACATCACCCCTTAAGCTCTCTTCTCCAGCGTGAACATCCCCAATTTGGCCAGTCTTTCCTCATAGCTAAGATTTTCCATACCTTTCACCAGCTTAGTTGCCCTTCTCTGTACCATCTCTAATACAATAATGTCCTGTTTGAGTGATGGAGACCAAAACTGTACGGCATATTCTAGATGGGGCCTTACAAGTGCTCTATACAGTGGAAGAATGACCCCCTCCTCCCTTGACTCTATGCCCCTTTTAATACAGCTCAAGACCTTATTTGCCCTTGATGCTGCTGACTGGCATTGCTTGCTACAGCCAAGTTTATCATCTACAAGGACTCCAAGGTCCTTTTCCATAATGGATTTGCCTAGTGCAGTACCATTAAGGGTATAAGTGGCTTGGATATTTTTACATCCCAGGTGCATGACTTTACATTTATCAACATTGAATCTCATTTGCCACTTAGCTGCCCAGATTGCCAGTTTGTCAAGATCATGTTACAAGGATGCCACATCCTGGATGGAATTAGTTGGGCTGGATAGTTTTGTGTCATCTGCAAACACTGATACATTACTTACAACACCCTCCCCTAAGTCATTATTGAACAAGTTAAATAAAAGTGGACCTAATACCGAGCCCTGGGGGACCCCACTAAGAACCTTACTCCAAGTAGAGAATGTCCCATTAACAACCACCCTCGGTACCCGATCTTCTAGACAGTTTCCTATCCATGTGCAAACGACTTCATTAAGCTCAACAGACCTTAGTTTAGAAAGCAGTCGTTTATGGGGCACAGTATCAAACGCTTTGGTAAAATCCAAATGGATCACATCTACTGCCCCACCCCCACTGTCCAGCATCTTACTTACCTCATCATAAAAAGCAATCAAATTTGTCTGACATGACCTATCCTTCATAAAGCCATGCTGATTGCTGCTCATAATGACATTCACTAGGACAAAATTTTGAATGTGATCCCTTAACAAGCCTTCAAATAATTTGCCCACCACAGATGTCAAGCTTACTGGCCTATAATTGCCAGGCTGAGATCGTAATCCCTTTTTAAATATTGGAATAACATCAGCTTTTCTCCAATCCATAGGCACTATACCAGATGAAAGTGAATTTGAGAAAATCAGAAATATGGGCTGGTCTAAAACTGAACTAAGCTCTCTTAGAACCCGGGGGTGTATGCCATCAGGCCCTGGAGCTGGGTGTACAGCGAGAGAAAGATAAGAAGTCTACTTAATAAAAAAATAGTTCTTCAAAAGTACTTGGAAATACTTTGCAATGATTGAGACATAGTATACAGGGGGACTCTAAAAACTACTAGGAAGACGTGAACAGCACATGGGGATATAGCTAACACTGTCATGCACAGGATCAATAGGCAACATAATATGGCACATGAACAAGCAGAAGAGCAGGAACTACAATAAATTTAAGCTGTCCTTCCAGCCGTTCTGAAAACATTAAAGAGTTGAAAGCTATACAGGTGTGGCATCATTAAAAAGTAAAATGTTCAAAAATACGCAATAAAGCAATAAAAATACTATCCAGAAGACTAACACATTGTCTAGTTAGTCCATGTCAGTCAAACAAAAAGCATACTATGTAAAAGGAAAAGTAGTGTACAACCACCACAAAACTTTTCTATCGCAGAGTAAATCAAGGTAGTTTATGGGATTCTAACTAGCTACTTCTGACTAACCGAGGGAGATACATATGACAGCACTTTTGCTGTTTTCATGTAACCCCCAGGTTTTCTTTTTATAATGTTACAAAGACTAAAGTTTTTTTGCCTTTTGAAGAAGAGCAGCGTCTGTCTTTCACAGAACAGCACTCCTTGTATCCAAGCAGGAAACGTATTTTTCAACTTTTTAACTCTGTGATACAAAGATATTAAATTAAAAATGATTAATATGGTGTGGTCGTTTCTGATTAAAACAGGAAAGGGTAGTTCCTGTTTGATACTTACCTGTTCTTTCATTGTAGTATAGGGACTGAATTAGGCCCTCCTAAAGAGTGTTGAAAATCCGAGAGCAGGGCTCTCTCTTCACTGGCCAATCCTCAACTTGGCACATCCACAACTTAGTTCATTTTCAAATACCAAATATATACCAGAAAACATAATAAGAAGATAATTCTAATTTACCCATTAATGTGGTGAGGATAAACTGTGAGCCAGAAGAATACAATGTCAAGCATCTGGATCTGTATAGTAAGCAAAGTCCATGCAACACAGGCATGATAGCATTAACCCTGTGTCAGTGAAGGTTGATGGTAGTACACAACTTTGAATGCCTTTATCTTTTGTATGGCTGGTAATTAGGCACCAGAGGTTAAATTTTTTTTTTATTTTAAACGGTTTCTCATTTACACCAGGAAATACACATGAATAGCAGATTTGTACAGAATTTTTAACAGAAAGTTTATT
Source organism: Xenopus laevis (assembly GCF_017654675.1). Taxonomy (NCBI): domain Eukaryota; kingdom Metazoa; phylum Chordata; class Amphibia; order Anura; family Pipidae; genus Xenopus; species Xenopus laevis. The sequence continues at coordinate 65,917,144 of NC_054385.1, forward strand.
ATTATCATGGAATGAAGCTTATATTAAATTTTTATTGCAAAAGTTACCCTTTAAACAATTCCTACTGGTTTTTAAACACTGTACCTAAAGAACATGGGAGGACATTTTTTTAATAATTCAAAGCTTTGAAGAATTGGTCTGTGCTTAAAGGAGAAGGAAAGGTTACAACCAAGTAAGCTTTATCAGAATGGCCTATACGAATACCCTAGTAAACCCTCAAAGAAATGCTGCTCAGAGTCCTCTGTCAAAAGAAACACCAGAGTTCTTTCCTTCTATTGTGTACACGTGGGCTTCTGTATCAGACTTCCTTCTTTCAACTTAAACCTTCAGGGCTTGGGCTCGAGCATGCTCAGTTTGTTCCTCTCCCCCTCCCTCCCTGCTGTAATCTGAGGTCAGACCTATGAGTGAGCAGGGAGAGACTCAGGCAGGAAATGATGTCACAGCAAGCTAATATGGCAGCTGCTATCCAAACAAACAGATACAATGTCTAGAGTTGTTTACTCAGGTATGAAAAAGAATTCTAAAGAATAAAAATGGCATTCTAGCTTGCACTATTGTGGCTAATCTATTGGCAATAAACTGCCGTGGTAGCTTTCCTTCTCCTTTAACAAAATGAGTTACTTTTTGGCTGCTGATGAGGATCTCTGGAAGTTCATAGTATGGATGTACCTGCTGAAAAGATTACATTATCTCAATGCAGGAGATCCACTGAATGAACAAGCTGATTGTGAACAATGAGTAATGGCAGGTGGAGTGTCTGTAACACACTTTTTTTGAGAACAGTAAAGGCTCTCTGCAATGCAGCTGCTTGTAGAGAAACTGGAGGCTATCACAAAAAGAGACAGATTCTGCACTCCTTAAAGGAATTGTTCAGTATAAATATAAAAACTTGGTAAATAAAAAGGCTGTGTAAAATACAAAATGTTTCTAATATAGTTAGTTAGCCAAAAATGTATAAAGGCTGGAGTGACTGGATGTTTAACATAATAGCCAGAACATTATTCCTGCTTTGCAGCTCTCTTGGTTTCCACTGATACCAGGCAGTAACCAATCAGTGTCTTGAGGGAGGGGCCACATGAGTCATAACTGTTTGCGTTTGCATCTGACCTGCATGCGGAGGATAAATTGCAAACTCACTTAACAGTTATGTCCTATGTGGTCCCCCTTCAAGTTGCTGACTAATTCAGAGTTAGAGAGCTGAAAGTGTTCTGTTCTGTTAAGACATCCGCTCACTCCAGTCTTTATAGATCACATTTTTAGCTAACTAACTATATTAGAAACATTTTTTATTTTGAACAGTCTATCTATTATAGTACAAGTTGATCCAGGGACTAGTCTATTGTTAGGAAGGAATTTCCCCCCCTCTGGGGCAAATTGGAGAGGCTTCAGGCCTTCCTCTGGACCAACTGGCAGTTAGTCAGGTTAAAAAAAATGTAAAAGGTTGAACTTGATGAACGTGTATCTTTTTTCAACCTAACTTACTATGTTACTATGTATTTACCCAGTTTTTATTTTTACTCTGAACTGTTCTTTAAAGAACTAAAGCTTAACTAAAGAAGCAGGCTAGACATGTTGTACTTTATGTTTTGGGCTTCTATACCAGCCCAAGGCAACCACAGCCCTTTTGCAGTATAAATCTGTCTCCCCAGTAGTTCCCCATCTTCTTTTCTGCTGATTCACTGCACATGCTCTGTGCTGCTGTCACTTACTGAGACTGACTCAAAATATACGGTGCACATATAATATAAATGTGACAATATAAGACTGTTTAGTAATGAATACAGATAATTACTACATGCCAACCCAGAAAGCAGAAAAACTAGCACCAGAATGTAATAATCAGTTGTGTAGCATCCGCTTATATCACAGACCAACCTCATAATGCTTGATAATTTGCAACAACCCCTATGCTTAGCTTCTCAACAGCTGCCCTGAGTCCACTGAGCAGACACTTTCCAAGATGGTGACCCTCTGTGACAAGTTTAAAGTCCTGGATCATTGCTGCTATTGAGAAGCTGAAACTTTAGGCTGGTGCAATAAGGTCATTATATAAAATATGGCATTTTTAGGGTTTAGTTCTCCTTTATATAATATATTCATAATAATGGCTCAGGTATGGTGCAGGTTTCCTTGAATGACTGGCAGGCTATCATCTTAAAATGTAAAGTCACAGAATGAGACTGAATACAGCACATCATAATATGTAAGGTTGTGTAACACAGCAATTAGTAGTCACCAAGAGTAGCAACAAAAGTCACTATTGATTATTAGTGTGTGATACATACCCTAACACATGCTGTATGCTGCTTCTACATTGAATATTGTTTGGTGAAGTTTTGGGGTTTTCATATTTTTGGTTTGTATCAAATATTACAACTCTCCTTTTCATAATTCTGCATGAACTGCATCCGTCAAATGTATTTTGTTTCAGGTATTCCTTATAAAAAAAGAATGGTTCACGTAAAACCTTTCTTTTAAGTTAATTTATTTATTCACAACTTGACTATCGAACTTTTAGTGAAACAGAAACAAAGGTTTCAGGGTTTTCAAGATACAAAAACACATGCACAAATAGACAGTTAAGTGCCATGGGTGACGGCCATTAATTCAGTGAATCAACCGATCCACCTGTGTAAAAGATGTACTGCTATTGTGTCTTGATGATTAGTTTGACAGCCAAGAACATAGGTTTGTGGATGATTTGAGGCCTGATTTTGCTGAATTTTTCCTAGTACATATTTGCTCCATCCTGCAGTTCCTACTTAAAACTAGCAGACTTACTGCTCTGCTCTCTACTCCAGACACGTGGTGCCAGGGCTTCTGGCTGGTGATCTCGAACAACTTGCTCTGTCCAAGTGGTGGCATTCTTGCATGCTCCATGTGGAATAATATCCTGCTAAACAATATAAATCATTAACATACACAACACAATAAAAGAAAATAGAAAAAAAAAAAGAATCTTATCCTGAGATGTTGATTTGAGGTGTAATTTTGATTACAGAATTTTAGACTTATAGATAATCCTTTTCCTGTAGGCCTGAACTGTCAGGGCAGGCATTAGGGGTTTCTGTCCCTTCACTCCTAGAGGCAGGACAGAAGATCTTGCCAACTTCCTCCAGGTATAGTGGCTGGCTCCATCCCTAATACCCAGTACATTGTCAAGATACAATACAAAAGAAATGTAGAAGGGCAAAAGACAAAGGATAGCAAGAATAGTCTACACATTTAACTCCATGAACCCAGGCAGGACTTACTACACTGGCAGTAGTGTACTACACTACACTAGCTCAGGTCAACAAGAAAATGATTTTCTGGTAAATAAAAATTGCCTTTTCCTCTAAATGGCACCAAACAGCAGTGTAAATGTAAAGGCCAATTCTGATAGCAGACAGAAGTAGTTACTACAATGCAATAGCACCCGGCAACACAAAAACTGCAGGTACAAAGATAAATTGTTAGAGGACAATCAAGTGGCAGTATTAGATTTATTTCAAGAAGACAAATCTCTGTAGGGCCCAAGAGGAACTTGAGTTATTGAAGAGTGAGCCTTTACAACAAAGAGCCATGGCTTGTTAATGTGGCCAGATGCAAAGGTTATCAAAGAATATCTCATTTACTTGAACTATGCCAAGCTTATATCTTTCTACTGTGTATGGGGGATTTAGGCAAGGAGACGGTTGTACAATCTCTTGGTTTATTTTGGGTAGAAGTTAGCTCTCCTATGTTGGGAGCGGGTTAGTCTCCCCAGTGTATAGATCCGTGCACTCTTCACTGCACTGAACAGCAAAGACCTTTTTTTCATGTGCTTTGGGTCTTTTGGGTCTACCAACTTTTGTTTTAGGGTGTTCCTTGGTTAGAAAAGTTTTTCTGCTGTTTTATGCCACATCCCTCTGTTTGTTGTTCTGTTGTTATTGCTTGACTGTGATTTTTTTTTTTTGACAAAGGCCCAGTTTAGGTGTCTGCAGAGTTTCCTTTAAAGGAGAACCAAACCTTTTCTCTCAAAACCCCCTACGCTACATAAACCCCCTGCTCCCCCCCCCCCCAGCCTAGGTGTAAAATTCGGTAATTAACTCTAACTTTTTACTTACCTCTCTTTGCAGATTCAGTGTAGAGGAGCTCATGGGCGCCATCTTCCGGTCTTCTTCCGGTGATTCTGCAATTTCTGTGACTTTAGGCGAATACCGAACTGAAGATGGTGCCCGTGAGCTCTGCTGCATCTTCAGAGAGAGGTAAGTAAAGAGTTAGGGTTAATTACCGAAGTTTACACCTAGGCTGGGGAAGAGCAAGGGGGGTCTATGTAGGGTAGGGTTTTTAAGAGAAAATGTTTGGTTCTCCTTTAAAATGCTTGTATTCCTTGTCTTTAGCCCTAGCATTGGTTTCAGCCAGATGGTGCATAGTTTTTATAACACTCAGTTTTTGTTCCAGAGTGTGGTAAGAATAAAACAGCAAATATTGCTCGGTATGAGTAGGTTTCCTGTATACTTCAATATCCAGGTTTCCTCCTCTTTGATAACTATAAAACAGTTTACTTTCAGCTCTTCTTTTGTGAACTTGATGTTTTTATCCATGGAGTGTCTGTGTTAAACGAAGGCTGGAACCTCATGTGTTTTAATCTTGACCCAGGTATCATACACATACATGAAACAATGACTCCACTAAAGGAGTTTAAGGTTTCTTTCTCACTTTTTCCATGTAAAGGTTTGCAATGATAACAGACACAGGAAAATACATGACTTTACTACCCTTGAGGTTTAAATGCTGGGGAATGGCCAACCACTCACTGAAGAAACTGCTTTGGTGAGAGGTAAAACTTTTCCAGAAAACCACAATTTCTACTAGACATGGTTTATCATCACCTGGATGAATGAATGTACATATATCAGGACAAATCCCTAATGTCTATATTATTTATCATATTTGCATCTCACCTCATGAGTGACTTCTTTGCCCCTGCGAAGTTGTGAATTTCGTTTTGGTAATGGTGTAGCTAATGTTTCACTAAGAAGTTTACTGTGGCTGACAACAAAGGAATCTGAAAGAATAAAAACAAAATAAGTTTAGATATTGAACTAAATCTAAAATAACAAAATACTGCCTTTTACTATGCACTTTGCTGTCTATAATAAAAGTTTCCTTATTATTTGAGAATCCTTGCAATGGCAGGAATAATGAAATAAGATCTACTGATGTATGTATTTCTTCCTACAAACCTTGAGACAAATGAATCATATACTAATACTAAAAAATGTAGAGACGCAACATACCTTGCTGAAACTGCAGCAGGTAGATTAATTTGTGCTTTGTTACATCATATGTCCCATAAACTAGGGATGCACCAAATCCAGTATTCTGTTCGGGATTCTGCCTTTTTCAGCAGGATTCGGCCGAAGCCTTCTGCCCATCTGAACAGAATCCTAATTTGCATATGCAAATTAGGGACGGGAGGGAAATCACGTGACTTTTTGTCACAAAACAAAGACGTAAAAAATGTTTTCCCATTCCTACCCCTAATTTGCATATGCAAATTAGGATTCTGATTTGGTATTTGGCTGACTCTTTCGTGAAAGATTCGGGGGGTCGGCCGAATCCAAAATAGTGGATTTGGTGCATCCCTATCATAAACATAACTGGTAATGAACTACTGGTGAGTATCCATGGTCACATTTACCAACACTCTTTGTGCCCAATAAGAAATGCTTACAAATAGTGTTTTAGGAGCACATACCTCAACATGCAATGGTGTGCGTCACAAATGATGTTTGATTCCAACAAATATGGCTATTAGTATCAATATGGCTATATATTCCATCCATATACCCTTTTCAACATTAGTTCAATGACTAGGGTTTGAGTTAATCATTTGCTTATTGTTATAATTATAAAATATTTATGGCTTATGCTATTTATTGCTAAACAGGGGAAGACAAACTCAAGGTAAGACACATTACAACTTTCTGGATCTAGCAAAGTGGTTAAAACAAATAACCAATTTACTGAGAAGATTTCTGTACAAACCCTCCCTTCCCCCAGCTGCAGTCTTTGTAAAGGTGGCCATACACGGGCAGATAAAGCTGCCGATATCAGTCGTTTGGACCGATTTGACAGCTTATCTGCCCGTGTATGGGGGCTTCTGACGGGTCTTCCCGATCGATATCTGGCCATGATATCGATCGGGAAAGTTTGATTTTTAACCGACCGACCCGTCGGAGCCCCTTGGCGCATCGTAATTAGATTGTTCGGCCATACGGCCGAATGTTCGAATTACCCCCGATATAGCCATGCCGTTAGTGGCATATCGGGAAAGATCCGCTCGTTTGGCGATGTCGCCAAACGAGCGGATCTTTGAGTCTATGGCCACCTTAAGGCTAAAGTCACATTTGGTGGTTTTCTCCGCCACCCAATGCTGCCCCATGTATCCAGTCACTAAAAGGAAAGATTGCACAGGTCACTGCATACATTAGATGGATTTCAGCTAAAAATTCACGCACACATTTTCTGTGCAAAATCCATGCTGTATGTGCAGTGACAAAGGGATACCATTCCCATCAGTGATAGCACACAGTAGGCGGCATTGGCCAAAATTAAAAGTTTTTATTTTCTTCCACCAAGAACACAGCCTAATATAAGCCTGAAAGAGATACGGACACCAGAAATTAAACCTTTTTTTACATTTATCATAATATTGTCTTTGCATGCTATCTATAATTTTGCCATAAAACTATTTACAGATGCTTACACATTACCCATCTGATCCCCCATGTCCCTCTGTGGGGGTGCTGCCATATTTGTGCAGCAGTAGTCCGTTGGCACACTAACAAAACAGTCAGGTTTAGGAACTTCAAGTAACAATTACTTACAAAAGCAGCCCTATCAATGAAAAATGATCAACATGAGCTAGAGGTAACTTTTGATGTACATCAATATTTTGAATAATAATTTTTTAGTGTCAGTATCACTTTAAGTTTTGAGATAAGTTGACACTCCTTATACATTATTTTCATTACAAGGCATATTCAATGAACGTAAGTTAGGGATCTAACCCTAAAAGTGAATAAATGTAAACTTATGCAGAGAGATCCTCTGAGCACTTGCAATCTACATTAATTTTCTGTTTTAAGTGTCTTCTGAGATATTAGTTGTTTTTGATAGTTTAAAACGAATACCAGGAGTTAAGCTAAAACAGTACTTTAAGTCACAGTATCAAGAATTGATACTATTTTAAAGCGGTGTTAAGACAACTTGAGAAAGGCTTACACTACTTTATAGAGATAATTTGCAGATGTTAGGAGAAACAAGAATAAGAGCTACAGTGAAGAGATGACAATAATTCACAACTGCAAACTGACATATGTTAAGGAGGGTTGATCACTTTTAAACTGACAGTTGACAGGGTAAGAATATCTGATTTAGAGATTAAGTGATATTCTATTTTGCAGAAGTGAGGTGATAGTAGGTCAATATTGCTCTTTTACAGGGAGAATAGTAGGGATGTACCATAGGCACTATTTGGGATTCGGCCGAATCCCTGAATCCTTTGTGAAAGATTCGGCCGGATACCGAACCGAATCCAAATCCTAATTTGCATATGCAATTAGGGACGGGAAAGGAAAAAGTGTGAAAAATATTTTCACTTCCCTGTTTTGTGATGAAAAGTCGCGCAATTTCCCTCCCCGCCCCTAATTTACATATGCAAATTATAATTTGCATTTGGTTCGGCCAGACAACGATTCGCCAAATCCACATCCTGCTGAAAAAGGCCAAATCCTGAACCGAATCCTGGATTCAGTGCATCACTAGAGAATAGTGTGTGAAGAGTGGACACTACCTGACAGCAATACAAATATCATGCAGCAATGACCAGGTAGAGGGGAAAAAAAAAGTTTCTCTCAATTTATAGGGTTACACTAGCAGTGGTAGAACTGACACTATTTTACATAAAGCAGATGATAGGTTAAGAAGGATTGAAATTGTGAGAAAAGTGAGAAAAGGACTGGCATTCTTTACATTTCAGATGGCGGAGTAGCAGGTCTGTGGACAAATGCAGCACGTCAGTACACAAATCCTTAGACACAGACTCCTATATACCTATTATATACTAATGTATTTTCCATGTTGATTGAAAGAACTCGACATACACTGCCAGCAATATTAAAGCTATATGAAGATGGTGTCTGCTTTTGGAAAAAAACACTGAAGCTAGCTTATGCACTACCCTATTGGCCAAACTACAAACATTATTTGTGCTCTGATAAACTTCAGTCACTCTTTACTGCTGTACTGCAAGTTGGAGTGATATCACCCCTCCCCAGCAGCCTAACAACAGAACAATAGGAAGGTATCCAGAAAAAACGACACCATCAAAATCATGACAGAGTCCCTTTAATTATGACTACCCTGTGAAATAGGACACTGTAACAAATTGTATTTTTTTTCATTACAATTCAAATTTATTAGGAATCGGAGTTGGTACATTTTTGCTGACTATGACTCCAGGCACCGAAAAATTGCTTTGATTTTTTCTATACAACACACTTACAAATAATGGCAGTACTATCCACTTCCCCAAAAAAACAATGGGATGCTTAAACTCTTTTTCAGCATCCCCTGACAGTCAAAAGTCAGAGTAATAGTACAAAAGTATCTGAAATGACACAAGCCTGCATTAAGTACTCAGTGGCATTAGCAATATATGACATTTTGACCCAAGTGATTTATGGCAAATGGAAGGCCACAGATTTAAGATTACAGAACTCACAATGTTACTAAGCACCCTTTACTGATATACAATTTACCTACAGACACCACAGTGCATTCTGTACACAATTTGACTAAGAATGTCCACCTATATATGTTTCCAGTTGTTATTCAGCTCACAAAATCTCGACATGCACTAGGGGGTTATTTCAACAGCAGCTATAATGATAAGTGCAGAAGCAACTGTAAAGTGCAGAATGGAGTCAAGCAGGACAGGGAGAAGCAGTAATTAGTATTTCTAGTGCCTGAAATTACAATGCACACACAAGGTACGGTGGAGTTAAGATAAGAATAGGAGAAATGTATTCATTGTGGGGATCATAAGGCCCAGACAGGAAAAAGTAAAAATATCCAGGGGATTTTAAGGACAGGTGAATGCAGGTAAAAATAATTTTGAGTGGTCAGGGGAAAGCAGCATAATGTGTTCAAAAACAGAGCAGCTGAGAACATTAGAATGCTAGGTGTTTTTAGTTCAAGCAATCATAAGAACAAGACAAGGAATAGCATTCAGCGCAGCTAGCAATCTATTAGGGATGCTAGTGCCTTAAAGTATATGCATGCTGCAGCATCTGCAGTTTCAGGAACTACAAGATTGTGCAGAATAACTAAAAATAGCAGCACCCATATAATAAATATGACTATGCATTAGTCTTAAAATCACTCAATTATATTGAATCAAGTTCCTTTTAGGAAGATTGACCATATCACTTTATTTGAGGGTATATAGTAGCAGTCCTAATATATTTCCAGTTTAATAACACATTTTCACTATAAACCTGCTGACAAAGCTCTCTCACCTGCAGATGGTTGAATATGCACAGGAGATGGATCCAGGTTATGACTGGCTCGTTTGCTATGCCTCTGACCAAGTTCACTGAGTGCCTGCTGGATCCCCACTGGGTTATGTATCACGTGATCCACACGGTATACAACGTTAGTCGTAGGTGTTGACTGGGGAAGAGGTAACGAGGCAGGAGCACGGTCTTCATTTGACCTACCCCTGAAGGAAAATGAAGAAATGCACTGCAATGAAAGATGTTTATTTACAACTTTTTATATAGCTAAATATCCCATAAAAAATAAATTACCCTTTGTTGCGAGGTGATGGCCAGCTTCTCTTGTCTCCACTCCTGCCATTACCACCTCCTTTGTTATTTCTTTGGCCAGCTTGGTGCATGGGTCTACGATTTTGCCTTTCCATGACTGGTCTCTGGCTTGAGAAGCTTCTTTTTGACATATCTCTTTTCTGGTCTTTTACACATGTAACATTTAAGGAAAGTGCTGATTCGCCGCCATTTTGGACTGGCACCTCTCCCCTTTCCTTCTTTTCTGTAAAGTCACTGCTTTCTGATGCAGTCTCCCATTCTTCATTTGCCTGGTCTGAATTAGCATTGCAAGGTTCTGGGGACTTAAGTCCTCTGCGGGGAACGGTACGTTCCTCTTGATTTTGTATGGATCTTTGGGGCTGTTCCTGTGCTACTGTAATTTGTTGAGGCGGAACCTGTGCTCCTGTACCATTTCCTGCTCTTGCTGCATTCTCCCTTTCTTGTTTCAACCTCCGAAACCGTGGTGGCTTATCTTGTTGCTGGGATCTACCATGGTGACGCCTCCTTCTTGGTGGCTGTTGTGGATGCTCCTCTCCAGTTACACATGGAACAGTTGTAAAAGCCCCTTTATCATTTTTCCTTTCTGGTTTATGAGACTGTGGTGCTGCCTGGGACGGAGGAAGCATAGGCTGCTGTGGCTGATATTTTTGATATGGACTAAAGGTTACCATGGATGTCCCACCCCTTCCTCTTCTGGAGGGTACTCCTCTTGGGGTGAATGTACGTCCTCTGCCAGAGTCTTTCCCCTTTTCGGGTGGATGCTGACTAACTGAATTAAAAGAGTCTTTCTGCTGCTGGGATTGCCCACTCTTGGCCACCTCCTTTTCAGAAACGGCAGGCTCTGTCTCACTTCCAGTCTCAGATCCACGCTGCCGCCTTCTTTTGGGCACTTCCTCATACTCGGAGCCCTCACTTCTTGTCTCACTAGTGTTGCGTTCACGACCATCTCTACGTCCAGATGACTTACCATCTGCAATTCCATCTTCTCGATAGAAAGGGCTTTCCTTTCTATAGCCCCCACGAAACTCGCGACTTCTTCCTCTCCCACCCCTACTTCGTCCGCTATATGCTCCACGGAATCCTCGCCCTCGGGAAAAATACTCTCCTCTTCCACGGCCACGTCCTGCTGGAACCAAAGCTACAGATTCTCTAGCAGGAAGTGTGGTCCCAGCAATTTCTTTCCTCCTCCTCAATGGGGATCCTGCTGCTTCCTCTGCCTCCCTATCTGACGGATTGACCTGTTTATTTTTCTGTGTCTCTGAAACAGCAGGAGGAGCTGGACTTGTCTTATTCTCTTGGGTAATTGTTTCCACCCTCCTAACCCCTCTTTTGATAGGCCCTGCCCTACGTTGTGTTGTTGTATGAGCCTGTGATCCCCCTGTAGCTGCAGTTTCTTCTTGCCTCCTACTTCCCCCTAAACCAGGTCTAGGACCCCATCGTGTCTCTGTTTTGGATTCCCGACGAGAAGGCGGCCTATGATAATCTGGCCTGCTAGATTGCAAGGTTCTTTCATGTTTTGGCTCATCCTTGCCAATTTCCTTTTTGTCCTCTTTGTGACGCATACTGGTTGTCTCCTCTTTGGAAGGGGCATCTGGCAAAGGAGGAGCGGCAGAAGCCTCTCTCCTTAGTATGACAGGCTCATCATTCCGTCTGCGGGCCTGTGACGAAGGGGCCGATGGAGGGGGCGTCTGAGTAGTGGCTGAATCTGGATGTTTTTGTTCACTGGACAGAGGAGGTGGGGTTGGTGAAGATTTATGGTTGTGTAGATGGTGCCAGGTATGTTGTTCATCTGTAGAATAATGATGCCCAACATGTGTCTGCTGAGCAGAGGCAGAATTTTCTGGATATGCGTTGAAGTTACCAGAATAAGAGGGTTGCTGAAGATTCTGGGAAGCAACAGTGCGAGAAGGAGGTGTGCCACTTCTATACAAAAAATAAAATTGGGAGAAAGAAGAAGAGGGGCTCATTTAAACAAACACTGACAACACTGATATTGTTAAATTGTACCCACTGTAATCACAAAGGCATCATAAAGAAGAAGGAAAGTCGTCAAATGTTAGGCACAGCTCCGTAGCGAGCACCATAAAGCGATCCTCTTCTGGCTTCTTCTAAAAAGTTGGCTTTTTCATTCTACTGCGCATGCGTCTGCCCCGGGAAATTGAAGAAAGAAGAATCCAGAAGAGGATCGCTCCGTGGTGCTCACTGGTATAACCCTGGGCCATTGCCGTTTTCTGCGGATAGGAGCACCGGCCCGGGATTTCAGGTAAGTAAATACATCCACTGTGATCTAACATTTTGCCCCCCCAAGTATGAAACGACTTTCCTTCTCCTTTAAGCCATTTTTGAACACAAAGTCTATATGAGATATCCATTTAACAAATGAAGTTGCAGTATTATTTCCTTTTACCTTATTTCCCTGTTGTTATCTTCTATATTTTGTCGCATAGAGGACATTAGAGGCCTTGCCTCAGGAGAATTAAACATTTCGCCTCCCCATAAAAGTTTAGGGTCTGTAGGTGGCGTTGTCCGTTCCCTCATCAGTGGAGGATGACGCTCATACCTATCCGATCCAGAGCCACCACTGTCTGAGCGTTCTCGTGTCATCAGCCCTAGCATTAAATAAGAGGGAGTTTGGGTAAACCTGAATAATAAGATGACCCTTATTATCTCATTACAGTGTTGTGAATGCAAAGTCTCTAGACCTTATAATCATCTCTTGCCTTTAGCTGATGCAACCCTATTAGTCAGTAGCAAATGTGTCGCTGACATAGTATAAGTACCAGCTTGTGAACAATGTAGATTTTTTTCTATGCTACATTTTAGTTAATGTCACCCTGCATATTGGAAACCAAAAATAGTATGGGCTATGTCACACAGTGTTTTTGACTGCCACTGTAGTCAAGTGGAAACATAAGGGGTCAAAATGCCACATTATTTATGTTATGGCTTTCAATATAGATCTATGGGAAATGCATTGTCTAAAGCAGATCTCGAAATCCCTTTTTTATAGTGAATTTCACATATCACTTTATATGAAGCAGTGCCAACCGTATTGGGGTGCTTAGACTGCTATAGCTTTGCCCCTGATAATATATAGCAGTAAAAAAAACACCCAGTGCACCATTAGACTAAGTGAATTTTTGCTAGGGTTTACAGTTGAGAACACAAGATATTTGCCACATTATTTTCACAAGAAGCCAACAGAGCAGGGACCAGTTTAAAAGTGCAACCAATATAACTTCTAAAGCCTCTCTAAACAAAAAATTCACAGAAAACTTTAATAAACGTTTCGGTAAAGGGAATACATTTGACAGTTTATTTATGAAGCAAACTTCAGATAACTTTTGTCTATTAAAACATTTGTGATGCTGCATGTTACTACTTAATGCTAACAAACCAGAAAGGATGAGGATGTGGTTGGCTGGTCTGATAAGACATGGAGATACAAAAAATGAATTGATTTAAAAGAAAGGCAGAATTGACTTGTCTACAGCCATATGATCCCAGCTGAATATGACCGATTTGCTAAAGCTCCCAACTTTGAAGTGGACACGGGTGCTTTCTATAATAGCGATATGGGGCACTAATGTTGGATCTTGTATATTTTGGGGTTTTCCCCCAAGTATCCCTGTCATATTGATACACATGAACACTTTCAACATTTATTTTATGCTTGCAGTTCCGACATTTTGGTGGGCATCGAATCCAGGATTCAGCTTTTTAAGCAGTGCCTGGCTGAACCAAATCCTTAAAATCAAAATATTTTCCATCACATGAACAAGGAATTTGTGGGGAGTCTTTCCACATGCTCAGAGCCTGGTTTTATTTAACCCTTCCTTGCCACAATTAGCATATGCAAGGGTTGAGATTCTGCTTGGAATTAGGCTGAATCCTTCATGAAAGATTTGTGATTCAGCCAAATTCCAAAATAGTGGATTTCATGCATCCCTACTTTTAAACTGTTTATACTACGGTATATTTTTCCATGAATAAGTAGGTTTTTATAGGCTACAGTTTTATTCAGTAATATAACTGTGGGCATCTGTAATACTTGCTATGTCCATTGCCTTACTGCCAGTTGGTGCTCCCAGATGGAAACCCCTGATCTGCATTTCCAGACACAAGGGCCCCTCAGGTATAATTGAACCATGTGCAGGATATTCTCTAAGAAGCACCTATGATGCAAACCTTCTGTTTCCAAAAGACTATGTATGGTCCATGTTGGTAGATCTGACTGTAAATACTACTCAGGAGAAATAGTATCATTTGACTATAATAGACTTTGCCCTTTTTTGAGTCCATTTACCTGAAGGGTGTACCCCTGCAGTGGGTGTATAGTAGTCCAAGGGTCTTCCTTGCATAAGGCGAGGGTCAATTAAATGTGGCACCATGACCCAGCGAGGATCATAGCTCACATGAGAAGGTAAGGGACCATGAGGTGGTTGTGGTGCTGGGGTTGTCCGTCCCAGTGAACCTCCGCTGTAAAGCGCTTTCTGTGGAGGCTGTGAAGGAGGAGCTGGAGGCTGCTGGGTTGGAGGTCCAACTGAAGCTGAAGGGAGAGGGTCTCTGCTCTGCTGCCACTGCTTCATGAGCTGCTCCTATGACAGAAAAAATACTTAAGAAGAACAGATATTACATTAAACGAAAACTATACCCCCAAAACGAATATTTAAGCAACAGACAGTTTATGTCATATTAAGTGGCATATTAAAGAATCTCACGAAACTGGTATATATATTTAAGTAAATATTGCCCTTTTACATCTCTTGCCTTGAACCACCATTTTGTGATAGTCTCTCAGCTGCCTCAGAGATCACCTGACCAGAAATACTGCAGCTTTAACTGGAACAGGAAGAAGTGTGGAAGCAAAAGACAGAGCTCTGTCTGTTAATTGGCTCATTTGACCTAACATGTATGGTTTGTCTGGTTTGTTTGTGTGCACCGTGAATCCTACGATCCCAGGGGGAGGGCCTTATTTTGTAAAATGGCAATTTTATATTTAGGAATACCCAATGGCACATACTACTAAAATATATTAGTATATTAATTTGAAAATGGTTTATTTACATGAAGCAGGGTTTTACACATGAGCTATTTCTTTTTTAAATTAAAACTTATCTGGTCCTGTGGATCCGGACAGTGCCGGAGTGCCGGACAGTCCTGTTCTTTCTTCGATTTCTCTATAAAAAAATATTGCATAAAACAGCTTATGTGTAAAACCCTGCTTCGTGTAAATAAGCCATTTTCAATATACTCTTTTAGTAGTATGTGCCATTGGTATCCGTTTGAGTGCCGGACAGTCCTGTTCTTTCTTCGATTTTTCTGGCGTACTGCTCCCTAAAGCTGGGGGTCTGGGGCTGGTGCACCCGGACCACATCTACTACTCGGTGAGATATTAAAATATATTCTGGGGCACCTTGTCTCTCTAAACATTGCAATCTTTTTACAGAGACCTACATTGTTTGGGGGTATAGTTTTCCTTTAATACTATTCTTTTAGTATTGCACAGAGCACTTGCACTTGTTTAAGATCACATGCCATCACAGGCTTTCCTTTTTCACTTACGATACAGTCTGTCAACCTCCCCCTCTTGTTCCTCAAAAAGTAAAAACCTCACACACAGTATTAGCTATTATATTGGCAACATTTAGACATTAAAGGACAAGGAAAGGCTGATTCAAAATGTTACCCTCCCAGTGAAATATATCACGTTATTCCCCAAACCAGTGCACCTTTCCAGGAACAAACTGCAGCACACCAGGAAAACTTTCTAAAGAAGCACTCGCATCTTAACTTTCTCTTTCCCAGACGTGTGCACGCACAGTGTCAAGCCATTTAACCTTGCACATTTTCCCAAAAAAAAGCAGCACTGGCCTTGGGGAGGGGGGAGGAAGCAACATTTTCTGGCACTTAAAATAAACTCATGCATTATAAGCATAGTTATTTTGACATGCGGTCTGCCATGACTGCTCATTATACATGCACCCGTGGCGCCTGTGAACTTCGATGCCGGAATCTGCACCAAGGGGTAAGTAAAACGTTAGGGGCATTTTCCCGGGGTAACACTTACGCTGGGGGGAGGGGGTCTATTTAGGGTAAGGGGGTAGGGTTTTTTTTAATTAACTTTAGGGTTGAATTCTCCTTTAAGCAGCTTATCTGCTCAATCTCTTATCCCTCCTCACACTACTGCTAAGGTTGAAATCAGTGTGCTTTACTAATACTGGGTTTAGGTGCATTGTTACATTGAAGGGGGCCATCTTTGACCCAGGACAACCAAATCATGTAAATATCCAGTTATTCTGAGGTCCTTATTGCATTCACACACTATTTTATGAGAAACCTGACTGTATGTTTTTGGTATGTCGAAGTACCCACAGAAAACCAATAAATACATTTTAAATTTGTAGTTTTTCTGGTCTTTTAAAAAGACAATTTTTTAGCATCTTACTGGGTTCATATTCTCACGATGTCTAATTCTCAAAATGAAATTCTAATTCACAATTCTAATATTCTAGGAGTATAGTTACCTGCTGCTGCCTCTGGAAACGAGGTGGCAGGCTCTTTTGGAATTTGGCATATCCACTCTGGGAAGGACCTGCAGGAGGTGGGCGGCTTACAGGAGGTGCTGACTCTTGTTTAATCTCAGGCCGAGATGGTGGGGCAACACACTCTACTTTTACTTGAGGCATTTCAGGTACTGGAGGAGATGCATCAGGATGTGGTATAGATACAGCAGACAGTGGGGCCTCCATTTCTAGGAAATATAAAGAAACTTTCATGACAAAACTTTAAAGGGATACATTCATGGACATTTTTAAGGTTTCTTTTTTTTTTCAACAAGAGGAACAAGAAAAGTACAAATAAAATATAAATTTTTTTATTATTTCTCTTACAGCTACTTGGGGGACACAGGGCCTATGGGTTATAGCTTCTACCACTAGGAGGCAGGACACTAGAACAAAAGTCTCCTCCCATGTCAGCTATAACCCCCATCAGAGGCTAACTGAATCAGTTTTCTCTAGTGTCCTCAGAAGGTAAGGGCATAGCCTTAGCAGGCCTTTTCAGTGATGATTGTCTACGGTCCCGAACTAGCCAGGACGCAAGGGGATGATTCTGACACTACTTAGGTAGCGCAACCAGACGTCCCCCTATATAGATTCACTTCCAGGACTGTAAACCGCATCTAGCACGGGTCACCTAGCATATTCCTGCTCCTTACTCAGGAAGCAGACGCCTAGCTGGAAGGAGGGTATGCTCCGGAAAGGTTACTAAGTATGTACACGGGAAGTAACCAACACTACCCGTCATGGTAAGTGTGGCGCGACCCTCATTCCTGTTACTTTACCAATCAGCCTAGACACCTGCATGCTGGACCCCCTCTTGGTCCCTAATGCGGTAACCGCAGCTTTGCGGTGGGACCAGAAGTTCGGCTCCTTCACTTCTGGCATGTTTGTGCGTGCCTTTCTCCCCTATTGGTCGGCACACTCCATGGCAAGGTAACTCAGCGCCTGCCCCTTCTGGTCCTCATTTGCCACGAGTTACCGGGCAGGTAGGACGCAGGCACAACTGTCTCCTCACACTCAGGCACTCTCTGCGGATAATCTACCCACACGCAGCTATGGCTGAAGGAGTGGGCGATGGCTTGTTCACCAGGAGTACATCCAAATTTTGTAAAAGATTACCAACGGGGCATAAAGAACCCCTGTGCAAGAAATGCAATCCCTCTGAGGCACCTTTGACGGCCATCCCGGGTACTTCTGCTACTGGGGGAAACTGCACCCTCGGCGGGCCCCCTCCTACAGCCAGGGATACCCCTAGCCCACGGCCAACAGCCTCTGCAGAGGGTTCCCAGCTTGCCCCTGACTGGGCTGTCCAACTGTCTGATGGCATCTCAAGACTTCCTTCTCAGAGGAAGAGAGTTGCCATCCTTCCTTACCAGGCTCCATTGCCCCTGAAAAATCCCTAAGCAAGGGAGAGTTATCCGATGAACAGGGACAGAAGCAGAGTCCCACCACTCCTCATCTGAGGCAGTGCATACCCTGATCTCCTCTGTATTGGAGACATTAAATCTCTCTGAAGAAAGTGTCCCAGGTATTCCCCTCTCAAACCCAGTTGGACACCATTATTCAAACCGAGTGGGCCACAGCTCCATCAATGGATGCACCAGTCTCTTGCCTATCTAAAAACACCACCCTTCCAGTCTCAGATATATCCTCCTTCAAGGACGCAATGGACAAGAAACTTGAAGGAATCCTGCGTTCATCCTTTAGCCCATCCAGAGCAGCATTGCGTCCTATCTTTGCTTCTGCCTGGGTCAGCAGAGCCGTGCAGACATGGTCGGATTCCCTGCTAGACGGGCTAACGTCGGGCGCCTCACGCCAGGAAATGGCACAGCTGGCGAATCAGATCAAAGAGGCCAGTGCTTATATCAGTGAGGCAACCTTGGACACAGCACAGCTCACCACCAGAGCCTCAGCACTAGCCATACCTGCAAGGCGCTCCCTGTGGTTAAAGCTATGGTCCGCAGACCTATCGTCTAAAAAGTCGCTAACGTCCATTCCATTCAAAGGAAACATACTATTCGGCCCCGAACTTGACAAGGACTCTTGGGTCCACAAGGTGGTATCTCTGGGATACCACACAGAATTTTCTCAGCCCCCACCTCACTGTTTTTTATGTCCAGGTTACCCAAGGACCCAATTTGCGCAAGGTCCTTCTTAAAGTGATAAAAATCATAGGAACGTGTCAGTATGAAGTAAATGCTGCACAAGAAATATTTCTCCTCAAAGCCCCCCCCCCACAAAGTCAAGATGGAGTCTCTCCGTTCAGTCATTGCCCTTTGGGCTGACCTGAGCCCCCAGGGCATTTACCAAACTCATGGCAGTCTCAAGCAGCAGATCCAGGGGGATTTCAATCACACCCTACCTGATCTTCTGATCAAGGCACCCACTTATCAGCTGATCAACTCACTTGCAGCTGGCGATGGCACTACTACAAGTGTTCGGTTACAAGATCAACCTTCAGAAATCCTCTCATTCCATGTCAACCCATGGTATTCCTGTGAATGACATTCGACATGCAGCTCCAGAGAATATTCCTCCCAGAAGACAAGATTTACCAGCTGTTAGACCTGGTCCATCATCTAAGCAAGACTCGCAAACCCACTGCTTCTGCATGTAAGTGCTGGGTTCCATGGTGGCAACAATTGATGCGGTACCTTCCGCATCAGTTCAACCTACCAGTTCAACTTGAGGGAACTCCAGTGGAACATCCATGCCCGGTAGCACAAGGGTCAGAGTCTCCTATTAATGATCCCCTTATCCCCTCAATCCAGAGCCTCTCTGACATGGTGGATGGTGGACAGTCACCTGACCAAGGACAGGCCCCTCGCCAATCCGGTATGGCGAGTACGGACTACGGACGCCAGCCTATCGGGCTGGGGAGCAGTCTTTGAGGGACAGACAGCACAAGGCCTCTGGTCACCAACAGAGTCCTCCCTCCACATAAACATACTGGAACTAGTCGCCATTTGTAGAGCTCTCTCCACTGGCAGTCCAGTCGGACAACGCCACAGCAGTGGCATACATAAATCGCCAAGGGGCACAAAGAGCCCTCAGGCACTCAGAGAATCCAACACAATATTCCACTGGGCAGAACATAATGTCCCTCTCCTATCGACAGTTTACATTCCCGGAGTCGACAGACAATAGATTCAGGGGGAATGGTCTCTGAACAACAAGATTTTTCACAGGCTTGTGGAAAGGTGGGGACTCCCGGCTGTCGACCTCATGGCATCCCGGTTAAATCACAAAGGTCCCTGGTACCTGGCTCGCACAAGGGACCCACAAGCGGAGGCAAAGGATGCAATGAAAACACACTGGTCATTCCAACTGGCTTACATATTCCCCTCCTCTTCCCAGAGTCATCATGGAAAATAAGGAGGAAAAGAGTAAGGACTATACTCATTGCCCCTTATTGGCCACGTCAAACATGGTTCTCAGACCCGATCGTCATGACACAGGAGGAGCCATAGACTCTTGCACTAATTCCAGATCTGCTATCCCAGGGCTCAGCTCTACATCCCAGACTGCCCCTCCTCAATTTGACGGTCTTGCTGTTGAAGCCTTGATCCTACGGGAGAAAGGCTTTTCCCATACAGTCATCAAAACGCTAATGGCTGCCTGAAAAACGGTTTCATCCTGGGCCTACAATAGGGTGTGGAGACTATACTCAAACTGGCGCCAACACAACAACATTCCCTTTCGGGATCTCTTGGTTCCTTCCATACTCAAGTTCCTCCAGTCTGGATTAGACAAGGGAATAGTACTGGGTTCCATCAGGCACAGGAATCGGCAGTTTCTGTACTTTTTCAAGAACGTCTGGCCCTCCAGCCAGACATCAAGACCTTCATCCAGGGGGCTACCCGCATGGTTCCCCCCCTTCAGAGCTCCTTGGGATCTGAATCTTGTCCTCTGAGCACTTCAGGAACCTCCATTCGAACCTCTTTCCTCAGTCCCAGCATCATTCCATCGGGCTCTCGTCAGGGACAACCTGCTTTCAAAACCACCATAGCCAGGTGGATTAAGGAATCCATCTGCAGAGCATATGTGGCTTGGGGTATGCCAGCTCCCTTAAGAGTAAGGGCACACTCCACTCGAGCAGTCAGTACCTCTTGGTCATTCAGGAACCAGGCCTCAGCAGACCAGATATGCAAGGCAGCAACATGGTCCTCTATCCATTCATTTGCCAAGTTCTACGATTTCGATGTTTCTGCGGCATCAGATACACGCTTTGGCAGGAAGGTGCTGCAGGCAGAGGTGGTTTAAAATTAGAGGGCTTTGGCTTCCTGTCCACATGGTTTCATAAGAGACAGTTTTGGTATGTCCTCATAGTCCCTGTGTCCCCCAAGTAGCTGTAAGAGAAAAGGTGATTTTGTGTTACTCACTAGTAAATCCTTTTCTCTTCAGTGTCTTGGGGGACACAGGGCTTCCCTCCCTTGGAAGCAACAGCCTTCGTTTCGCCTTCAGCCATCCTTATACATAGTTAAAGCTGCATTGTTATATACTTCTTTGGTACTGATTCAGTTAGCCTCCGCAGGGGGTTATAGCTGACGTAGGAAATGTTTATATGAGTAGAGTTGGTGTTGTAAAGGGGGTGGCAATGGCTCTGGTTTTGCAAATGCCTTTATGTATATGTATTTTGAGCAAATTTAGAGACTGCACTGTGTACCCGGAATTGTTTCAACACAAGTGTTTTCTGTGTGTGGCACAATACGATTAGTTAAATAAGCTAAATATGATAAAACTGGAGTGAAATACTTGGATGTAAAGAAATGGCACAATCAAGACAAAGAGTTTCCACTGTTCTTAAAGGACCAGTAACATCAAAAAAAGTTTTTAAAAATTTGTTTGTATACATAGAAAAAAAACCACCAAGACAAATTAAACTTTAAAATCGCAAAGCCTTTATTAAGAAATAACTTACCGAAACTCCACTTCAGAAAAGGCGACACGCCGACGATCCATTGTGTGGCGCTCAATGGAGAAATCGAGCGTTGGATGGATCGCCGATTGATTTCTGAAGAGGAGCGCAAGCAGAGTTTCGGTAAGTTATTTAATAAACTTTAAGACTTTAAAGTTTAATTTGTCTTGGTGGTTTTTTTTTTTTCGATGTCTACTAACAAATTTAAAAAAACAAAAAATTTTTGATGTTACAGGTCGTTTATAATTGAACACAACATCTTTTTATACTGTGTAAGTCACCATCCACCCAAATGAATCACTCCCATCACTCATACATGAAAAGCTGTATAATCAAAGTCCTTTTTCCAATAACAGTTATAGTTAGACCGGGTTGAAAAAAGACAAAGTCCATCAAGTTCAACCCCTCCAAACGAAAACACAGCATCCATACACACACCCCTCCCTACTCTCACATAAATAATATACACCCATATCTATAATAACTATAAAATGTAGTATCACAATAGTCTGCCTTAGGTGGGCAATTTCTTTCCCTTTCTTGATGTAACTGCACTCCTCCCATGTGCCCCAATCTCCTTGCCATATTGTTTAGGGGAGCATTCCCTTGGTAATGTGTATGCAATTTTCAGTTGAAGGATTTCAGGTTGGGTTTTGCAGGGCTTCATACCAAGTCTACAAGTCCATTCCAAGACCTGAGTCCGATGTACGCAATTCAATTAAGAAGAATTGATTGAATATTTAAGAGAGGGATTGTTTAAACTGTAGAGAAAACCCCTCAGCCAATACTAGACAGATGTTGACATTCACACACAAGATGCAACAGTTTGAAATCTATTTGTGAGAAAGTGAAATTGGTAGAAAAAAACAAGCAATGGCCTGGAGGTTGCTTATTTTTAAATTAATACTATCATAGGAAAAAATGTTTTTGTCAAAATTCATGAGTTAATAAGTGCTACTCCACTGAAAAGAGCAAACAGATTTTTTTATATTTAATTTTGAAATCTGACCTGGGGCTAGACATAATGTCAGTTTCCCAGCTGCACCCAGTCATGTGACGTGTGCTCTGATAAACATCATGCGGCTCAAGACACCAGGAAGCATGCACCCGTTCTTCAATAGTGCAAGTGTCTATAGCCTAGAGCTAGTAGCGGCTGCTTTGTTTTCTGTTATAAAAGACCCAAGAAGAAGCAACTGCTGACAGAAAACCATAAGAAGTTCTGACTGGAGTTCACCAAAACACACCTGTAAAAGGCAACCTTCTTCTAATATATGTGGACATATGAAATAAAATACATGGAAAAATTAAACCTAACAGAAAACAACACTATGAATTAGGGAGGAGATGAGCTGACATTATGGGGTTGCTCTGCTGCCCATAGTGCTGTGTGCCTTGAGTCTGTGCACAGCATCATAAAATCAAGACATTACAAAGGCATTTTAGTGCACAATATTAAATGCTGTATCAACATTAAAATGCACAATATTAAATACATTGTAGTGTGCTTTTTTTTCAAATCGGAAAATACATGTTAAGCTTTAAATGGAATAACAGTGAAACAAGGAATTGTAGAATCTTTGAACTTATTTTGCACTACATCAATTTATTATAGCTCACATTCTAAGCTATCTGAGTGCAGGGTGCCAATATTTTAGGCCACAATTTTGTTATACTATCATTCACACAGATGTCACAGTATACCTGGAGGAGTCTGGCTTCTTAGTTCTTCACCATCATTTCCTCCACATTTCATACTGACAGCAGGCTCCACCTCATCAGGTGCAGGGCGGCATTTCATATCCAAAAGTTTAAGTTTCTCAGCACAAGCAGCTCGCCTTTCATCTTCCATCCTACGCTCCTCCTCCTCCCTTCGTCTCCTTGCTCTCTCTACTGCCTGTGAGATCTCAGAGGAGGACTGCTTCCTGCGCTGGCGCCATGCCTCATCCTCATCTTCCAGAGAAGTCATTGCCTGGGGCACTGTCGGTTTCTCCTGTGAAGAAGGCATGGGCAAGTTATAGCACTATTAAATTGAAAAAATCTAAAATAGTGTGGAAAAATCTACCAGAACACATATTTTCCCTTAAAGGGGTGGTTTACCTTTCAGATAACTTTTATTATGTTGTAGAACGACCAATTCTAAGCAACTTTTCAATTGGTTTTCATTATTTATTTTTTATAGTTTTATAATTATTTGCCTTTTTCTTCTGACTCTTTGCAGCTTTCAAATGGGCATTGCTGACTCCCTTTTAAAAAACAAATGCTCTGTAAAGTTACAAATGTATTGCTATTGTTACTTTTTATTACTAATCCTTCTATTCTGGCCTTCTCCTATTCATATTCCAGTAATACATTTTCAAGTTTTTTTTTTATGGTCAAAACTGTCAAATTTGACATGGGAGTTATTCAAATTCGATTTGTTTTTTAAAAAATTTGAATTAGATTTTCGAGTATCATACTCAGGCCCTTTAAGACCTTGAATTTAACTATTCGCCACCTAAAACCTGCCGAATTGCTGTTTAAGTCAATGGGAGAGGTCCAGGGATCAATTTTGAGTTGTTTGCAGTCTTCAAGGTTTTTTTTGGAGGAAAAACTCAAATCCAGTTTTTTCAATTCAAATGGAATTTAATTCAAATTTCGATTTGAGTTTTCGGGTCGATTCTATTCATCTGCGTTTTAAAAATGTGGTTTTATTAATAAATTTCGATTGGTCGAATTTCATGTTACTGGGAGTTTATTTTAAAAAACATGAATTATTCAACCCTTGATAAATGTGCCTCCCTGTGTCTGAAGTGGATGTAGCAGGTGCCATAAGATTTCCAAGATATGAACCTGGAAACCCATACCTGCTGGCTTTAGGGGTAATAAACCTTTTTTAACCTTTATAAAATGGCCTATTTTAGCAGCTTTTCATTTGGTCTATATTTTCATAGTTTTAGAATAATTTGCCAGTACTAATCCAGATAATAAAAGTTTCCCCTCTGCCTCCGCCCCAGCCACCACCACCACACTGACATGAAACAGTTTTGTCAATGTGATTATGCTTAGTGGAGGGTAATGTTCTGATAGACTGGAGGTAAAAGGTAAACAGTGCCCCAGCCTGCCTGCAAATATGGTGTTATTCAGGAAGCTGCTCTGAGTAGGAGATCAACACAGTTAGTATGTGAGGGTGCAGGGGGATACAGAGGGCATACTAGGAAAGGCTATTAATATCTTCGTTTATAAGTGAAAAGTGACATGTTGCGGAATGTGTTACATCTCCTTAGAATGTATGGCAAGCCTTTATTGTGTTGAGTTTTAGGCGTTTTACCTTTTGCTCAGGCTGTGGGCCTCTTTGGGTTGCCTGGGTCCTATGAAGAGGGGGTGCAGAAGCAGCAACTGCCATTACAGGCTCTTGGCCTCCGTTTCCCTCTGTCCATGCCACTTTGGCTGGTGGGGGCATCTCCTCTGCAGGTGCACCTTTCCTAACATCTGAAGACTCTTCCACCTTCTTCGGTTGTGTTATAGATAAGTCAGTATTGAGACCTTTAGTCTCCCTAGTACAGAGAAAGACAGACAATTGAATGTATTAGGTCAGACAAGCAGGCAAAGTTTTGGGCTCAATCTTTCCCTTTTATCAAGCCTGTACAGAGAAGACAACACATAACTGTAGGTCTCTATAAAAATATATCACATAAAACAGTTCATATGTAAAGCCCTGCTTCATCTAAATAATTATTTTTCAAGTAGTATGTGCCATTGGGCAATTCTAAACAGAAAATTGTCATTACCATGGAGGGACCAGGGGTGAGGAAAGGTTAATGGGATACTGTCATAGGAAAAACATTTTTTTTTCAAAATTAATCAGTTAATAGTGCTGCTCCAGCAGAATTCTGCACTGAAATCCATTTCTCAAAAGAGCAAACAGATTTTTTTATATTCAATTTTGAAATGTGACATGGGGCTAGACATATTGTCAATTTCCCAGCTGCCCAAGTCATGTGACTTGTGTTCTGATAAACTTCAATCACTCTTACTGCTGTACTGCAAGTTGGAGTGATATCACCCCCCCTCCCCCCCCAGCAGCCAAACAAATAAACAATGGGAAGGTAACCAGATAACAGCTCCTTAACACAAGATAACAGCTGCCTGGTAGATCTAACAACAACAATCAATAGTAAAAACCTATGTCCCACTGAGACTCCTTCAGTTACATTGAGAAGGAAAAACAGCAGCCTGCCAGAAAGCATTTCTCTCCTAAAGTGCAGGCACAAGTCACATGACCAGGGGCAGCTGGGAAATTGACAAAATGTCTAGCCCCATGTCAGATTTCAAAATTGAATATAAAAAAATCTGTTTGCTCTTTTGAGAAATTGATTTCAGTGCAGAATTCTGCTGGAGTAGCACTATTAACTGATGTGTTTTGAAAAAAAATGTTTTCTGATGACAGGATCCCTTTAAGATACATGTAATTCTAAAGAGGCTTCCAAAACATTTGCAGTTGGCTAGCTTACTCAATTTTTCTTTTGAAAATGAAAAAAATCCAATTTAGATATTTTCCTTTTTCTGTTAATTTCTTTACATTGTGGTTCTTTGTTCTATCTGCCACTGCTATAACAACAAGCACCCAAACTTCATGGCCGTTTAATTACTTTAATCTTCTTACAGTTTTGTCTTTCCTCAGCCAATCATTTATTTACTATAGAAAACAAATGAACCATGGTATTTATCAGTAAAGTGTTCAAATTTATGAATCATGCTGGAATCAGCCAGCTACATTTTTTTAATACCCACAACAGTCTCTTAAAGATTGTGAGGAATCAGAAGATGTTTCCGGGTCTTTCACGTCAAGATAAAATAGTACTGAGGAGATGGAATTATCCAGTGCCTCTAAGCATAATCTTTTAAAGTTGTCATTTTTAGGTCTGAAGAGATTTCTCTCTCACTTAGGTATTGCTCATCCCAGGTGTGAGAGGTAATGGGGGACTCTTCTGAAGCACAGCAGGTATTTTGGTAGGTTTTGGACAGGGGCCCCTTTTCACCTCTGGGTGGAGGGTAGACTGCTGAGCAGAAGCATCAGCAATGACCACAGCAGAGGGATCCGAACCCTGTTAAGGAATCAGGGGGTTTGGGAATGTGTCCCTGGGGACTGGTTAGTACAAGAGGAATACAACTAGTCCTTGTGGGCTACAGGCAGGCCTTTGGGGCATTTAGCACAATCTAAATATTTTACTTTGAATTGATGTTCAAGTCCTAGAGTAAGGGCCTTCTGGATTACTCTCAGCCATGTTAATATGCCGGAAATAAATTTGCTCCCAGATACCTCCCTTAAAGCTGCAGAAAGTGTGGCTATTTCCAGATCCTGCCTCCCAGGAGATCATAATGTTCCCTAAGTAGAGGTGTATTCAGCATTGAGAGTGGTTGGCAGAGGGTATCTGGTGTACATCCATGATCCTGAAAAGGGTCCTCCCCGTTTGGATGGCAAGCGGATTAAGGTGCTTGTTCTGTATTTGACGCCAATCCAAATGCCAAGCAGAGTGTTCAATTAGGAGAGTAGAGGCTGTGGTGTGCTGAAGTCCCACCACGAGTTTACTTGGCAATAATGCGCCTAACTAGGGAAGGGACAGGCAGAGGGAGGCACGGCAGTCAGGGGACTTAGACACTGGTCCCTGCTGCATTGTAAGAAGCAGCGTGCGTGTGCTGGACAGCCCCCTGAATCCTTAGACAAAGGAACAGTATATGGCTGTGTGGCTTGCTCCAAGGAGACTTAGCCTCAGTGCTGCATATCCCACGTAGGGGGAAGCTAGAAAAGAGAAACTGCATGAGGAAAGCTCTGGGTCAAACACTGGAGTTTGAGCAGATGTCAGGAGGTCCTGTCTCCTGGAGGACACCGAGCCTTTCATGCATATAGCCAGGGGGTATAGCACCAGAGGGAAGTCTTTTTTTGAGTGACCTGCCACCAAGTGGTTGAAGCTATATTTCATGGTGCCTATGTTCCACAGACCTGGGAAAGAAAAGTGAAGGAATAAAGGAAGCAAAAGCACTAGAGATTTACCTTTTTTCTTCCTCATCTGTCTCTTTCCCATCCTCGTCATCACTAAATTTTAGCTTTTCTGAATAATCAACCTCTTCATGTGCTCCTAAAAAGATGATACACAAAATAAAGATGAGTGATGTGCTGTTGTGATAAACTGAACCTCAAAATTAAAAAAATTGTTGTACCTGCCCAGCCATCATCTGCCTCTTGATCAAGTTCATCAAACTCCTTAAGATCATCCTGCTTCAAAATGGACGGACGATTCAAGTGCTGAGGCATTCTGGGAACTGCTGGTGGGACACGAGGTGCTGCAAGACGTGGGAACCTATATAAAGATATTTTACATTATTCAGGACAGGGACATTTGTTATGAAGTTTGGAGAAGTGCAGAACACTACACAGAAAAATTTTTCCCTGTACACTCCCAAAGAGGGTGCTTCTATACAGGCCTTCTGTTCTCCTGAATAGAGAAGAGAGCAAATATGTGTAGGGCACTGGGTCAGTCTCTGGTGTCGGTCTAGTTCCTGACCAAACTAGCACTGTGTCAGGCAGGCCTAGTCCTAACCACCTGAAATAAGCTAATGAAAACACTACTAAAACCTTTCAAAGCTGAGTTGTGCTGGGAGGAATAATTGGTGTGGATGGAATATTGTACTCTTATAGTGCTGGGTCTGTAAGTGGAAGGGGCCACACCTCATGGCTCCTTTGTCATCTAAGTTGAAGTAAGAAATAAATGCAATAAATACATGACTGATTGTCCACATAGCTTTGTCAGAATGAGATATATAGGAAAAAGGATGGATGAGATCACTTTTTTATTAAGTAAAGTAAGCCTTTTTAACTAAAGTCTGTAGTGATGTTCATGTCCCATTTTGAGCATTTACATCACTAATTATCACTACTCAACAATGCAGGAAAGCCCAACACAAAGCAGCTTCTACCTGCTATACTATCGACCATCGTAGCACAGGCAACTATGCTCAACACATTCCTTCATAAGGCTGATGGCACAAAAAATACATTACCTGGCTTACTCCCATTAAAATGAAATTAAAAGCTTGACAACACAAGCATTGGCGCTCTTCAACCTCAAGATGCTTTTGTGAATTCTATACCTGAACTCTGTCTAGGTAAAAAGAAACTTACCTATACCTGTATGGATAAATTGTACATAAATGTAATTGTGCACCTGTTGCTAGGATATCTCAGCTGGTGTGTGGACAGCTTAAAGGGACACTAAACCCTGCTGCACTGAACTGCTCAACCACATTTTATTCAGTTGTTGCTTGACTACAAATCCAGCATACTTTAACATATTATCAAGGTCAAGGCATGCTGGGAGCTGTAGTCCAACAACAACAGGGTTGTATTCTTAAAACAATATTGCTCAGAAAAACTTCCACAGCTCTCCAGGGCCCAGGGCAGCATTAAGATGCAAAATAATCCTCCAATGAGAATCCCAGGTAACCTGTGTAAATCTGGCTCCATGTTCTTGGTACCTGCAACTGGAGTTGGAAGCATTAAGCACTGAATAAGTCTGTCCTGTATCCCCATGTTTGATTCCAGTGTTTTTTTAAGAAGAAAAAAAAAATGATACAATAATCTCTGTAAGATAACAGCAAGATAGCCGACACAGTGCTGGGAATCAGCATTCTCACTGATCAATTCTCCTGCATCAGTAATTACGTTTTGGGACAGTAGAATTCTCATAGGTGAATTGGTTTCCATATGTAATTACTTTTTTCTCAACTTTTATAGAGAACTAGGGGGCACACTGGGACACCTTTATGGTTGAGTTTGGTGTGATCCTTTGACATTTAACAGAATATACGTTTGCATAAGTGCCACATAACCACAGTTGTTCTTATCCAGAGACAGGAAACAAAATAAAAAAGGAAATTTTGTGTATTTACCATTAAATCTCTTTCTCTTCAGTTGCTTGGAGGACACAGGGACAGTGGGCTATAGCTGGTACCACTAGGAGGCAGTGCACAACGAATCTTAAATGCAATATGAATAATATAACTTGTAAACAGTAATGGGAAGAACCCTGTATCATGTCTGATGGAGAAAAACAAGAGCCTCAATCCAGGGAGGGAAGCCCTGTGTCCCCCAAGCGACTGAAGAGAAAGAGATTTAACGGTGAGTACACAAAATCTCCTTTTCTCCAGGTCTGCTTGGGGGACACAGGGACAGTGGGGACCAAAGCTGTCCCCTACAACCCTGGGTGGGAAATGAGGCCTTTGTGGAAGTAATCCACGTGGCTGCCTTGCACAGCTGTTCGGCTGAAGCCTGTTTTTGAAAGCCCAGGACGTACTCATCCCCATGGTAAACTGAGTCTGACTGGTGGAGTCTGTCGCTGTGCGATGTAGGCTGTCAGATTCTGTTGCCAATGAGTAAGACTTACACGGATCACTCGGATTTCGAGCAGATTAATTGGGTTGTTTCTTTTCATCTGGATTCCATGTTCTCTGTGCTGACTGTCCCTCGAGATCTGCTCCCCAGCCGAACAGGCTTGTGTCCATTGTGAGGATGAGAAAAGGGGTTCTCCAAGAAGTCTGCCTGAAGTGAGATGGCCTGCAGCCACCATAGGAGAGATGTCTTCATCTTGCGAGTCCGGCGGATCTCCTGAAGTAGGGATTTCCATTTCCAAGTCGCCAGGATGTTCCATTGGCGCTCACTGAGATGAAATTGGGCGAATGGAACCGCCTCTCTATAGTGGAATTATAGTGTTTGTGTGTTGAATTGCATGCAAGTACTCTTGCCCCCTGTAGCTTGGCTAATGATTTTGCCAAGATCCGAGGACCTGTGGGCCGTCACTGCGAGTGCTGATGATCTGCTGATTATTTGGGCAGCATCTAGAGAGGCCTCACACACATATAGTCGTGTGCTACCTTGATCTGGGAAGCCCAGTGAGAAAGTTCATGGTGAGGTGCCCCTGAAGCAATTGCGTTAAGGAGAGAATCGGACCAGGATTAGATAGCCCTGTTAACGCATGCGGGGGCTAAAAAGGGGGCGTAGCGATATTCCTGATGCCGAAAAAACAGATTGCTGGAGGCTTTCTAGTTTCCTGTCCATAGAGTCCCTGAAGGAAGGCATCAGGGACTGGGAGGACCGTATTTTTGGAGAGTCTCGACACTGATGCGTCCACTGAGTGTGGTGCTGACCAGTTTTCTATAAACTCTGTAGGGAATGGATAGAGCTTCTGGAATCGACGGTTGGCCTCAGGCTTGTTCCACTCCAGTTGGATAATCTGGTCCAGCTGTGAGTGGGAAGGGAAACCTGGTGAAGTCTTACTATGGAGTTTGAAAAGTACTTTAGAGGAGTGGGATGAGACTTCTGGTTCATGAAGGTGAAGGGTTAGATTAGAAAATCCACTGACTTGGAAGTGAGTCCAGATAACTCCTCCTCATCTTGGTCTGAATTGGAAGATAGTTCGCCCTCAGAGTGATCACAGTCGCCCCCCGAATCTGGTGGAGGTAGTTAAGCAAATCTGGGTGGAGAGTCGCATGCCTCGTCAGATGGGGAAGGTGGGAAAGGAATTAGTCTAATGACTGTGCCAGCCTATGGCTAATTGTGACGCCCTCTCTGGTGGTGAGGAGTCTCTGATGGAAGCTGATGTTTCCCCTTCTGTGGCCTGACTCATCTAGGGAGGAGTAGGTTCTGGAGTTTCTGATCCTTTCTCAGGCAGTTTACACTTAACACATAAGGGATCTTTGTGCCCTGATGGCAATTGTTTGTGGCATTTGGCAAAGGCAAGGAATTTAATTGGAGCTGTAGGTGCTCCCCTGGAAAAAAAGTTGTCACTTTGCCCCTCAGACATGGTGGCGGTGAGGGAATTGTGCCCTCTAAGGAAGCTAGATTGTAGTAGGGAAGGGGTAGCTGTAAGGGATAATTTAGTTGGCCACTAGCCTGCAGCAAGATAGCATGGTAGAGGGAGCAGCTGTTTTCCCCCTGAGAGGTAGCACCAGCTAATGTACCTCCTGCCTCTGTGCTGGAGAGAGCCGCCTTAGCGTTCAGGTCACTGTGCTGTAAGCGCCCCCACAGTGAACTGCATTTCATGGAGCGTGAGGTCTCAGAAAATGGCGGCTGCGATCTGATGCGCGCCAGTGTGAGAACACCCATGCACGATTGGAGTATGCTGCTAATTGCAAAGTAGAGCACAGCCGTCACTTCCGAGTGATCCACAGACTCTGTGAGGCTGGAGGGGACCAGGATAGCCTGCTTTTCCCCTAGTGCCCTGCTGTGTCAGTCTGGCAATATTTTACCCGGGGAAGCCGGCTGTGTGCGGCTCTCTTAAGGAGTAAGAGCAATCCGTGCATGAATCACTAAGCTGAGTGGCGCCCAATGCGCCCCACTCTGCAGGAGAAAGAGATGTCTAAGTGAGGGGAAGGAGAGCTCAGCGGTAATTACCCGCTGAGCTCTCTTTCCTCTCCTTGCATGGACCACTTTCCTCTATCCTCCGGCCAGCTTTTTTTCCCCCTTGCAAAGGAAGGAGACTTCAGTCAGCTGGGTGGTCTGTGCAAGTAGCACTCTTAAGACCCCGGAGACAGGTCCCCCGCTGGAGGATGCCAATGGGGAGCCTCCACTCATTGTAGAAGCCCTGGGCATCCCCTGGTGTCAGTCTAGCTGATCAATAACAATAAAATAGAATAAAACAAAAAATATGTCCTACCCTCCGGAGATCACAACGCAAAACTGAGCTAAGCTCAGCCAGTGGAGGAGGAGCCAGTTTTTCTCCTTTGTTGTGTCCTGCCTCCTAGTGGTACCAGCTATACCCCACTGTCCCGGTGTCCCCCAAGCAAGGGGAAAAAGGAATAATAAAGAAGGTGTCTAGGAAAGATGTTAGTGAATATAAACTGATATAATGTAAAAGAAGCAACAATACACCACAATATAGTTACAGGCTAGTCTACTTAAGGTACAATGTACTTTTGCCACTTAAAACAAAGTGTTACAAAGGGAACATTTTACAAATAGTGATACCTTGGGGCATCTGGTCCATGAAAACGGAAGGCCCCCTGTGGCCCATAGGGAGGGGGAAACGGCAAGTATGGAGGATACATCTAAAAGAGTAAGACAGCAGACATAGTAACATTAAAAAGCAAGCAGTATCATAATAGAAATGATAAACCAAATAAAGGTTAGAACTGTTAGAGAGAAAATAAGTTTCAGAACAAAATATGTGTCCTGTTAAATACTTACAAATGGTGCCAGCATCCCCCGATATTGAGGGAACTGTTGGGGTGTGGGTTGAGGCAGCCCTGGGCGAGGGGCTGCCTCACAGCTGGGGGGGTGTCCCGTTTCTGAAGGTGGCTCTCGGCTTTCACCATCAAGGGAGCTCACAGCCAATCCCCCCCTCCCACCCCCATCCCTCCAATTTGTTGCATCTAGATAAACATAAAACAGAGGGGAAAAGTTCAAGTGACAAGTTTTATATATAATTATAGATATGTTCATATATGACAAATTACAATGTACAGAGAAGCAATGTTAGCCTCAACATAAGCCTCTAAAAAGCACTCTACTGCAGTATTTGCTCACTTTGGGGGCGGAGGCTTGGTCCTGGCCCATACGACACAGCGGAGGTGTCCGGGTCGTGCCCACTTTTGTCCTGGTCCCCAGCAGCCTGCAGGGTTGGAAATTCCTCGCGAGAGAATGGCGACAGTTGGTTTGATGCCTTTCCACCTGAGAGCAGAAAACATTAAAAAAAACAAGAATATATATATATATATATATATATATATATATATATATATATATATATATATATATATATATATATATATATATATATATATATATATATATACATACACACACATATATATACATATATATACATATATATACATACATATATATATACATATATACATATA
The DNA here is from genome assembly GCF_017654675.1 of Xenopus laevis. Classification (NCBI taxonomy): domain Eukaryota; kingdom Metazoa; phylum Chordata; class Amphibia; order Anura; family Pipidae; genus Xenopus; species Xenopus laevis. The sequence goes on from NC_054385.1 coordinate 65,950,380, forward strand.
TACATATATATATATATATTTGCAAATCTACCACTTTATATAAAATTTACTAAAATTTTACTAAAATTTAACTAAATCAAATTTACAAATTAAAAAAAAAAAGTTTATAGACAGAAGTCCCCTCCTTAAACCCCAATGATTTCAATTACCATCTCCTTGTGACCCATGTGTGACACTGGCCTGTGCCCAGGTCTTTACCACGGCGGCGACTGGAGGTGGGGGCTGAAACAAAGAAGACGACAGAATTACTGTATCAGTAACAAACCATTTAATTCAGTTCTTTTTTAAGATGCACTCAGCTCCATGCACACAAATATTTCTCCAAAAGAATTTGGAGGGAATTATTGCGTAGGGTCTGCAAACACGCAGTGTTATGAAATACTAGGGTCATTGTGACTTATGTTGCTGGGGTCAGAGTTATAAAACAAAGGGGTCATTGGAACATACTGTATCTTGATGGAGCCACTGTGTAATGAAATACTGGCATACATTTTCTTCGGCACACCACTTACTTTTCTTACTTTTTCTCCTTAGGGTGCATTCAACTCCTCCAGCTACTTCCAAGCCCAATTTTCATACAAGAATTCCCATAGGGAGGAAGCACACCAAACAATTGGCTTTGCCTTTTTAGAACATTTATTCAGCAGAGTTGGCACAAGCTTTCGGGGTCAACCCCTTCCTCAGGTGCAAGGAAGGAAGGGGTTGACCCGAAAGCTTGTGCCAACGCTGCGGAATAAATGTTCTAAAAAGGAAAAGCCAATTGTTTGGTGTGCTTCCTCCCTATGGGAATTCTTGTAATGAAATACTGGGCCATGGTGTCATATACTGCAGTGGCCACTTGGTCGTTTTATACTGAGGTCACTGTGTCAAACACTCCTGGGGCCACTGTGCCATGAATTCATAGAAGTAATGACAGGTTATCACCTCTTGTGAAACTGGGGGATGTTTCGGCTGGTTGGATGCAGGCGTCTGCATAACCGGCTGCGGCTGCGACTCCGGCTGCACTGGTGGAGAGACATCGGAACTGAAAGGAAAAAACAAAATATATTGGACAAGGCTTTATAAATAAAGTAAAATGCACATTAAACTGTGATTCATAAAGGTTTTGAAAATACACCAAACATAACCTCTTTATCACCATGGCACTTAAACACCACTTTATCACCATGTAAAATCACATGTATAATAGTATAATATATATATATATACCAAAAAACAATGGAAAATGTGAGAAACTATAACAAACAAGGGAAAATTGTGCTCACCAATGAATTTTAAACCAAGAGGCTGTGACCACTAAATTCATACAATACAAGGTGTCCTCTGCACTCAACTCATTGCCAATATAGACACAGACGTGTTGTGCCTTGAGCTACTAAAAATGCCTTACCCTTTCAATAAAAAAGGGATTGTTTGTATATATATATATATATATTGCAGTATATTTAAGATGGCCAACTACATCAAAGTCATCCCTGGTATGGCCAGTCCTACACTCAACTTTCGTCTAATTCATTAAGAATTCAATTACTTCATTATACATTTTACCTGCAACTTACTTGCTGCTTTCAAGGTTAAAACTCCCAAACATGGCCACCATTGGAATCACCTCACTATAGCTGGAAAGGGTGGAAGCTACAACAAGGAGCTGGCCACTGCTCCTGTATAAACTATAACAACCTAGAAAAGCCTATGACCTTGAAAGCAAGCTAGTTGCAGGTAAAACTTAGTCCTGGCCTTAAATGTATAACAAAGCAATATAAATCAGATCAAGTTGCAGTATCAGCTTTAAGACCCAAAATTGGATAAAAAAACGTATTCACCTTATTTTAATGTACATTATTTAGGGGTTCACAGAGACCAAATATAAACAGTATGGGGCCTTTATTTGGGCCCAGACCCAAAGATTAAGAACCCCTACTTTTAATAAACCATTTTAAATGCTATAGAATGTTAGAATAATATTTTTTCATTATTTCAAAAAGGTAGTTTTGTCCAGACACCCCTTTACACACTATAAATGTCACTATATTGAAATGGCTTACACACTTGCCTATACATTGTAGATGAGGTTGAAAACCTTTTTGTAAATCTACCTGTAAGTTGAGCCAGTGAAAGGCAATAAATCCCACCTAAAGCCTCTCTAACCTTTTTATTTACCACCCTTATTAATCAAAATACAACGACTCTTTTTTCATATACTTCATAGTGCATTTTAACCATATGCTCACCTCTTTGGCTCTTGTGTATCCTGCTTGCTTGCCCATCCTGATCCGTCTTTGGGTACTAATGAGACATTGGGGTCATTCCCTTTGTTTTCTGCTTTCAGGCTAGGAAGATTAGCTGGGGGAGGCATACGCCGGGCAACAACAACTTTACCGAGACTTTGGAGGCCATGGCGGGGGGTGACTTGAAAAACAAGAGCAATAGTACTATTTATGCACCTTTTTTACATAAGCCCAACTGAACAAAATTACGTTAAAAAGGGGATCTTTTTCCACAAACAGAAAAAGCACACCACTGCGGACCAATATAAATTCAATAAAATTGCATTTAAATTGCAACACATTTAACATTTTTTTTTATTGTGGAATATAGAGAAAGCAAACCATATTAAATGTATTTTATTCACACCAAATAATATGTGCCGGGATACATATGTATATATCAAGTAATCATCATACTCTCCTCTGCTGTTGTACAGTGTATGTGTACCTCTGCTGCATTCACAATACATGAAGAAAAATAAAGCAATATGCTCATATATATTTTTTTTTTTTTTTAAAAAAGCCCTTCCTTTCACCCCCACTCAATCCCTCACTCCAAGATAACAAGAATAGCAGGGCAAAGAGCAGCCAGAATGCAGCACTACCTTACTGCCCGACTTGTCAAATGCTCACATTACACATCATTATCTAATATAATATTACAGTCATGTAGCTGTAAATTTCACTGTAAACACACATCAACTCTCACATATCTCACCTGCTGGTTTCTGCACCTCTAAGGACTTTCCCTTGTAAGTATCAAATAGGTTGAGGGACGAATACTTCTTGCCATCCTTTCCTTTTGCATTCTGCCCCAGCCGCTCGGACATTGCGGGGGAAGCTCATTGAGTACGGACTAAGGTGGGAAAAGAGAGTAGACCAATAAACGAAAATTTAATAACATCGGACAATGTTAAAAGTTACAGGGATTGTTATCCTTTAAATTAACTTTTAATGTGATTTAGAGGGTGATATTCTGACACAATTTTCAATTGGTTTTGATTTTTTATTATTTGTGTTTTTTTAGTTATGTATCTATATATTCAGCGGCTCACCAGTTTGCAATTTCTGCAATCTGGTTGCTAGGGTCCAATTAAAAAACTTACTCAGAATAAGAGACTGGAATATGAATAGGAGAGGACCTGAATTGAAAAGTAGCAACAATAATACATTTGTTGCCTTAGGGTTGAGACACATGGGCAGATTCGGGGAGATTTAGTCACCTGGTGATTAATCGCATCTTCTTCTGGGCGACAATCTCCCCGAACTGCCTTTGCATGTCTTCCCGTCTGCTATAATGAAAAATCACCTGCACTAAAGCACACGCGCCGCTTTGTTTTCCGAAGTTGCACAAAGTTTCCAGGCAACTTCGGAAAACGAAGCGCCATGTGTGTTTTAGCACAGACGACTTTTCATTATAGCGGACGGGAAGACACGCGAAAGCAGTTCGGGGACATTGACGCCCAGAAGAAGAGGCGATTACTCGCCAGGTGACTAAATCTCCATGAATCTGCCGTGTGTCTCAACCCTTACAGAGTGTTTGTTTTTTTTGTTTTTTAGATGACAGTGACCCCTATTCAGAAACTGGAAGGTGTCAGAAGAAGGCAAATAATACAAAACTATAAAAAAAGAAAGAAATGAAGGCCAATTAAAAACTTACTTAGAGTAAGCTATTCTGTAATGCACAAAGGCAAATATGAACAACAAAATACAATCAGTGTAGATAATACAGTTAAACATTGAATAGTTTGAAATGCTCCTCCTTTAATCTGAAGTTTCAAACATTCTGCCTCCAAAAATAAAAACTACTTTCTTTAGCTCATTTCACCATACATGTTAATTGTATTAAGAGAGATGCACCATTATACCCTTGCACAGTGCTGGGGAATATGCTGATGCATGTTAATAGCAATAAAGTCACAGTGATATCTGACAACTGCCCTCATACAAAAAATATTAAGAGTTCTCTGTTTGAATAATTAATGAAAGAAGTGCAGAGTAAAAAAAACTTTTTTACACAGTCAGCTCTAAATTCTCTCATCTAGAGTTCAGGGCTTGCCTTCAAATGCAATGTTTTTTGGGAATATAGACTTTAATTCTTAGTTCCGAGAGTAATTTACAGAGACATGTTATAATCTTAGATCTCTATGACACTACCACCATTGCATTGATGACATTCATACTTGTTAAAGCTGGCCCAAAACTCTGCAAATAGGAGTAAAATCTTAGGTGTTATTTAATATATTTAATATAGGTTTTATATTAATATAGGTTTTAGGGTTTAGACAAAAAAAAAAGTTTGAACTTGATGGACATCTTTTTTCAAACATCTAGAATAGACACCCACACACCCATGGATCTCTGTATAGCTATTACAGATGGCTGTACACAGAAGGGGTTTGCATCCTCAAGTTATGAAGGAAGAAAGAAGTATACAAAGACTCTGGAAACGTGATCAATGGGTATAAGGTCCAAAGGCATTAAAGGAACAGTTCAGTGTAAAAATAAAAACTGGGTAAATAAATAGGCTGTGCAAATAAAAAATATTTCTAATATACTGTAGTTAGTTAGCCAAATATGTAATGTATAAAGGCTGGAGTGACTGGATATCTAACATAACAGAACATAGCCCAACAAGTGGTTTCCACTGACTGGTTACTCAGCAGTAACCAATCAGAGACTTGAGGGGGGGGGGGCAGATGTGTCATATCTGTTGCTTTTGAATCTGAGCTGCATGCTGAGGATCAATTGCAAACACACTGAACAGATATGTACCATGTGGCCCCCGTTCAAGTCGCTGACTAACTAACTAAAAAGCAGGAAGTAGTGTTCTGGCTATTATTTTAGACATCCAGTCATTCCAGCCTTTATACATTACATCTACTATATTAGAAACATTTTTTATTTTTTACAGCCTATTTACACAGTTTTTATTTTCACGCTGAACTATTCCTTTAAGTTTGACCAGTAGCAGTAACCCATAGCAACAAATCAGCAGGAAGCATTTACTTATCACCTGTTCAAAAGCAATCATCTTATTGGTTGATATTAGTTACTGCTCTTGAGCAAACATAGTTCCTTGTATTACATATTGGGATTAGTGTATTGTTCTACAAAAACTAAACCATGCCTCAATGGTGAAACAATAGAAGCCTGGTAAAATTAAAACACTAGGTTAACTCAACAAAACTTTCATAGATGCATACATTATAGTAAAATAACTATACATAGCTCTACATTAACCAATATTTCTATTCGTTCAAGGTTGTCTACGGGGATCACAAACTGCATGGTATATAATAATTTTAACAGTGTGATAATTAAGGAGGTAGCCACAAACGGTAACCAGAGAGCCACCAGGGGAGAGAAAGCAACAGAAACAGGGGGAACCATTTTCCTTCTAACTAAGCTTCTAAACCTATCAAAATGTGGTGAACACAAACATTTTGTGTGAATACGCTTTTAAAGTTTTTTCACATTTCCCAAATTGTGCATATGGTTTTAGGTGTACTAAAGATTTTGCACATGAAGTCTCTTTTTTTGTGCAACCAAAACAAATTGAATATTACAAGGCCTTAAAGGGATTCTGTCATGATTTTTATGGTGTCGTTTTTATTTCTAAATTACACGGTTTACACTGTAAATAATTCACTCTACCATCTAAAATTGAATTCCTGAACCAGCAAGTGTATTTTTTTTAGTTGTAATATTGGTGTGAAGGCAGCCCTCTAAGGTCATTTTACCTGGTCATGTGATTTCATGCCAGAACTGCTTTCTGGCAGGCTGTTGTTTCTCCTACTCAATGTAACTGAATGTGTCGCAGTGGGACCTGGATATTTACTATTGAGTGCTGTTCTTATACAGTGCCTCGCAAAAGTATCCACCCCTTGGCATTTTTACCTATTTTGTTACATTCCAACCTGTAATTTAAATGTTTCTTAATCTTATTTTATGCGATGAATCGGCACAAAAAGTCTAAATTGGTGACGTGAAATGAGAAAAAAATATATATATAAAAGAGAATTAAATAAAAACCTGAAAACTTGCATGTGCATATGTATTCACCCCCTTTGCCATGAAACCCCTAAAAATCCTGGTACAACCAATTACCTTCAAAAGTCACATAATTAGTGAAATGAAGTCCACCTGTGTGCAATCTAAGTGTCACATGATCTGTCAGTATAAAACACACTTTTTCTGACATGGTACAACAACAAATCTGCCAAGAGAGGACCGCCCACCAAAACTCACAGACCGGGCAAGGAGGGCATTAATCAGAGAGGCCAGACAGAGACCAAGGGGCACATTTACTAAGGGTCGAATTTTGAAGTGAAAAAAACATTGAAATTCGACCATCGCATTGCAATAGTTCGATATTCGAAGTCAAAAGTTTTTTTTGATTGAATATGTCCATATTCGATCGAAGTAAAATCGTTCGATCAATCAAATCCTTCGAGCGATCGATTGAACGGTTTTCAAAAAAAACAAAAAAACTTCTAAAAACCAAATGTTGGCTATAGGTTCTAGGAGGTCCCCATAGGCTAACATAGCAATTCGGCAGGTTTAAAGAGACAGTACTTCGATTTTCGAATGGTCGAATATTCAAAGTTTTTACAATTTGAATCAAAGTCGAATTTGACCTATTCGATGGTCTAAGTACCCAAAAATGACTTAGAAATTTGAAGTTTTTGAATTTGAAAATTCACTTCGACCCTTAGTAAATGTGCCCCCAAATGTTACCCTGAAGGACTTGCAGAGTCCCAAAGCAGAGACTGGAGTATCTGTCGATAGGACCACAATAAGCCATACACTCTATAGAGATGGGCTTTATGGAAGAGAGAACAGAAAAAAGCCATTTCTTAAAGTTAAAAATAAGAAGGCACTTTTCAGTTTGCCACAAGGCATGTGGGCACCTCCCCAAATGTATGGAGGAAGGTGCTCTGGTCATATGAGAACTTTGCGACCACAACAGAAAATGCTAGGGCAAATCCAACACATCCCATCACCCCAAGAACACCATCGCCAAAGTGAAACATGGTGGTGGCAGCATCATGCAGTGGGGATGTTTTTCAGCAGCATGGACTGGGAAACTGATCTGAGTCGAGGGGAAGATGGATGGTGCTAAATCAGGGATATTCTTAAGCAAAACCTGTGTCAGTCTGCCTGTGATTTGAGACTGGGAGGGAGTTTCACCTTCCAGCTGGACAATGACCCAAAGCATACAGCTAAAGCAACACTTGAGTGGTTCAAGGGGAAACATTTAAATGTGTTGGAATGGCCTTGTCAGGGTCCAGACCTCAATCCAATTGAGAATCTGTGGACTTGACTTGAAGATTGCTGTTCACAAGCGAAAACCATCCAACATGAAGGAGCAGTTTTGCCTTGAGGAATGGGCAAAAATCCCAGTGGCAAGATGTGGCAAGCTCATACAGACTTATCCAAAGCGACTTGCAGCTGTAATTGCCACAAAAGGTGGCTCTGCAAAGTACTGACTTTAGGGGGGTGAACAGTTATGCACGCTGAAGATTTCTGTTATTTTGTCCTATTTGCTTCCCAATAAAAACAAATATGCATCTTCAAAGTTGTAGGCATGTTCTGTAAATGAAATGGTGCAAACTCTCAAACAATCCATTTTAATTCCAGGATGTGAGGCAACAAAACATGAAAAATGCCAAGGAGGGGGAATACTTTTGCAAGGCACTGTATCTACCACAGAGCTGTTCTCTTGTGTTAGGGAGCTGTTATCTGGTTACCTTCCCATTGTTCTTTTGTTAGGCTGCTGGTGGGGGAGGAGAAAGGGAGGGGGGCGATATCACTCAAACTTGCAGTACAGCATTAGGGTCAGGGCATACAGGCAGATTCAGGGAGATTAGTCCCCCGGTGACAAATCTCCTCTTTTTCGGGGCAGGAGATTAGACGCCGGACGACTGATTTCCCTGTGTGCCCTGACCCTTAAAGAGTGACTGAAGTTTATCAGATCACAAGTCAGATGACTGAGGGCACCTGGGAAACTGACAAAATATTTAGCCCCATGTCAGATTTCAAAATTACATATAAAAAAAATCTGTTTGCTCTTTTGAAAAACAGATTTCAGTGCAGAAGTCAGCAGCACTATTAAGTGATGCATTTTGAAAACAACATGTTTTCCCATGATAGTATCCCTTCAATGATGCCAGTACTGTTTTATGCAAAAAAAAAAAAAAAATTCACAAAATATACAGTGGTTGTTAAGCTTCCAACACTTTTTTTCAGTTCACTTGGTTTCAGAAACGAACAAAAAAATTTTTTTCCAATTTTTTCTATTTGCAACCATTTTTCAAATACTGAAGTTTAAGGGTGCAGACACACAGAGCTACTAGTAGCAGCTACTTGTCACGGCTACAAAATAGACAATAGTGACAATTGGCTTTCCTAAGAAACATGCATTTTAGCAGAGGCAATTCTCAGTATGGTCTATGGCCGAGTATTTTTTGGCAATTTGTAGCCACAAAAAGTAGCTGTTACTATTAGCCATGTGTGTCTTTAACCTAAAGGTTCATTTTTCACCTTCTTATGTCTTTCAGAAGCAGCTCTGGGAGGGGGGGAAGTTGCCAACTCTGTACCCGTTCTAAATATATACATTTAGTGGATACATTTCTTCTCTTTGTCAGAATCCTTGCGTTTCATTAAAGGCAGCTGTTAGAATTGATACAATAGTTGCTAATATTCCAGAGATACTGAGAAATGTATCCACTAAATGTAGCAAATTGTAGCAATTCTTACAATTAAATGTAACAATTCAGAATCCACATCTGGATTACTGAGCTGCCAGGCTGAAATACTAGTTACAGGAACATTCATCTCTAGACTTCAATTTTGGAAAAACTGAAAAACATGAAAAATGGAAAGTTATTGAAAACAAGTCTTTATTTCTGGTGAACAATCTGAAAACAACTGAAGTGAAAAAGTGTTTGGAAGGTGAACAACCCCTTTAATGAGATACATCCTTGCATCTCCTCATCCATAGCGTGTCACAATGGCTACTTGTAAGAGGTAAAAATTCCATTACCTTTCTAATATAACCACTCCACTTAACAAAGTAGAGAGCTCTAGTTCCCTTTTTCATAATTTTGCCCCATGGGCTACAAAGATTAAAGCCCTCCTCCTGCTCATGGATAATCCACCTACCAAATGATTACAAGAGTTTGATTTAAGTGGTGGAATATCTTTATTCAAAACTGTGCATACTGTCTTTTCTGCCCAGAGATAAGGAAATGACAGCAGTGACATTCTTACTAAAAACTATAGGATAATGATCTTATTGTTCTATTTTGATCATCATACTGACCAACATGTTTAAAGGAGACATATAGGATAAATGAAACCCCCCTATAAGCAATAATGTATACTATATGGTGCTGGTTTTACTTTTGGTCAAAAATCAATATCTTTAAAAAGGCCCTTTATTGGAGCTCCCTATAGATCTGCTATGCTCCCTTTCTGAGTTTCAAATGAAGGGTGGGCATGTCCAAAGTCCTTGCCAGAAGCCCAGTAGGAGAGGGACAGCCAATCACAGACCTGCAGTCAGACAAACTGACGTCAGCCTAGCTGCTGATTGGTTCCTATCCTACAGTTCAGAGTACCACTGGCTCCCCTGCACATCCCGGTAAAGGAGACAACGGGAAGTGGAACAGATGGGCGGGACTAGTAGAGTTTTTGTCAATAAAGTAACTAAAAACACAACTTTTTAAAGTACATCAATTCTATATCTAAAAGAGTTAATGCACTCGCACATTCTTGTTTTTTACATAATATGTCTCCTTTAAACTTGCCCGATCAGGCAAACAATCAATATCTAATTTACTGTATGCAACATAATATCATTACATCTTCATACAGCATCAGGGTTCTGGGGATTCAGGAAGCTGTGTTTAAAAATTTGCAGCAGACTTGCAAGCTGGCCATTATTGAATGGCTCGGACTGGCAATGGGACTTATTTTAAATAAGTTGCAATAGATCCATTATTTAGATCAATAGTCCTTAAGAGGGTAATGCACATTAAAATTCAAATTGTAGTATGATATAGACAAATATTCTCAAAATGTGGTTTTTCATTAATTTAGCTTTTTGTTCAGCCGCTCTTAAGTTTGGAATTTCAGCAGTTATCTGGTTCCTAGGGTTTTATTTATCCTAGCAACCAGAGGTTTGAAAAAGTGACTGGAATATGAAGCATCAGACTGGGTGTCCGAGGCCCACCGGGGCTGCTGCCCCAGGGGTCCACAACCCCTCAGGGCCCCTGCCATCTGCTCGCTCCAAGGCAGTGGGAGGTGCGGCAGTATCTACAGGTAGGGATGAGGTCTTTTTTTTTCCCGGTGGCCCCACCTCCCTGAATAAGAGAGAGACAGAATAGAAAGATAATAAATAAATGTAACAGAAGAGGAAAGCAAATAATTAAACAAGACGAGAAAAAAAAGCAAATAAAAAAAACTTTAAAAATAAAGACCAATTGTAGGTAGAAATGGGGCATTCTATAAGATTCTAAAATTCAACTTAAAGTTGAAACATCCCTTTAAGGTTACAAAAAAATGTAAACAAAAAAATGTGTTTGACTTGCCATCAACATGGATTTATGCTGCAAGTCTGTAATGGAAAAGGACTGGAATCACCTTTAAAGGACAAAGAAAGCCAAATTAATTTGGGGCACCAAAGTTTTGGGTATCCTCCAGTGAATTAAATGGCTATGTTTGTTGCTTGAGCTAGCGTTTCTTTAAGGAACAAACTGCAATGGACCAGGAAGCGGTGTTGCTGTTTCATACCTTGCCCAGGGGCCCCTAGTGTAGACTGACTTGTGCATGAGCAGTAGAATAAAATCTGAAAATATTACTGTAGTTGCAAATTTAAGTCTGCTAAAGGTAAGAAAGATGTCAGTGTGGCACTGTGTTACAGAGTGTACCCAAACCAGTGCACTTTTTCCTAAAAGGGGCAATAACACTATTGTGGCAATATATTAGGCACACACCAGTAGATTTGGCTTTCCTTGCCCTTTAAGTTTAGAGCAGAAAAGCAGTATTTCAGGCCAAAAATGTTTGAGCCTAAGCAGCTATGGGAAGGTTGAAAACATCGCTGGCTTGTATCAGATATCAACATACTAAGTGTAATAAAAGGCACTTTAAAATCCACAAGAGTAAGGGAAAACTAAAAAACATTTGGATACTGTAAAATAGCACTGTTCCACTCTTGTCTGATGGGACGAACAAATGCTTCTCAAAGGAAGTAGGACGACCGCTCATGTTATTTTTAAATCTGCAGATGCTCCACACACGCACTAAGGTTAGATGGCAGACTAGACTGGGATACAATTTGACTGCAGAATAAGTGGGTGAAACAAGGCATCTGCTACCCTGGATAAAAGAAAAGGGTGATATTTACGATATTTCGTCATTCTGCCTATATTTACAAAATCAAGTTGTCTTATAAGCCATTTCCCTGCTTTATAAACAAATCCTCGTAATTTAAGGCTTTCTCTAAGCGAATAAAACTAGGGTTATTTTTTTTCTAAGTAAGACGAAATGAACATAAAAATGGACTATTCAGACAAGTTCATCTTTTAAAATGGGGACACATTAAAAGATAACATAAGAGCTGCAGGTAAGGCTGCATACATGTCACCGCTGCCTTGCATAATGCATTGCTTATTTGTTTAAAGGGGATGCTGCCAGACACATCACTCACTATTGATGAATTTTGCACATTTTAACTCTAGAAGAGGAGAATAATAAACATGTTATGGCATAAATATGTCATGCAAGAATAGATTTTATTTTCCCCAAGAGCATGAAACGTTAAAAAACATCAATGTAAACATGCCAATCTCGGTAAGGTATGGATTACCAATATATACAATCTAGCAATAGAAAACCATGCCAAATGAAACACATTAACCATTTGGAACAAACATTAAGAAAATGATAAAAAAAAACTGGCTGCTTTACAGTATCTGCAGTAAAAAAAAACAAAAAAAAACACATGCTTTATAATCAGAGATATTTATATTCTTTCAAAACATTATAAACTGCACCTATGTCAAACGCCCACCTCAATAGCAGATTTGTACGAATACCTGTATATGCAGCAATAATGCCTATATAGATATGGCTGACAAATGGAAAACGCATGGTTTTTCAACATTAGATTTAAAGAACGTTACTGGTGACCTGATCACTTGAGCAACTCCACAACAAAGTATCGGTTTCTGCAGTTACTGTGACAAACACACAACACAATTCATTCTTATAGAAACTTACTCATAATGTCCCAGTGTTTGACAGCTAAAACTGCCATATGGAATAAATAGCTTGTTCACAAGATATAACAGCATTGTTTACGTTTTATTTGCCCTCCTTACAGCTATATTAAGCATCCATTGGTCCACCCCCTCCCCATATAGTGCACTAGTGGGTACCCTAAGCTGCAGCCCAAGAGCAGGGTACCACTCGCATTAGTGATGGAGAGGATGTGGGGGAGGGGTTATAAAAGCAGAAATATTAGAGAACCAAATTACTAGCACTACTCTCCCCACCAAGAACAGAACGGGCGAGAGGATAAAAGGGGAGGGGATACAAGAAGAACGGTTATGCAAAGGTAGAATTCGAAATACACGGTGGGAGAGGTGTTAAGATGTGGATGACTGAGCGAAAAACAAAATGGCGACTATACGTCTTATACGACAAAACCGAGGGCACCCGCTTTGCCAGATAACAGTATTAACCACACTAACATCCCGGACCCCATACCCACCTGGGCTCGACGCGCCGGGTGAGGGGGTTCCGATGAGCGGGTTTTCGGGTGGGGGAAGGGTTGCTGGGAGAAGGATGACAGCAGATTGTCTTTCCCCCCCGGTTGTCTCGTAGTTCGATGGGGGAGGGGGTTAATGACAAGATGGAGGAAGGAGGCTCGCAAATCCTCAGTCCGTAACGTCACATCATTCCAAGGTTTCTGATTGGGGAGACGGGGTCTGTAGATTAGTTGACGAGGATTGGTAGGAGTAGGCTGTGAGGCGTTGCGATACGCTAATTATTATCCAATGCCGAAGAAGCACTATATTCATGGGCCTATAATGTACATTGTTGTGACCTGTATAGAGCGAGGCTTGGAACGCAAACCCTGCAGAGTTTCAGGTTTTACAAGCCCCAGCCATATTTGTGATAGGTTCTAGTTTTCTTGTTATAAAGATTTCGTAGAGTTTCATATTGGTACTTGCTTTCTCTTTCTAAAAGAGATCGTAATATTAAAGTAGACGTATTATATGGGGAAAAAAGAATATGCCATTGCAATAAACTCTTTTACATACAGTTGTATTTCTGGATTTTATTGAAAGTTTCTGCAAAAACCCTACTAGTCCTGGCCATCTGTTCAACACTTCCTGTTGTCTCCTTTTCCAGGCTGTGCAAGGGAGCTGGCAGCACTCAGCTACCTCCCAAATATCCCGTTTTGAGCGGGACAGTCCCGCTTTTGACATCTCAACCCGCAGTAATGGATTTGTACTGATATTCCCCGAGTTTCGCATTGATCTGCTGCACTGAACAACCAGAAAAAGATACAAAGGTTCTAACTTAATTGGCTCTTGGCAGAGAGCCCATAACACATACTTAAGATACTTTTTTAAACAGTTTTAGATAAGATAAGAATGAAGACTCACAGCTAAAAGGGCAGTTTACCTTTATTACCAAAACTGTAATAACACATAAAAACTATGGAAATATGTTCAAACTTTATTAACCTACCACATTTTGTAAAATGGACATGGTAATGGTGCGTGGTCACAATGGGTGCGGTCAAAAATTTTCCACGCAGCAAATCTTTTTGTCCCTTTTTCTGTTTCCAGAACAGTACGTAGGATAGAAACCAATCAGCAGCTAGGCTGACCTGATAGAGAACTGTAGCCTGTCTTTGCTTGTGTGACTGCAGGGCTGTGATTGGCTGTCCCCCTCTTTCTGTGCTTCTGGCAGGGACCATTAGGACCCTCATTTGAAACAAGGACCATATATCTATGGGGAGCACAAATAAAGAGGGTAATTTTGAAGACAATATTAATTTACAGCCAAAACTAAAAACAGCTCTATAGAGTATACATTATTGCCTACAAAATCAGGGGGGTTTCATTTATCCTCTGTATCTCCTTTAAAAAAGTGAAGTTTGTAACAGTTACTGAAAACTATAACAGCTTTACAATTGTTTTTTAAAGTGTTTATTCTAATTTTAGTTATTTCAGTTACTTTGTACCTCCATAGCAGTGCCAGATTGAAATATTAGTAGTATAAATACTGTGCCCACTTCTTTTCTGTGTTCATGCCTAGGAGTGGATGCAGACTGACACCTCATAATTAACTCAGTTAAAGCATGCTGTCTATGGTTGCCACCTGTTCAGTTCTGAACAAAACAGTTTGGCTTTTTCTATTGATTTTAATGGCAACTGCTATTTTAATGTGAGCCCAGTAGAGGGCACCCATGCTTCTGATGAAGTGACATAGAGGTCACGAAACGCGTCAAGCACACATCCCCTGCCCGCAAGTGATTTTAACGGAGTTTCAATAAAGCATATTTAATTTTATGAAGTTGGTTTCCACGTGGTTATCATGGTGTCCGGTGAAGTCCGTCTCTCTATCCCCTGAAGTTTGGCTTTTCTTAAGCCTGTTTGGGCTTAACAGTCATATCAAATAGGGGGCTCATTAGCCAAGAAATGGTCAAAAGTTGAGGACTGTATTTCGCCATGAATGTGGTCCTCCATTAATGATATTTGGTTTTGTCACACAAAATTTGGTTTATATATCAAACCTAAAATGGTATTATATTTTTATTGTTACAATAAATTAACTGTTGTATAAACATCCATTTTTAAACAGTACAAATATAGAAAGAGAGAGAGCAGACACCAAATATGATTTTTGGTTATATGATTACTTCTTTGGAGTTCTTATAAGTTGCTCAGATGCATGGCACATATTCCACAGGCCAAGCCCTTCAGGTCTGTATCCATGATCCTGGACTACAATACTGAACTGAGAAAAAAATATTGTCTTAAACAATATTTTTTGTGTCCAGCTTTGGTGACTGCTCTTTTGTATTGCTTTGTGGAGCATTAATGCTACCTGAGCCAGATATAGTTTTTAATCAAGTGCAAGTTGTATAAAAGTGTTATACTGTAGGCATTCTTGATTCTGCCTTATCTCTTACAAAGGCAGAGCTTATCAGTTTGATAGGTAACATAAGAGCAAGAACTCTCAACATACAGGACACAGTCACAATTCCTTATATACCATGTTAGTAACAAATGAAAAGCTGTTACTTTGACAGAGACACTGGAATTGCTTTACTGCACAGAGACCCTCCAGTCCAGGCAGAAAGATAGTGGTGTGGTGATCCCCACCCAAGTTCCTCCACTGTGATTTTTCTTTATAGAAGAGGCACACTGGACCACGACAGCCTCGGTGGAGGGTGCCTAACAGTGTTTTCATTTTTCTTTGGTCTTTAAATATTTAATCATTTTTCTTATCAGCAAAATGTAATTCAACATATAACGTTAACCAAGCTGAGTTCATAAGAAATTTCCAGTTGTCAGTTACCATGCCTCGCATAAAAAAATGTTTGCCTTAAGAAGAAAGCTCCAAAATATAATGATGCCATTTCCTATAGTGTGTTATTTAAACAAATAATTCTCAATTTCATACTGAATTGCTTTTCTCTATGCTGTAATAATATGTATGGTACCTGATAACTGCAATTGTATTAAGAAGAAAGCTCCAAAATATAGTGATGCTATTTCCTATACCAGGGGTCCCCAACCTTTTTCACCCGTGAGCAACATTCAGATGTAAAAAGAGCCGGGGAACAACACAAGCATGAAACAAGTTCATAGGTTGCCAAATAATGGCTTTTATTGCCTATTTGATAGCACCTATGTGGTCTGGCAGCCTACAGGGGGCTCTGTTTGGCAGTACATCTGGTTTTTAAGCAACCAAAACTTGCCAAGCCTGGAATTCAAAAATAACCCCCTGCTTAGAGACCACTGGGAGCAACATCCAAGGGGTTGGGGAGCAACATGTTGCTCACGAGCTACTGGTTGGGGATCACTGTCCTATACTGTCTTATTTAAATAAATAATTCTCAATTGTATACTGAATTGTTCTCTATGCAGTAATAGTTTGTAGTAGTAATTTATACTTGATTATTAATTAAGCATGATTATGAGAGTGATAGTAGTTTCACAGCTCATAAACTGCACTCATAAACCCCATCTGGCTTGGTTGGTACCTCTCAGTAATAATGTATCTACCTAGCAACTGAAAACATGAGAACTATAAATTCTGAAAAAAACAACAGTACATGTATATCCTAATAAGTAACCTATGAAAGAACCTTATCAGATAGGCTTAAATGTATCAGTAAATAATTCCCTTTTACATCTTTTACCTTGAGCTGCCAATTTGCGGTCTACTCTATACTCAATCACTCTATACTCAATCACCCTAAAGGAAAATGCATTTAACATAAAAAACACGTGAGAGTAAAGGAAACAGCTCTGTTTATTCATTCATTGGCTGATGTAACCTAGCATAACCTCGTACAAGCCAGGGTTGGTGGACTTTAGTACTTAAAATTTGTGGCCCATTTCCTAACAATCCAATTTCAATTTATTTCCACAAATCCCTAAAAAATTGTGGTTTTCCCATTTTCTAAAAAAGCTTTAAAACTTGAGATGTATTAAATGTAAAAACCTCTAATGCAAAACTTTGTCAGGTAAATGTAGTCGAGGTCCTATAGAAGTCAAATGGAGCTACGCTGATCCTATTGGATTGTTTTAAATCAATTCGGACTTTTAGAGATTTTTGGATTTCCTTGTCACTAGGAATTGTCAGAAATTCAAATTATTTTAACGCATTATTTTCCATTTGTTCTTTTTGATTCTGATCTTTTAATAAATGTCATGACATTTGTAGTTTTAGAGTTTGAGAGTTTAGTTGTGGTTTCAAAAACCACTACAATCTGACCTTTGAAAAATAGGCCTCTAGGGGCAGATTTATCAAAACTCACCCACATTTTAATCATTCCTATTGAAGTTTTAGAAGCATACTTATCAATTGGTAAAAGTTAGAACTCACCATTTGATAAATACACTTCCAAAAATCCCACAGGAGTGAATATAACATGGGTGAGTTTTTATTTATTATAAACTCACATTTTTATAAATCTGCCCCTTAGTGTTTTAGTATGGGATTATCCAATGGCACATAATGTAGAGAAATATATCTTTCATGCAAATACAGTATCTTTATGTTTAAATATGGGCTGTTTTATGACATATAAATAAATATGGGTTATTTTATGACATATATTTTTATAGAGTTCAGCGACATTAAGGGGTTTAGTTTTGCTTTAACATTTTATTTAGCTCTCACCACAGCATTCTCCTATTCTAACAACAAATGTCCTTGTTGCTTTTCTTACACAAATTGTGCTGCAAGGACATTTTTCCTTTATGTTTTTACATATGATTTTCCATTACAGGTTTTATATAATCATAACATGCGCTTAAAGCCTTGTACATTATGACATTTTAACCCTCTGTTTCAGGTTTTATCAGTGTTCAAACATCTTTAGCTAGCTATTGTTTTGACTGCTTCAATAAACATTCTTTGTGAACTCCCAGGCTTTTCCATCTGTGCTCTAGTTAAATAAAACAGTAAAGTTGACTGTGTAGTTATAATTCATGCTTTTGTTTTGCACTAATGCTCCTTTTGTTTATCTTGTTGAAGTGGCGACTTAAAATGATTTAAGCTTATCTCCTTCCTAGACACATCATTCAGATGCAATACACACACCCACACAGTTCAATTTCTGTGCGGATAAGTTTGTCCTGTTGTACTCTTTCATCATTATTGGAGCATTTTCCAATAATTCTTTAACCATGCCATGGTTAAGATCCTTTATTTAGAGAGCATACATTTGAATGAAGGTTTTAACACTTCATTAAATCTCACATGGGCCATTACCGTGGAAAAAATGGTGTGTTAGGTTTCACATTTATATCAGTCCCTGACCCAGGCGAGCTACATAGATTCATTCACATCAGAAGGCACTTAACACTCGTATTTTTTTTAGATAGAGGTACGAAACTGTAGCAACTAATGCAGTTCTCAAAGAAGGGGTGTGTGGGAACCTGGGGGAAGCATTCATGCAAGGAGGGCACAGGAGGATCAAGTTTTGCCTGGATTAAATTATGCCCATGTGTCACATAGAAAATGCAAAAGTGAAATGCTACTAAATATCTATGACTCTTTGCAGTTCTGTATAGTAATCAGCAGCAAGCCAGAAAACAGAAGTAATGCTGAGTATATACAGTTCATATTATAAAAGAGAGATGAGTGCATAAAAGTAAAATTACTTTATACACAAATACTTGATGTTAGCCGGGATAAGATCATGTCAGCCACAATTATAGGCAACAGATATTAAAAACAGTTAAAACAATTGACAGGCACTTTCTTTTTTTTTTTTTTGTTAATCACAGACATAATACCAAAGGCTATTGTGATACTAAACTCTATAGTTAGTATAATTATGGGTATATATAATTTATGTGAGGGTATAGAGGTGTGTGTATATCGATGCAAGGTTTCATTTGGAGGGGTTGAACTTGATGGTCTTTGTCTTTTTTTCATCCCGATTTAACTATGTAACTATACTGGATATGGTACACATATAGTATAATACAGTATAATCAATAATCAATGTATTTTCCCTTTTCTAGGGGAATTGAGTTGTGTTTGTGTTTTTTTTGAATAGAGAAAGAAAGGTGTAAGAGCCAAAACAATACTGCATTAAATTTGCCTTTTTTTTTTTACTAAGAACAGAACTGAGTGTATATTTCCTGTGATACACAAACATCTGTTGTTATGTGGGGTGCACACAGATGCAAATACACGAGTTCACCTCCAGAAAGTTTTCCAAGCCAAAACACTTAAGAATTCAGCACTCTAATAAGGGCCCCCTACACAATGTATTAGAAATTAACCAAATCCATAATTTTTGGATTCCAAATACCAAGTTCTCCACAAAAAAATATATCTGAATACTGAAGCAAATCAAAACCCTAATTTGCTATTAAAATTTGAGGAAAATAGAAACATGACATATTTTTTCAACAAAATATTAAAATCCAATCACCCAGATCTTTAAAGGGATACTGTCATGGGAAAAAAAAAATTCTAAATGAATCAGTTAATAGTGCTGCTCCAGCAGAATTCTGCACTGAAATCCATTTCTCAAAAGAGCAAACAGATTTTTTTATATTCCATTTTGAAATCTGACACGGGGCTAGACATTTTGTCAATTTCCCAGCTGCCCCAAGACATGTGACTTGTGCTCTGATAAACTTCAATCACTCTTTACTCCTGTACTGCAAGTTGGAGTGATATCACCCCCCTCCCTTTTTCCACCCAGCAGCCAAACAAAAGAACAATGGGAAGGTAACCAGATAGCAGCTCCCTAACACAAGATAACAGCTGCCTGGTAGATCTAAGAACAGCACTTAATAGTAAAAACCCATGTCCCACTGAGATACATTCAGTTACATTGAGAAGGAAAAACAGCAGTCTGCCAGAAAGCATTTCTCTCCTAAAGTGCAGGCACAAGTCACATGACTGGGGGCAGCTGGGAAATTGACAAAATGTCTAGCCCCATGTCAGATTTCAAAATTGAATATAAAAAAATCTGTTTACTCTTTTGAGAAATGGATTTCAGTGCAGAATTCTGCTGGAGTAGCACTATTAACTGATGCGTTTTGAAAAAAACATGTTTTCCGATGACAGTATCCCTTTAAAATCACATGACTTTACAGGTTTGTATTCAGTTAATTCTCAGAAAAGAGCTAGGCTCTATGCTCATTATGCACTAGCATTTAGGCATTAGCTTGTACTGTATATGTGTTCAGAAGTACATGTGGCACCAGGTTTGCAGACTATTTAAACAAACATGCACAGTAAATTGTAAAAGCCATAAATTTGATTTGTTTGATTTGTGTCTTTTAAACCCCCATAGCAAACAGTAGAATAGTTACACAGACAAGAAAATGGAAAATATGCTCAAGGACTACACTATTCTTTACTTTTTAATATATTGTATCCATGGCTTCTAAAACAGTTACTAGGTGTTCTATTCGATGTACCTTAATTAATCTGTATCAAAAATGACAAAGTGTTTATACAATCCTAATGTCTCAATTGTACCCTAACCTTTTAGTTTGTAAACCCTATTGTACTCTGTAATCCTTGTCTGTTATCCACCATTTATTTCCTGTTTGCTATAACTGCAGTAAAGCACTGCGTATCTTGACAGCGCTATATAAATAAATGATGATGATGATGATGATGATGGTGTTCTCAACCTTAGACTTAGAGAGTGCATTCACCTTTCTTAACAATCAACTTACCGACATTTAATACATATAACAAAAAGTTGCTGAAGCCCTAGTCCTTTAAATCAAAAAGGAGCTTGTAAAAGAAAGCCAGTATTCATATATTTACCGAATTTTTATTATGATACCGTTTACTTTTATACAAGTGGCCCCAGAGGGGCCAGGCATGCACAGAATCCCCGCCTGCTTCCCAGCCACTAGTAAAGTGACAAGTAGGAGAGTGTCTGGGAAGGGGGTAGCATTTAATGACCACCTATTTAAAGCTATGGATTACTGCATCTGACAAAACTTAGTGCCTTTTATTACATGTGGGGGTGTAAGGGAAATAATACTGATATAGTATGAATAATAGTCAAAACCCCATTTTTACAGTACCTTAAGAAAATTACTATTCAAAATGAATGAGTGTAGATTTCAAGTGTTAAGTCCCCCAAGCACAGAGCTAAAAAATGCTCCAGTGATAAAACACTCAAAATGGCTCCATGTGCCAATGCACTATGGCAGTGCTGTCCAATTGGCGGCCCTTGGGCATAATCCGGTCCCATCCTTGTGTGGCCCCCCACATGAAAGTCTGCCTGCTATGACTGCTTACCTTATGTACGCTTCAAAGGAGAATTCAACCGTAAAGTTAAAAAAAAAACTACCCCCCTACCCTACATAGACCCCCCCCCCCCAGTGTTACCCTGAGCAAATGCCCCTAACGTTTTACTTACCCCTCAGTGCAGATTCAGGCATCTGGGATCAAACCATTTGGTTTTTGGTGTGCCAAAAAAGTCGGTGTAGTTAAAAAAACAGGGAGCGGTCAACTCTGGCTTTAATTTTCTGCCCTTAGTACCATAGAAGTTGGATAGCACTGCCTTAAGGTATTTGAACCAACTTTGTCTTCTGCAACTGTCATTGATCCTGAGAGTATATTTACAACGCCTTCAATATATCAAAGAAGGACCCATTTGCCAGAAAAAAACAGAAAAGTTTTGACAACATAAAGAACTTTAACCAAAGTAAAAGCTTTACCAAAACTAAAGTACTTTACACAGCTATAACATGCTGTATTCACACAAAAGTAAACATTTTTATGATGATGACAGTACCACTAATTAAGCAATGTGGAACAGGCAACGAGCCAGCTACATGTACAGTAGTATCTCTATGGCCTTTTGTTTATTGCGTTTACTCTGGCACAACAAGTAGTATAGCAGCTTCAATGTCTATAAATACAATAATGAAGAAATATTTATTTTCAGAATAATCTATTAGTTCTAGTAAATACTTTTGTGCCCTTAAACTAATAGTATACACCCAGCTACAGATAGTCGTGTTGAAGTGTAAACAAATGCATCCATCTTTATATAAATGTATCTAGCTTTAAAGTGATACTGACACTAAAAAACTATTCTTCACAATATTAATGTACATGTACATGTAAAAGCTGCCTATGGGTCATGTTGATTGTTTCTTTCCAATAGATTTGCTTTTGTAATTAATTGTTACTTGAAGTTCCTAAACATGTTTTTCCAACCTGACTGTCCCTTCTCAGCCTATTAGTTATAGATTCTAATGCTTAACAGACTACTGCTGCACAAATATGGCAGCCCCCTTATTCAGGAACATGGGGGTAAGATAGGCAATGTAAAAGCATTATAAATTATAAATAGCATTCATAGACAATGTTATGATAGATGTAAGAAAAGATTGCATTTCTGGTGTCTGTATCTCTTTAACTATAAACTATACCATAACGCTCAACTGCTAAAAGCAAAGCAAGGAGGCTGTTATACTGTCTTTGAAAATGTAACTGAATTAAACTGTTACACAATCCACATTGTTATATTTGAATGAGCACACTTCTCACAGTATTTAAAAGAAAACCTGAGTATGATTCCTGGGACCGAATATGGGAGTCCTTGTGCCACTTCCTTATAAACACTTCAATGCTGAAAGCAACATACAGTGCTGGTATATTGTTCCAGCTCATCTATATAAAATAAATCAGTTACATTAAGACAGCATTTGTGTGGAGAATTGATACAGTGCTGCACATATGGTGACATTGCTTCTAAATGGATTTCAGCCTGGGGTTAACATGATAATCCACTCAGTTACAAATATCAGTCTAAAAAAATGAATCAGATAAATAATGGTTAATTAAAAAAATACCCCTCATTTGAACTTTGATTATGTTTATCTCTTTAAGGGCTAAAGACTATTGCAGAGCACTGGAATAATTTCACACCCAGTCTCTCAATTAAAAAACAAACTAAAAAGGAGAATGGTAAATAAAAAGTTGCTAGATAAATATAACTGGTTTCTAAAAACATGGCAAACATGGTAACATGGTATGCTTATATGTTTCCTATCCACCTCCTTGCTATCTGTCTTAACCTGAGTTACACACAACAAAATTCATTCATAGGTAAAGGCGGCCGCCAGGTACCACCTTCTCCTTACCAAACTAGGATTAATCACAAGTTTATATAAGCAGGGTAACTTTTTTTAATATATTGACCAGTGTACATATACCTATTCAAGTTTACTTTATATAACTAATTACACGCCACAATGTTGGTTGTCTTACAACACTGTTTCACAATGTTCTTCTTTTTCAGGTCCTCCAATTTATTACCATTACTCCGTTGTTTCTTTTATTCTCCTACCCCCACCCCTCCAGACTGGACAACTAAATTACTTTCTTTCTCTATATATTTAAGGTAATATTAGCCCATAACCTGGTTGTATTATGTGCATATCCTGTTAATAAGTCGTTACCAATGACTATTCAATCCAAATTTAAAAAAATAATAATATGAATAACAGGATGCACCCAGGAATGTGATCAAGTGAAGTTGTTTGCAAGCTATGCAATCTACTTGTTCACAAACTCAAGATCTATTCATAGCTTGCAATCTATGTTTTCGGCATCACCAATAGATAGAAACTGAAAAGGTTCTACAGCTCAACAAGAACATGTGACACATCTTCCCTTTAATTACACTTAAATGGTAGACTTGCATATTCATTAGAAGATAGGGTTACATTATCACATTCTATTACAAAGCTTGTACATGCATCAACAGCAATGTAGAGCATCTCCAAACAATGAAGGAGCAGATCTTACTGATGCATCTGGTGCATCCAGCACACCATTCAACGGAGGGAATAAAACAATAAAAAACAAAAATGTGGACGTATGTGGTAGATGTTTCAATAAAGTCTGCTCTATCTATAAACCTCGTGCGACACACACATTGACCACAGGACAATCATCATTATAACCATATTTTCTAAAAGATTGTTAATGCTAAAATACAATTTTGCAGCTATATTAAAGAGTACATTTTAGCATTTATTTATACAAATTGAAAAAAGAATCTGACAGACAAAAAAACTATGTGCTATTTTAACAGGATACACAAGAAATTTGGGGAGCTTACAAAATGCTAAACAGTGTCAAACTGGGTCTTCCAAGACAACCAGAGAACCTGACAAACTGGGCCCACTCTCACAAAAATAGTGGTGAATAATATACATTGTTATATAGGCCCGTGGTGGAAATAAATTGGAGTTGATAGGAATTGTCCTAGGCTGGGGCCCACTGGGAGATCCTCTGGTATGCTAGTAGGCCAGTCTGAGCACACAGTCTCATAACTTTATTTAGCTAAAGCAACAGCAAGATTTACATTTATAACAGTTAAAGTTACAAGTTTGTTTTAATAGTAAAAAAAACCCCAAAAAGTACAGTTATAAATACAAGTTTTTAAAATACTTTTAACATTAACATACAGGCACAAGTTACAGTATGTTAGAGATTCCTTAATACACACTGTCCACAAGGTGTCACTGTAGCAGAGCCAAATACATTAAAAAAATGACAGCCCGGATATCACCAACCTATACAGAAATACACAAATATTATCATGTATTAATACATTTTGTATATCACAAAAAGTGACTGCAGACTGCAATCCACAACGTACCATAGTCATAGTAATATATTTACTTTTATAAACAGTGACCCCAGAAAGACATCATTATTGTGCCATATGCAGAGGGAATACACTGACAGTAACGCATAGAAACCAGAGCAGGGGGACTTTGCCCAAGTGCACACAGAAAGTCAGCAGCAGATCCTGAGTGAATGCTGCATATTTTAATTCAGTGCTTAAGACTAATTATGGGGTAATGCCTAAAAACACATTTAAAAAAATATAGTTGCTTTACCTGATTTTGTAGATATAGCCACAGATATATGAAGAATGATACACTACAGGTTTTAAATGTATTAACAAAAAGATGATGCTTTGACATTCTCTCTAACAGGGCAGAGGTCAATAAATATGTTCATTCTAGGACTATTATATCTCTGAAGGCAAATAAAAATGGCTAAAAACTTTATATAAAGTGGCTAAAGACAAGGATGAACCAATCGGTGTTTCAGTTGTACAAAAGAATAGGACAAACATTCATAAATAACAGCAGCGCTGGCCGTGTTTTAAAAAACATTTTGGCCGCTTTTAACTGAGGCAGCAATGTGAGTAATGGTGTGGGGTAAGGGAAATGGCTTCAGTGCATTAGTATGGAGGCATTAAAAAAAGGCGCAATAGGCATTAACAGTGCAAAACATAACAAAAAAAAAGGTGCAAGGCTTCAAAGGTTATTTAGTGTTATACACAGAAGAGATAAGTTGGAAAAACACAATGAGCCAAAAACTCTCAAAAGTGCTTTGGAAAGAAATAACCAATATTCCAGAGTTTCTGTTCAAAACCACAGATAGAGGAGGTTAGGTTGCTCAAAATGTCTGGCAGCCCCAAACAATGATAACTAATAAGAGTTGTTACTTGGTCCTTGTTCTGGAATCCACATGATAAATTATCCCAATGGCCCCCACCAAGCTTAATGGACAACTGATTCCACCAAACAAGAGCCTATAAATAATAAGGTTCTTGCAGACTGTTAATATGTAATAAATAATGTCAGACTGAGGATGTAATTTTTACCATGGCATGAAAATGTCTCTGGAAAAGGTGGGTTAGAGTAAGTCTTTATCCATGGTTGAGCAAGGAAGCAGATGGCTCAAGTGAAACAAACTAGTGTTCAAACTGCCAACCTCACACACCTAAAAATTGCTAGTGTGAGTAACATTTTAGCAACATGGCAGATAACTGAAGAGAATCTTAAGGGGTTATTTACTAAACCTCAAATTTATCTGGCCGTGTTTTTTGGGGCAAAAACTTGAATTTTTCATGGAAAAATAACTCAATTTTATCGAGATTTACTATACCCTGATGCTGCAAAACGCACAAATCCGAAAATCCGCTATCGCAAACCTGTTGAGGTCATGGATAAGTCAATAGGAGATGTACCTATCCCAATTTGAAGATATTGTGTTTTGCGCTGGGTTTAGTCTGATAATCAGATAAATTCAGGGTTTTGGGGCAAAAACATGAAAAAATCAAGTGATTTGGGAGAAAAGTCCATAAAAACAGTCTTAGGTTTTAGCTCAATTTTATAGAGTTTTTAACGGATATAATTTATGCGAGTTATTTTATTAATGCATAAGGCAAAATCTGGAATGGGAGTTTGGTCAAGCTTTTTTATTAAAATAATTAGATAAATTCCCGATTTTAGTAAATAACCCCCTAAGTGTTCCTTATTGGCTGAAATATATGATTAGAGGAATATTTACAAATATGTTTAATGCTTACATTTGCACGAGCAAATTTATTATCAAACCTATAGTAACATGAACTGAGAGTACAGAAAATTACACCCAAAACAATTTAGGTTTAATGGTCCTAAATTCATAGTTTCTCCTGCTATTGTTTCTTTTGCTGTGCACAGTTGCAAGACTTTTTTTTTCATTCCTTTTTTTGTTTTTTTTTAAAAAACAGAAATAACAACTTGTAGTAGTAGTAGTAGTAGTAGTAGTAGTAGTAGTAGTAGTAGTAGTAGTAACTGATAGCTGTAACAGGATACATCTAGTATGTACATGCTTGTACATTTGTGTTCTGTAACACAGTTGTGCCAGGCGGCAGGTTTATGATTTCTCTAGATTAGTTCCTCTATGTTGAGAAAGAAAATGTCAAACTTTTGGCATCTTTGGTTGGTCATTTTGTAAAGGAGAGTCATAGACTATCAGACAGAGCAAATTAGTTAATGACAGGAGACACTACATATTGCTTAAGATAAAGAACCTTAGCTTAGACGTTTGGGCATATTTGTCTTGGAGATAGAAGTTGTTTTTTTTTTATTAAAGGTGTTTCACCAACCTGAAATTAGTCATAAGTTATTATTCAAGTAAAAAAGATATATGATCTCACCTTGGGGTTTGGTTGTTAACATTTTGGAAAATAAAAAGCCATGAGTGTTCAAAGTGGCTTACTCTTTTACACAGATAATGAATAACAAATGACAATGACCAATTCTACTTTATAACAAAATAACTCCCAGCATCTGCAAGTTTCAGCCAAAAAGCTGGTATAATTTACTTGTATACAAATGCAAGAGCCTAAGGGAAATGGATTGGTGTTCAAAATCCCAACCCTTTTTACTGCATAGAAGCATTTGCATGATGAATTGCACACTGCTAACACATTAGACAAGGGCATCCCATTTTTGTTCAAAATGGCTTCAGTTTTGATTTTTTTTCATATGAGCACAGCTCACATAAGAAAAAAAAAAGTCTGTTCTGGTAGACATTTGGACCAAGCTGTGTTCTTTCCTATGCCAGTTCATGCTCTTTGTCTTCCATTTTAACAGGCCCCATTGGGGGCATGAAGCAAGCTCTGGTAAAGATCAGATCGCAAGAAGCGTGGGTAGGAGTCACGTTCCATTAAGCCATAGATTCTGTGCTGAGCCTCATCAAAAGTTGTTCGCGTTGGGAGAAGAAGGTTGTGTTCAGTCAACTCCCTGGTACCGGCATCCAGATTCACCTACCAGTGAAGGAATTTTAATAATTAAAATTTGTATAGTGTCAAGCCAGGGACAGGTATAGTGAGTAGAGGACTGCAGAGGGTGCTTCTTTGCAAGCATTGCACTTACAGGTTGGCATACAATTAGTACAAGTTTCAAGCAAAGGTAATACGGTCTCACTGTATAGGGTCACTACACACTGTTACTCATTATGGCTACATGGAGGATCAGTGTGGTTAGACTCTGCAAAGTTGGGTCATGACAAATGGCATAGGGAACTGTATAGTCAAATGTATTTATTTATATAGTGCTAACATATTCCACATAGCTTTACACAGAATATCCATCATTCACTTCAATGTAGTCTGGCATCGGATTGGGTACCCACAGATTTCAGGCAGAAAGTCTAAGATTCTCTGATTGTGTGGGAGGTCCACAGGTAACCTGCTTGAGTACCTGGCTAAAGTACAGATGTGTTTCCTCCCACCCCTGATCACTTCCGGTGTGCAGGACCCTGGGTCAAAAACTAAGATACCCATTGCGGGTGTGGGTTGGGTAGTGGGTCAGGTTAGGGGGCATAGAGTGGTGGCGGGACAGCAGACTCGTGCCTGCCCTGGACCAGTGCAGGTCTCTAATATAAGGTGTCTATTAAATTCACACACACACTATGGGTGATTCTTATCAGGAACCAATGAACCTGTCTGTATATTTTTTGAATGTTTGAGGATACTGGAGTACATGGAGGAAATCCACAAAGACATGGGGAGAACATACAAATTCTTTGCAGATACTGACTGGAATCAAATCTAAGCAGTAGTGCTAACCATTGCAACACCATGCTTGTCCTACCTCTTTGGGGGACTGTAGTGCAATATAGAGCTGGTAAATCTTTCGTGCCCGGCTGTGTAGGATAAAGTTGGGATGAGTGTCTTTATATTCTTCACAGGCTAGCCAGAAATCTAGGTTCTCATCACTAAACTCAGATTGCAAGAAGACACGAAAAAGGGCCCGTCCATCTATAGCAAGAAAAAGAAATGGGTTTGAAAGGCTAAATAAAAATAAACAATTAAAGACAGAAAAATCAGCACTTAGTATAGGGTAAAATGAAATAATAATTTGCTTTGTGCAAATAATTTTACCCTTGCAGGAAATTAATATAGCTTTTGAGAACATGGAAAGTATTCAGCGACCCGATCTGCAGTGGAAGAAAGACTTTTATTGTTAGCAACAGTGCACACTATATGCAATAAAACTCTGAATATTACTTCCGAAGTTAACATAGGAGCGTTAATTAGGGATGGAAACTTACCCCCCCCACAGACTAACAACAGAACAATGGGAAGGTAACCAGATAGCATCTCCCTAACACAAGATAACAGCTCCCTGGTAGATCTCAGAACAGCACTCAATAGTTAAATCCAGGTCCCACTGCGAGAAAGCAGTTCCATCCTAAGGGCAGGGGCACACGGGCAGATTCGGGGAGATTTAGTCGCCTGGCGACTAATCGCCTCTTCTGCGGGGCGACAATCTCCCCAAACTGCTTTCCCCCTGCTATAATGAGAAAACGTCAGCGCAATGGCATTCACGGCATTTCGATTTACGAAGCCGCCCGAAGTTGCCTCACGCGGAAACTTCAGGCGACTTTGGAAATCGAAGTGCCACGATTGCCATTGCACTGGCGTTTTCTCATTATAGCAGGCGGAAAGCAGTTCGGGGAGATTGTCGCCCCGCAGAAGAGGCGATTAGTCGCCAGGCGACTAAATCTCCCCGAATCTGCCCATGTGCCCCTGCCCTAAAGTGCTGGCTCTTTCTGAAAGCACATGACCAGGCAATCTTACCTTAGATGGCTGCCTACACACCAATATTATAACTAAAAACAATACATTTGCTGGTTCAGGGATGCAATTTTCTATTGTTGAGTGAATTATTTGCAGTGTAAACAGTGTAATTTAGAAATAAAAACGACATTATAAAAATTATGACAGAATCCATTTAAACTAGAAATAATGAGCTCTATATAAACAACTCCTCCTTTCACCAGTTTGGGGTGTCTGTTTTGGTGTACAGATTAGCAGAAGATGGTTTATGTGTGCACTGGTATTCTAATTCTCTAACTTCAAAGAAGTTGGCAGACAAACCCCCTCTAAACATGTTAAAAAAAACAAAAATAACTTAACTAGCCTGGCAAATACAAACTGAACACAGGATGAAAAAAAATAAATGATCGTAGCATGTCAAAGTAATTAGTAGATCCAGAGATATAGGCTATAGACATTTCTTTGGCTTTTCCAACTTGACCCCGGCCCTTGCCTTTAAGCCTTTCCACTGATCAGTAGCAGTGACATCATAGGGGTCTATTTATCATGCTGTGTATAAAGTGGAGTGAAGTATTATCTGTGATATTGCCCAGAGCAACCAATCAGCAAAAAGCTTACAGTTAGAAACAGCTAGAAAACAAAAATCTAATTGGTTTCTATGAACAACGTCACCGGTAATGTTTCACTCCACTTTTTACACACCATGATTGGTGTGGCCAACTGTTAGTTCATGAGATAACGCCAGAATCTGCCAATTATTTCAGCAGCCTGTATCTACAGACCATTTTGATATGTGGTATTATGAGCTGAAGATGTCGTCTGTGTAACTTTTGATCATGTATTTTTTCATCCTATACTCTATTTGCATTATTCAGGTTGGCGACAGGGTCTCTTAAGCCATTCAAGTAACCAATGTTCTATTTGTGTTCTTTGCATGGTTAAATATGGCAGTGAGTGAAAGAGGAAACAAAATGAATAAGATTGGCAAAATAATAAGCAATGAAACAGAGAACTAATATCAGCAGCTGATGAGTAGGATGATGAGTTTATTATACTCACATGTATGAGACAGCAAAATTTCAAGAGACTTTCCCCAACTCTGAACATCATCTATGCTTGGGCTGTGAGAGACAAAAATAAAGACTATTTTCAAGACCCAGAGGCCTTTGGGAAGATCCTATTTGCAGTTGTATTTCTTACACCATGGAGGTTTTTTATATTGTCAAAATTGACAGAAAGAGACAGAAAAGTGGAGGTTATTACCGCCCTATATTCGACGAATGAGAAGTCCAGAGTCGAAACAGGGACAGGTGACTTTTCTTGTGCTTCTGTCTGAAAAAGAGAGACAAAGTGACCCATAAATACAAATGGCAGATAGAAACGAAATGATGTAAAGACAGATAACAAAGAAAAATTAGGCAACACTTACTCTTTCTTTTTGTGTCGGTGTCCCTTTTCTGTCTCACACAGTGAGACAATGTCAGTCTCCCCTCTAGAGGGCAGGGGCTACAAGAAAGAAGCAATGTCAATGACATAGTAAACATCCTGCAAGGATTGAATATGCATGGCTGTGCAGAGATATTGATGCAATGAATACACATGGGGAACTATTTATCGTGCTTTGGAGAAAAACATCACTGGTGATGTTTTCCATAACAACCAATCAGCAATAGATTTCATCAGCCACTTACAGGTTAGAAACAACAGCAAAGAGCTGATTGGTTTCTATGGGCAACATCATCGGTGATGTTTCTCTCCAATATTTAACACAGCATGATAAATAGGCCCCATGGTGTGCTTTCCATGTATCTCACTGCTCCAATATTAATTATAACATGCATCAAACACTACAATTTTGTGCAAGCTGCCTTTAGAAAAATGTTAGCGAGTAATGTACAGTGATGTACATAATGAACTCTTCCTATGAACTTTGAACTGCAAGTGCCTTGAAAAATAACAAATAGAGAAGAGCACAGTATGGAATGCTCTGTGAAACAGAGTGGGTCAAAAACATTTCTCTGTCCTCACATAGAGACAGAGTTTGTGGGAGAGAGATGTTATTGAAGAAAAAAAATAGTGAAAGCTTTCTGACTTAAAATTAATTAAAAATGTAAAAGCATTTCCCTTCCTGGATGTGATTTTACAATTTACTGTGCTGCATGGTTGTTTATTTAAGTAACACACTAAAACAATAATTCATATTAGTGTCCATTAAAAGGTGTGTCTAATTTATATAATGTTTGTCTTCTGCACCCCTAACAATATAGTTACTCAAAATGAGATCACAAAATTGATGTGCTGCCAACTGCAAACAACAACACAGAATTATAGAGAAAGAGACTCCGCACAGCAATATATTGTGTGGAATATAATGTCTTAGAACAGTGATCCCCAACCAATGGCTCGCGAGCAACATGTGTCTCACCAACCCCTTGGATGTTGCTCTCAGTGGCCTCAAAGCAGGTGCTTATTTTTCAATTCTTGGCTTGAAGGCAAGTTTTTTGTTTCATAAAAAAAAACAGGTGTATTGCCAAAAAGAGTCTCCTGTAGGCTGCCAGTCCACAAACAGCCAATCACAGCACTTATTTTGCACCACCCAAGAACATTTTTCAAGCTTGTGTTGCCCCCCAACTCTTTTTACATCTGAATGTTGCTCAAAAAGGTTGGGAACCCCATGTTAAAATGTGCCATATTCTAATGCCTCTGAATGTCACTTTCTCTATAGCTTTGTGTACATTAAAGGTTACCTATAGGCCACATTAATAGTTTTTTACTAATATGTGTATTTTTGTGTTACTTGAAGTTCCTAAATCTGACTATCATTCTCAACCTGTCAGTTAAAGAGTATAATGCTAACACACTACTACTGCACAGCATACCTCCCAACATTTGCCGCACATAACACAGCAAAATCTTTTGACCAAGCCCATGTTGTTGCCACACCCTCTAAATACCAAGTTCATTTGACAAAATGTGGCAGGTTATGGAAAGTCTGAACACATGGGTTTCAGGATCATGTTTTATGTGTTATTACAGTTTTACTAATAAAGTTTAAATGTTCTTTAAGCTGTAAGTCACAGTTTCCCCAAGCTGATTATCTTAAATAGTTACAATTGTATCTTTGCTTATCTTAAATAGTTACAAATGTATCTAATAGCTACAAATGTATCTGCATGCAGGTGCTGAGTATTCTGGGCTCTCTGACAAAAAGCCTCTTATTTCATAACATTTTAGGAACTTTTTTATCTTATTCTGGTGTCAGTGCAAGAGATCAAGGAGAAACTCGGGACATTTCAGTAAGAAACCAGGACTGGGCTGAGTGATCAAAATTGAGGACTGTCCAGTGAAAAACAGGACAGTTGGGGGGGTATGCTGAGGGGGGGTGCCTAAATAATTTGTACCCCCAAGTGAGTAAACCTTTCCTTTTAATATTATTAGCACTTTGAAAGTTTAGATTCCAAATCTCATTTTCCCAAACATAATAGCTAAATATTCCAGAAATTATGCTATAACTCTGTACAAAATTAAAATAAGCACAAAAAGTGTTAACGGCCTTCAAGTTTGTGGGAATGCAGCTGTGGCATAACAGGAAATAAAGGGTCAGACCCTTTATGGAGCCCAGACATATCTTCCTTGTTTAACTCCCGCACAAGCTTTCTTTCTGCGTGTTCTCTTTTCTTAACTCATTTTGTTGCTAGAATTCCTCTGATACTTCTGGCCACAAATCTGTTCTACTCTTAAAAACCCCAGGTAAAAATATCAAAGGTACACAAAGCTGTGCAGTCATGTACTAAAAGTCTCTCTACAGTTTTATTTACAGATCTGCTTTAGCTGGTTTGACAAGAAATGAAACGGGGCCCAGCACATACATTAGTGGATATTATACAGCTTTTTGCCAAACCCACTGCAGCCAGCCCACTCTTTACATAAACACAGGCCCTGTCTCATCTTCTCTGGCTTCTCTCTATTTTCCTCACGCAGTCTCTCTTACAGTATTAGCCTCCTTTCATTCCTGTCTTACTTGTTCCCTTCCCAAACACCGCCATCAACACTTATAACCATATTTTTACTCCACAAAAAATACTTCCAATCAAGTTCTTTTTATCCCTGCATTTTGTTATTCTTGCCACACCATTGCCTCTGCCCGTACCAACAACAACTGTATTATCCCTTTTTACTTCCAACCTCACTCTACTGATTCACCACCAGTACATTACAGTTTGTGTGACAGTGCATGATTACCGAATATCCCCATCCACACATCACAAGTCTTTCCTCCCTTTCTGATTCTTTAACATTCCAGTTCCCTGTCTTTTGCCCACTTACTTTATCCTACAGTCCTTCCAGTATTATCCATGCCTCAGGAGGACCACAGCTCCTGAGGCATATTCGATTATATATTATGCTGTGCCGCACCTGTAAGTATGTTTTCTGTTTGTATGCTATATAGACAGTATATTGGTTATTTGTTGGACCCAAGTTTGTACTGTATCTAAAGTTAACAGAGGGTGAATAATGACCAGTTTTCTGTCTCAGTTGCCATTTGCTCGATAGCTGCAAATCCCTATGATAAACAGTAATTGTTGTTAGACTGGAAATGCACAGAAAATTCTCCTCAGACACACACCTTTTTTGACTGCTCTACACACAAAGGCTCTATAGCAAAAATGAAAGACAAATAAACTGCATATGCAAACATATTTATAGAAGTTATGTAGGGGTTTTTTCTGCATTTGATCCCAGAGACTTTAGTAACACCACACAAATCAGTGGCAATATCCAATAGGTATGGTACAAGGAAGTACTTATTGCAGAAAACACTTCTGTCTGGAGTTTCTGTCAAAAAAATCACGAATAGCACTGAGCTCTGCCACACAGCACACAGCCACCCAGCAAACTGCAAGCACAGATTAAACATTCAGACAGTTTTCTCAGGGGTGCAATGAATTGTTCCAGTAGGAAATAGTTAAATTTTAAAGGATCTGTTGTATCATCCAGTTATAACTATTGTTACCACTCCATGCCATAATAAATTGGCCCTTTAATGTCTGCTGCCAATGCCAAACCATTTCCCGAGAAAAGACTGCTGACATCCCATACAGTATATAAAATTAATGTAATGATTGTCTTCTTAAAAAGATTGTAATAACTTTTGTCCAAGTTCCAAGAATAGATGGCAGATGGCCTTTGGCCTCGTGTTTTTATATGGTCATGAAACGCCTCAGTAACTTATAATATCCTTATATTTTACAAAAGGGGGTACTTTATTCACTATATATATATATACACACATATATACACATATATATATATATATATATATATATATATATATATATAGATATATATATATATATATATATATATATATATAAATGGACCCGCACTCCAAGGTTTTTTTGTGAAAATCGTGTTGTGTTTTATTCACAAATGCATATCCAACGTTTCGTCCCAATTGGGACCTTTCTCAAGGATGTATATATATGTATATATAGACAAATACAAGAGGTCCTCTGCACTCAACCCATTATCAATATATTTAAGACACACACACACATATATATATATATGCGCACCAATTTGGAATGGGTTTGTCCAAGTTCCAAGAATAGATGGCAGATGGCCTTTGGCCTCGTGTTTTTATATGGTCATGAAACTCCTAAGTAACTTATAATATCCTTATATTTTACAAGAGGGGGTACTTTATTCACTTTATATGCACTCCAAGGTTTTTTTTTGTGAAAATCGTGTTGTTTTATTCACAAATGCATATCCAACGTTTCAAATACAAGAGGTCCTCTGCACTCAACCCATTATCAATATATTTAAGACACACATATATATATATATATATATATATATGCGCCCCAATTTGGAATGATTCTTCAATAGCTCACTTATTATGATATAAATTATCAATTGGTTGAGCATTCATTCAGGAGGTATGGTTTTCCTTTTACAGTCCCTTCAGTCTTTGCCAGGAACAAATGTGGACACCACAATATTCATTTTGTATGGTCTTTTGGAGGGATAACGGACACAATAACAGTTCTATCTGGCTATTTTACCCTTGTGGGGAAGGACAATAATATAGCTTATTTTGTAATTGGTCTCCTCAAACTACAACCATGCAGGAAATTGTTATAGAATGATGCAATTAGCCCCTATTCTGGCTGTTCTTTAAAACCCAGTTGGTGAGTTTGCACCTAAAAAGTATATCAAAATTGTGAAACATTTAGGAGCAAAACATTGAGTCTGACCCAGGATTTCTGCATCCGAGTGTCAGTAAGAGCAATAGTTTAGTTTTATTTAACATACAGTACCTTAACGGTTCCAGTGAAGAAGGACAGAAGATGATGCTTTGCTGCATTCACCTTTGCTGCTCTTCTCTTCTTTCTCAGTGTTTTAGGGGATGGCAGACTCCATCCACTGCCAGACTTTTCATTCTGCCCTAGTGCCTCTTGCCCTCCACCAGAGTCCAGGTGTGACTCGCTCCGTGTTCTCCATATGGATAAGGGGACTCTTAAAGTTTCTGCTTCTTTAGCTTCTTCCTCATCACTGTCACATGCCAAGTGACCGGCACTAAAAGAACGCTCCACCCGCACCTCTGGGACTGGGAGGGCTGGGACAGGAAAGGATGAGGTGGTAGAATCTGTAGATGGCTGAGGTCTTCGAATAGCCACACGCTTCCAATGTTGAGGATTATCGGGAGAAAGACAAGTTTCACTGCCAGACTTTCGCAGAGGGTTAAAGACATGAAGCATCTGTTAAAAAAATGTATATGGATTTATGTGGTTGACATAATGCATACATTTACAGATGTGTTGGGCATGCATTCCAATAGGCTTTTCACAAATCTTAAATATTTCTAAATCACTTAAAGGAGAACTATAGCGAAAATGAAAATTCAATATAAACTCCGTCATACCGAAATGGCAAACTTTCTAAATACAATCAATTAAAAATTCTGTACTATTTCTGAAATAATCAAGTTTATTTTCACTATTTCTCTCACAGCATCTGTTTCTCCTCATTCTGTCTTCATTCCGCAGTTGGGTGTCAGAGATCCAATATGTCTTATAGGGGGCTCCTTTTACCTGGAAGATGTATGAGAGCACCCTCTATTAAAATCACCAGAAATCCTGTCTATCTACACGAAACTTTGTGCTAAAGGTGGTTATTTTGTTAGATTTTGTTTGTACTGGAATCAGTTATTTGCGTGAGCTCTAATACATCTGCTAGGAAAGGAAGCCTCCCTATAAGATATATTGGATCATTCAGCTGACACCCAACTTCTGCATGAAGACAGAATGAAGAGAAACAGATGCTGAGAGAGGAATAGTTATTATAAACTTGATTATTTCAGAAACAATGCAGAATTTTTAATTTATTGTATTTAGAAAGTTTCTTACTTCAGTATGAGGAAGGTTATATTAAATTTCCATTTTCGCGATAGTTCCCCTTTAAATGGCACATTGGAGCTTTGTTCTCGGTTGTTTTATATACAACATATCTCTCTGCTATATGCACTGGAAATAGGAGTTCCCCTATTACTTTGTGTCCCTGAATGCTTGTTTGCTGCCCACCAACATACCACTTTCAGATCATGTTTACTTTTCTGTTAGCCTGCTCTTGCAGCCATAGAGAAACTATTTGCTTTTGTATACAACTCTATATGCATAGGGATCCAGTAGAGTAGCAGTCATACTGGATTCATAGCAGAGATGTGTGTAAACTGGGTGTACAGAAAATTCATATGTTGTTACATGAAAGAGCATCATGGAAGTGGGGTTCACACAGATGACATAGCACCTGTCATTTCAGCAGTTCCAAAATCTGTCCTCACCTACCTACAAACTGCTGTAGGGTGTCACTATACACAGCTTTGTTAACTGCTGTCCACTGGTATCACCTTACAATTACATTTCTTAACTCTAATCAGAAATAAATAGTCTAAGGCTCCATCAACCAGTAAGTTTTGAATAATAGAGATAATAAGAAAGGACTTGAAAGAGGGATGAGAATGGCCTGAAAACAATTATGAGTGCAATTATATAGAATATATCATCTAGAATGCTTGCGACCAGGGGTGTAAATTGGAGCACCATGCCTGAAGTCTACTGCAATCCTAAAAAATAAAAGACTGAGAGAAATTCCAGTTTTTGGAGCACTTGTATCACGGGCTGCTGGACAGGAAAGAAAAACAATAGTAACGTAAAAATATTTAGTTGACTTTCTATTGGTATAAGAGAAAGGAAAACTAATGTAAAAACACAAAATATATATGTATCGGCACAGAGTATATGTGTGTGTATAGTGTATATGTATAAAAATACAGAATAATACACTACAAAGACCTTTTGCAAAGCTGCATAGGTTATGAAATCTAGAAGATAAGAAAAGTCAACTTCCTCTTTAAAAACAACAGTTATCCAAACCTAAATGTCAACCTGTAGTTGCAAACAAAAAAAATGAAACTTGAAACAGCATTTATTTGCATGCCTTTTGCTACAAGATACAGTCAAATTATAGCGC
Organism: Xenopus laevis; assembly: GCF_017654675.1. Lineage (NCBI taxonomy): Eukaryota > Metazoa > Chordata > Amphibia > Anura > Pipidae > Xenopus > Xenopus laevis. The sequence continues at coordinate 65,988,360 of NC_054385.1, forward strand.
ACAAAAACAAGACCTTTTAATTATTTTCCTCTTATGCGTTGGAGTTTTAGTGGAATGCACGCTGCACTTTCCTTAAAGTAACAGTAACACCAAAAAATTAGTGTTTTAAAGAAGTGAAAAAAACATGCAGTATTGCCCTGCACTGGTAAAACTGAACTTTTTGCTTCCCAAACATTACTATAGTTCATATAAACAAGCTGCTGTGTAGCAATGGTGGAAATTGAAAAAGGCTATATGGCACAGGTTAAATAATAGATAACAGATAACACCATTATGTTCTACAGAGCTTATCTGCTATCTGCTGTGTAACCTGAGCCTTTTCTCCTTTGAATGACTGCCCCCATTACTACACAGCAGCTTATTTATATCAACAATAGTAGTGTTTCTGAAGCAAACACACGGTTTTACCAGTGCAGGGCAATACTGTAATATATTTTTATTACTTTAAAACAATATTTTTATGTTACTGTTCCTTTAAAGGTATACTGTCATGGGAAAAAATTTTTTTTCAAAAAGAATCAGTTAATAGTGCTGCTCCAGCAGAATTCTGCACTGAAATTCATTTCTCAAAAGACCAAACTGATTTTTTTATATTCAATTTTGAAATCTGACATGGGGCTAGACATATTGTCAATTTCCCAGCTGCCCCAAGTCATGGGTCTTGTGCTCTGATAAACTTCAATCACTCTGTACTGCAAGTTGGAGTGATATCACCCCCCTCCCTTTTTCCCCCCAGCAGCCAAACAAAAGAACAATGGGAAGGTAACCAGATAGCAGCTCCCTAACACAAGATAACAGCTGCCTGGTAGATCTAAGAACAACACTCAATAGTAAAAACCCATGTCTCACTGAGACACATTCAGTTACATTGAGAAGGAAAAACAGCAGCCTGCCAGAAAGCATTTCTCTCCTAAAGTGCAGGCACAAGTCACATGACCAGGGGCAGCTGGGAAATTGACAAAATGTCTAGCCCCATGTCGAATTTAAAAATTGAATATAAAAAAATCTGTTTGCTCTTTTGAGAAATGGATTTCAGTGCAGAATTCTCCTGGAGTAGCACTATTAACTGATGCGTTTTGAAAAAAACATGTTTTCCGATGACAGGATCCCTTTTAGATAAAATTAAATTTATAATTGTATGATTGACTTTTCATTCTAAGCACATCCCATACATATTTGATGTCACAAAGAAACTGCAATGGGTTTCAGAACCTTTGTTCCTCACATTTAAAAAAAATGATTGCCATAGAACTGCATTAAAGAAAAAAAATGATGCCATTCTGTGATACCTCAGTCTCAATAGCCCCTGCTTTGAATCTTTAGAATCCCTGTGCAGTTGCTCTACCATCTATCTAATCTACCTGAGAAAACTAACAAGCCTATTAAAATCCAACGATCCGGCTTTTATTTTGAAAAAAGCAGAAAGAGTCATATTTCATAAAGCATGTAAGTAAAAGGAAAGGGTCTTTGGGAGATTTGCTTCCTACAGTAGCACAGACGACAAATCTCTGTACACTACATAGGGGATTTGTCATCAGACCAATTCGTTTTTGACTCATGCAACTACATGCGACAAGCAAGATGCGATCTGCCACCATCCTATAAAATATTCCATTCAATATCACTCCCATGCTAATATTTCAGATACTGCAAAAAAATATAAAAATTAATAAATTATTTTTAATAATTTATTTTTTTGAGATCCCCTTTAATTGCTTGTCTCAGTAGCGGCAAGTGAATTAGATGCCAGTGCTCTTATTGACACCACATGGCACAAGAGGTAAAAACTGTATGCCACAACTTGGGCGCAATTTAGAAAAAAACAGATGCTGTAAACTGCATTTGTAGATGAATCTTATGCTGTACTTTGATTGCCGAAATTGATTGCTGCCATGTGTGGTGGAGATCAAAAAGCTGTTCCCTGTCCCCAAATCAAGTCAATGGAAAGTCCCTCAAGTCGCTAGGCAACCTCTACTAGCATTTAAAGAAAGGTATAATCACTGAGGAGGGTACAAAAGATTATAATTGCTATTATCAGAGTCAGGCTGGTACTCCTCTTCAGTGAAAAATGTGCTACTATCCTAGAAAGCACTGGCTGCACTGCTATATTCTTTTCCTGGGATTTTGCCCCTTGCTCATACAGCAGAACTACTGATTTTATTTACTGCATACAGCAGCTCCAAGGGATCCCCAAATGTCAAGAGGGAGTGGTTTTAGGAAGATTTGCTGTGTGTCAAAAAGCATGGTGGCCTGAACACCTAAGAATGTGCCTTTTAAAAGGGGGAGAGAAGTATTGATGTCCACACCCATCTGTACTCCCAGTCGCATAACAACTGGCTCTACGGTCAAATGCATCTTTAAACCTGGGCTATGAGCACCTGGGCAAACAAATGGATAATTCCTGTTATAGGTGTCATTATACAACATTCCAGAGGTAGATGAAGCTGCTGGCATAGGTCGAACCTTCAGCAATTTCATAACAAAAATATTACAGTCTCTATCTGGTACTGCAATACTAGGCCAGGGCTTAAAATCAACCTTCATGAAGATTTTACACCGCATTTCTATGGCTGCAACCATTCATGGCAGTACCACGTAGCAATCCCTTGCCTTTTGACCAACCTTACTTACCCCTCTCAGAGTGTAATATGCGTTTAATTCTATCATTATTATATTAGTATCTTTGCTCAACTTGTGGCAAAAATCAGCAGGATACACAACATGGGCTTCTCATTCTGAAATGTTACCCAATGCAAATGTGTTTATTCAGACACAAAAGGCAGAACACTGTATTAAATGAGCAAAGAAGCCACAACACTGTATGTAGCAGACAGATGAAACATTGTTGCTTCAAAGCAAAAAACCCAATATGAAATCAAGACAAACTATAATTATGGCCAGAAGATGTACCTGTACGCATCCTTAAAGAAGAAGGAAAGCTACAGCGACAGTTTATTGCCAATAGATTAGCTACAATGGTGCAAGCATTCTGTAGAATGCTTTACCATCCCTGAGTAAACAGCTCTATAAACTCTCTGTGTTTGTTTAGGATAGCAGCTGCCATATTAGTTTGGTGTGACATCACTTCCTGCCTGAGTCTCTCCCTGCTCACTCATAGCTCTGGGCTCAGATTACAGCAGGGAGGGGAGGTGGGAGAGGAACAATCTGGGCATGCTCAAGCCCTGCCCTGGAGGTTTAAGCTGAAAGAAGGAAATCTGATAAAGAAGCCCATGTGTACACAATAGAAGGAAAGAAATGCAGTATTTATTTTGACAGCGAACCAGTGTTACTTTGAGGGTTTACTGTTGTATTTATATAGACTTTTCTGACAAAGCTTACTTAGTTTTAACATTTCCCTCTCCTTTAAAGTAACAGTGAGAAAATTGAAACTAAGGCATCTAACTTAGTTGCATTCAAAGGGGATCTGTCAGGTGCTAATTATGTGTATGTATTTTTACAAGTTCACATTTATTATCTATTTATGTGTATTTATTGTATGCATATTTATTAAATATGGGTATGTATATGACCTATAGGTAACTGAACAGTTACAAAGTTAGGCTAGCTGTATGAGCCAGCTTTTACTGATTCGCATTCTTTCAGCAGAAAAACTAACTTAACCTTGCGAATGTTAAGCACCAGCAGTAATGCCCTTATCCATCATGCCTGCGGGTTTACTGGCACTTACAACACAGTTGATAACAAAATCATTTTTAGTGACATTTTGTAGTTGAATCATTATGGAGAGACTTGTGCACAATGTAGGCATAATGTGTTGCACTGACCATATGCCACGTTTTTAATTTTCCAAACAACTAAACAGTTACAGAGTCAGAGCAATCGCAGTGCTGAGAATTGATTTCTGTTTATAGGATTAGCAAAAGAATTTCTGGGAAGGTGGTTTGTTTTAAAAACAGTAATTTCCAAGGAAAAAACATAGAGGGAGAGAGTTAAAATTAGGCAGTCTTAGTATAGTAATACAACAAGCTTGTAAACAACGTTATAAGGTTACATAAAGGGGACCTACAGAAAAAAAACATTATTGTACATTATTGCTACAATAATGTACATTTATTTAATTTTTCCACACAGCTTTTAACTACAGTGAATAACAAGTTACTTTGTCCACTCATTATTATTTTTTTCTATTGAACAACTTAGTTTAAAGAAGAAAAGTCTCCATGCTTCAAACTGGTGTATGCCAGTAACACTCATATCTACTGAGCAAAGTGACAACCAAATGTGTCATTGCACAGCACACTGTAGCGAGTTGCAGTTGACCTGTATTAATAGGAGGATTGACACAGAAGGTTTTATGATAGCCTCTCTCATCTGGCAGAAAACATTGCCATTCAAAACACCCGTGTCCATCACCTCTCCAAATGTTATTTAATGGCTACTGCCTTGACTGATGCAACACGGCACAGTGGATTTCCACGCAATAACGTTTTTTTTTCTGCGCACAGGTTCACCTACCACGACTCTGTGCGTGTCAGCCAGGGTGCTCACTATTAAATAAACATTAGGAGTAGTGCAAGAACCAACCAAAATATGTAGAATTTATGGTACCAGCACTAAGGTTTTTTTATGAGGCTGTAAAATATGTATGACACTGAAAGTACTTGGGATAAAGGTGAGTGAGACAGGGAAACTGCTACCGAAATAAAATCAGTAAAACTTATTGGAGATAAGAAAATGTAGAGTTTAGCGGACTAAAACTCCAGCCAGACTTATTGAAAAGGTGGAACTCATAGCACTGGCCTTAAAAAGGAGAATCAAAATCTATAAATTCATTTTCCATATTCCAAGTAATAACAGAGTTAAAATACTACTTTTTCCGGTGGCCATCAATAAAATCATAACCTGTTAAAGGGCCAGTAGAACGAGAAAGTGAAAATCCTTTATTTATATTAAAGAAGATATTTGTGTATGCAGCACTTGCATGTAAAATAATTTTCAGCATCAGTATTATTTACCCCATAGTAGAGATCAACAAATGACATTGGACCTCTGTTTATCTCTAGAATGAAATTCTGCATTATGAATACAAATGCAATTCTAAGCTAGTTCCCAACATACATAACAGATTTTCCAATCATTTAAAAGTTAATTTCACACGTAATTGCTACAAAAACCAGTATCTGTTTGTCCTTTACTATTCTCTGCACCGCTAGTTCTGATTACATATAACATAGAAACAATATAGCAGTAGTCAGCTCTCCTCCTGCCAAGACTCCTATTCCCTCGCATATTCCTTGCAGACCTGCAAAGAGGGAGAATCCTAAACAAAGGCATTGAGGGAACTGAAACTTTGACAGGAACAAAAAATATGAATAATGCAACAGTATTTCAATGGTACATGTAGCAAAGGACAGACAGACATTTCTTTCAGAACGATTACATTTACAAATAAATAACTTTAAATACATGTTGATAATTTGTAATTATGTATATTGATATATATTGAAAAGGTGCTGAGGATTAATTTTGCTTTTGTTATGAAAATGTTATACTTGCGGTCACAACCCACTTTACGTTATCTTTCATTCAAATATGAACCTATTGGAAAGTGAATTGCAGCTCCATTGCTAAATATTGTTTTATTTATACCAACTATTTGATATCTGATGGAGACCGCAGTTCTTATTTTATTTTTCTTGTGTTACTGGCCCTTTAAATCCAGTCTCTCAACACAACTTTGCTATTCCCACACCTTATGTCTCTACCAATACTATTAGGGCCAAACTACATGAACATGTTGCTGGCTAAAAATAAAATGTACTTATTCCAATGGGACAGAGGGTATAGTCTGCAAACTGTGCAAATGACAGCCCCACAGGAAACAATAAAAAACTATTTTAGACAGCTACAAGGAGTCAACTACTTGCCATGCACATAAATTAGCCCTATGATAGATCGCATAACAGATACCATTAAGCAGCTTATAACCGAACGTTGAGTGGTTTCTCAGGATTTGCTGATTATTTGTCTTTTAAGGCCTATAAGAGAGCCCAGTGTGCTATTCACTATGCAAATTGCACTCCTTTCACTATTCAAAATAAGTATTTAAAAGAATTATAGAATACATAGAGATATTTATGTAGCAATATATATAAGCATAGGTAATTTTACATAGCCACAGTGTCTGTTTACATGAATATACAGGAGTTCCGTGCTAAGTGCTAATTAAAGGGCTTACACAGAACAGAGCATATAAATAGAGAGGCTGCGGGACAGGGAGGAGATGTGGAGACTACACAGTGCTTTTGGAGTTAGTGCTGGAACAGTACAGCTGCCTCAGGGCAAGGCACCATAGAGAGAGAACAGAATGCATTGATTTAAATAGTGTAGGGATGAGTGCAGGGCATACAGAGGATTGCAGGGTAATGTGAAAATAACTGTAACACTTTTAGAGCAGGATCCCCAACATTTGTTTTCCTTTGAGCCACATTCAAATGTAAAAAGAATTGGAGAGCAAAACAAGAATGCAAAAAGCTACCAGAGGGTTCAAATAATGGACTGTGATTGACTATTGGTAGACCCTATGTAGATTGGCAGCCTAAGGGTTGCGGCAGACGAGCTGATTCAGGGAGATTTAGTCGTCTGTCGACAATCTCCCCGAACTGCCTTCCGTCTGCTTGAATGAAGAATCGCCTGCGCTAATACACTTGTGGGCTTCGATTACCGAAGTCGTCCGAAGTTTCCTCGTGAGGAAACTTCGGGCGACTTTGGAAATTGAAGCGCCACGAGTGTATTAGCACAGGCAATTCTACATTCAAGCAGACGGAAGGCAGGCGGAAGGCAGTTCGTGTAGATTGTCGCCACGCAGAAGAGCCGATTTAAGGCCAGTGGGAGCAACATCCAAAGGGTTGGCGAGCAACCCGTTGCTTCTGAGCCACTGATAGGGGATCACAGTATAAGAGTGATATATAAGGTGTTATGAAGGTACAGTGAACTGATTCACTCACTTTCATTTCAGACAATGTTATTGAGTCACGGTTTGTGCTTTACAGTTATGCCTAGCAGGGTGTCCAGGCAACAGGAACACCAAGGAAAGTCTGCAGAGGAGCATAGGTGACACAACATTCACAAAATTCATCATAGGTACAAAAATATAATGCACAGGCTGCAGTGGAGTTACAGAGAATGAATGTAAATTAATGGCAATAGAAGCCTAGATAAGGCGCTGTATTCATATGCCAGAGTGGATATGGAGAAAGTATAGGTATAGCCACATATTTATAGATTATTGCCATTGCAGTGTGATGTATGTGACTGTTGTGACAAAGGGCTTGAGGTGTATATATACATGCAAAAAACAGAAATGGGTGGCGAGCACTCCAATCATATGAACAGGGCCGGATTTACATAGCGGGCACCCCTAGGCCCACTGCCGTTTGTCACCCTGTCCCCTCCCCTTTATTTGTGCAAATTTTCATCATCGGGACTGGAGCAAAGGAGATTGGCGCATGGGAAATTTAAAAAACTATCATATCGCCTGCACATTCCCAGTGTTTCTGAACCAATGAGGGTGTGGTTGGGCAACATGATGCCCCCTAAAATCCTGCCACCCTAGGCCCGGCCCTTGGTGGCCTTTCCACAAATCCAGGCCTGCATATGAAAAAGAAACAGGACATGGAAAATTTGACAGAGGTGCAATAAAAGCCCCAAACCACTACCATAAGGTGGTCACAAATACTCTATTGTACATATACAGGGCTTGCACACTTAAAAAATTATTTGCATAGTCAAACAGTGGTATTCATAAAAATGTTTTTTGTATGTAATATAGATGCATACAAATAGTACTCTATACATCAATGTAAATCAAGCATTGAACATATTAGAAAATGCAAAAAAAAATTTCAGTATGCTCAATGCTTGATTTACATTGCTTGTATATAGTACTATTTGTATGCATTTATATCACATATAAAAAACGTTTTTATGAATACCACTGTGTGACTATGCAAAAATTTTTTTTGAGTGTGCAAGCCCTGTATATTTACAATATTGCAAAAAACATCAAGCAGCAGCCTGACCATCAAGTCCTAATGTAGATGTGACACAGCTGCTGTGCAAGTATAGCAATGTGACCTGCAGGAACTAATGGGGCTTGATGACTCACTGTGAAGCATAAAGGGATGCTAATGTAATACCGACGACCAAGTGGTGCTTTGGTGACGCCTCTGTATATGCAGAACAAACGCAGTAACACTGTGGCCTGTGTGAAAAGGATGCTTGGGTAAAGGTGAAAGCAGAACGGAGGTGTGATTAATGAAGCTGCAGTGAGGGAGTTACATTGGTACAGACAGTCCGGCATAGTGACCCTTACAACTAGGTATAAAAGTATCTAGCGTACAAGCAATACACAACAGTTGTTCGCTCTACAAGACTCAGGTTTTGTGACAACTAAAAGGTAGGGGTAATGAAAGTATTTTGTGTGGGACAGTACAGAAACAGCTAAAGGGGTGCAGCAATATATAAACAGTTTTTGATCTCCATGGCAGTGAAACAGGGGTTTTCTGGCACAGGTAGAATGCTCATTTACAGTTCACCCAGCACTTGCCCCTTAACTTTGCACATGCACAAGATACAGCAGCTTAGCATGCTGCTCCCAGTGAATCGATGCAGGTGAACAGCCATGCCCTCCCCATGCACCAACATTTGTGGGCACAAAAAAATTATAGTACACAATAACACAGGAATGCTGGGAAAAATGCATGCCTAGCAGATAGAAAATGGCCCCATTTTTGCCAATGTTTTAACTTAACATTATTTAGTAAGTGAGCCACATAGGTGTGAGGGGCACATGACAGATAAACTGAAAGGTCAGAGCCATAATAATTCAACCTGTTGGAACTTATGGTGTGTAGTATGTGTAATATTATTATTTGTAAACATTCTTGTACATACCAATTATAATTTATACCTTATCCTGCACTTACTGCTTATTGCACTACTGGTTAGACCTAAACTGCATTTCGTTGCCTTGTACTTGTACTTGTGTAATGACAATAAAGTTGAATCTAATCTAATCTAATCTAATCTAGTAATGTATCTAAGGTTAAAGAATGTATGTGACTTCTTCCTACAACCCCCCAGCTGGATAAGATAAATATTAAGAGGACAAAAAATATTTAACAACTCTTGAACCTCTGCCAACCCTCCCCAAATAAATATATATCATCTGTTTATCTTAATCCTCTGGGTTACTTCAACTCTGGGTTGATTTCAATAACAGAGGACGGAGCCACTGCCCAACCTACAGACCTCTATCACAGACAACAACTAGTTGCTTTACACAAGATGTTGAAGTTGTAGTTCAACAACATCTGGAGGGTCAGGATTGGAAGGAAGTTTTGAGAGGGAAGGGAAGAAAAGGGATGAGATACAGGGATGGAGTGTCGTTCTGCAGGGCAGGGCAGTGCAGACACAGGGATGAGGTGAGTATCGCGGCTGAGGAGAGATCGCAGCGACCTTGCTCTTTCTCGCAGGACTTAAATAAACAAGCGTGCTGCATTCCCACGGGCGACAGCTTCTCTGCTGCACTTGAACTGCAAGTAGCCATGTGTGTAGCCCTGTGTGACTAACGGAAAGCAATGTCCCCTTATCGCTACACTGGGGTTGAGAAGCCTCTGTACCTGCAGGATTCGGGGAGAAGGGAATGAGCCCCCAGGACGCCTTGCAAGCCTCAGTGCGCTACTATCCCGAGGATCAGCAGAAGCCATTATCAACAGGGAAATACCTACATTCCTATGGGACTGACAGGCAGAGATACTCACCTTGCTGAGTAGAGCGTCAGCTCCTTTGGTTCCACTGCAGTGTCTGGGAGTCTCCCTGTGCTATGTCACTGCAGTGTCTCTGTGTGTCTCCTCCCCTCGGGCTGTGATGCTCGTGTATCTCTCCTCCCTCCGCTATCTTTTCCCTCCCTCTCACTCTCCTCCTAGAGATGTGCAACCCGCGCTGCCCCGGCTGCTGCTCGTCTGTTATAAATCCACCTAGTCTTCTGCCTAAATCTTATAACTCCTTAGCCCCTCTCATTGTGTTCATCATTTAATTAATGTCCGCTAATTAATTGCTAATATCGACGGCCTCATTCCATTCATCCATTGCCGATCATTGGCCACTGTCTCCTCCCAGTCAGATTGCCATCACAAATACATTGCCTGAGCTCACCCATGATTTACCGCCCTCTTGCGCTCACACTGCACTTCTCTTACCTGATTGCCTCTCATAACGCCGCCCCTTCTACTCCTCTTTACTGTATATCCCTCCGCCTCCATCCAGAATGGAGCTCTCCACCTACCTGAATAATTACGTCTCCTCCTGCTCTGCTCAATGCTCTCAAGACTCCGCCCCATTCATGGCTCTCTTCCTACTCATTGGACCGTCTCCCCCATCCCTCCGCAATGTAATACATGAGCCCGCCCCATCTTTGGCCGGACTAAAAGAAGCTTTTTCCTGCCTCTGCTCTGCTGTATTTACTTGTGTAACCCTTGGTTGTTTTACTTACCTAATCCCTGCAATTCTTCCCTCCAATGTCTGGTCTCCAACTCTTATGTTCACAACGTTTCTTACATTCTTCCTGCTTTAATCTGTTTTAAAACAGCACATCTTCCATGCAATGTTTCATCCAAATTCAAAAGCCCATCAACCAAATGATGGGGTTAATGCCTATGTCCATTTACTGCAGTTATTTTTAACTACTGGCATGTCTGGGGTTAACACTGATTAATCTTTTTCTAAGGTAAGCATTGGCATTTCAAGGGTTAAAGGAATAGCAACATCAAAATTGAAAGTGTTTTAAAGTAATACAAATATAATGTAGTGTTGCCCTGCATTGGTAAAACTGGTGTTTTATGCTTCAGAAACACTACTATTGTTTATAGAAATAAGCTGCTGTGTGGCAATGGGGGCAGCCATTCAAAAGAGAAAAGGCTCAAGTTACACAGCAGATAAGCTCTGTAGAACACAATGGAGTTATATGTTATCCATTATTTAACCTGTGCCATATAACCTGTCAATTTCCGCCATTGCTAGTAGACAAGCAGTCAGCACAATGATTTTCACTCTTTCTTTGTGGGTGGTGCACATCCTCCAGTGGCCACTTTCCACTGGCACCACATACGAGAAAAACTTCAGGACAGCACCAACGAATTTTTTATATATAATAAAACGCCTTTATTTGTGCTTCACAGGGGCATCACGACAACGTTTCAGGCCACATGGCCTTAAAAGGCCACGTGGCCTGAAACGTTGCCGTGATGCCCCTGTGAAGCACAAATAAAGGCGTTTTATTATATATAAAAAATTCGTTGGTGCTGTCCTGAAGTTTTTCTCAATTTCCGCCATTGCTACACAGCAGCTTGTTTATATGAACTATAGTAGTGTTTCTGAAGCAAACACATCAGTTTTACCAGTGCAGGACAACAGTACTTGATATTTTCATTACTTTAAAACACTTTAATTTTTTGGTGTTACTATTCCTTTAATGACTATTTACCATTTTCTAATGTGATCACTAGCATTTCTGGGATTAAGGCTGATATATTGCAGTTTAACCCAATATATTTGTGGCGATATATAAATAAGCAGAAGATAGGGATGAACAAATTTGTCCCATTTTGGTTGCAGAAAATTTTGTGAAACTTCGTCGTTAATATTTTGTCACGCAACAATTTATTTTGCCACACATCATTTTTGTAGCAAACTACATTACTGTGGGTGTTTTGTTTGTGGGACCTTGTTTCTGCTTTGGGACTACCAATGAATTTTTTTCCCTTACTTTCAAGTCTTGTTGACTGTGTTGAGCAAATCTGTCCCTCAAAACAAAAAGAGACATGTGGTGAATTTTTGACTACGGTTTGCGAAACTTTTCATTGTTGACTTCTGGTAATGTGCCATTTAACGCAAAGTTTAAACACTGCCTTATGTCTGATACGATACATCTTGTATCGTACTTATGAACTGAAGAAAAGCTGATGTAATTTCAATATTTAAAAAAAAAATATGATGATCTTAGCACGGCAGTTATAGGCCCATCTGTTGTGAGCAACTCATTTGTAGGTTCGTTCACATTCAAGATTATGTTCTTGAGAATGGCAGAATAACTAGAAATCATTATGAAGGACAGATTGTGACAAACAGATGTAATCGCTTTTTTATTATAACTTAAGTAAGACGTTGGGCAGTAGTTGCAGCAGATGTATTTGGATTTTTTCAAAACTTTTGATGTGTTGTATAAACAGCTGCTTTGTAAACTGAGGTCTGTTGGTAGTGCTGTATGTACATGGATAGGAAACGGGCTAAAAGATTGTGTACAGGATGGTTGTCAATGGTACCTTCTCTATTCGGAGTAGGATTCTTGTTACATGGTTCTGTATTTTTTCCAGTTTCAAATTGCTCATAAATGACTTGGAAGAGGGCATCATACGTAATGTTTGATGATGACACAAAATTATTCAGCTCAATTCATTCCATCAAGGATGAGGCATTCTTCAAGCAGGATTTTGACAAATGAAACGTTGAAATCGCTAAGTCTTTATTAAGAAATAATTTACCGAAACTCAGTTTGCGCCTGTCTTCAGAAAAGGCAACAGGGTGATGATCCATCATGTGACGCTCAATTTCTTCTCCCTGGCTATCTCCTATAAGGAAGGCAGGAAGGAGAAATCGAGCACCGCACGATGAATCGACGTATCGCCTTTTCTAAAGAGGAGCGCAAGTGGAGTTTCAGTAAGTCATTTCTTAATAAATACTTTGCAATTTGAAAGTTTCATTTGTCTTTGTGTTTTTTTTTTTTTGTATAATAATGAATTTAAAAAAAAAAAAAAAAGTTACTGGTCCTTTAAAAGGGGCATAGATTCACGGGAGGAGAGGGTTATTGTTCCACTTTGCAAAGCATCTAGAATATGCAGTTCAATTTTGGTCTCCAGTGCTCAAACAGTATATTATTGAATTAGAGGCAGTTTAATGAAGGGCAACTAAACTGGTAAAGGGTATGGAAAGTCTCAGTTATGGTAAAATTGAGAATGTTTACTCTGGAGAAGAGGCGCTTAAGGGGGAATATGATAACTATGTATAAATATACATGTGAGCAGTACCATAAACTCTCTGATGCTTTATTCACCAGTAGACTTTTCCAGCAAACATAAGGGCATCCATTCATATTAGAAGAATGGAGGTTTCAGCACATTATTCGAAAGGGTTTTTACAGTGAAATTCTCACACTGAACTGGTTGTACTGAAAGATGCATTAGATTACTATGTTTAAGTGTAATGAAAATAAAAAAAAAACCTCAGTGCTTTTTTTTTTATCAGTGAAATATTTTGGTGTCCAAAGCTGCTGAGATCCTTTCAAACCAATAGGCACAACAAAGTTTTTTTGAATGGAATTCTTTCTGTCCGTCCACTTACTCAATGGTTGTCGAGAATTCTCTATATGCTTTGCAATTATAAATGGGATCCTTGCACAAAGCATGAAAAAGTTGTTCTGCCACAACATCAATAGTACCTGTTTACCTTTTGGTCTTAAAATAAAAGCCAATGTTTCAATACCAAGAAACTGGGTTACAGCCAGTGACATTTGCCTGTGGAAGCAAGGGTGAATTACTTGTCTCTGTAAGGGTCATAGGGGTAAATTTATCAAAGAGTGAAGTTCCGCCACTAGAGTGAAATTCCACAGCCCTCAATTCATTTCTATGGGATTTTGAAAGGCGTATTTAATCAATGAGTGAAAGTGAAAGTTCACCCTTTGATAAATACGCCTATAAAAATCCCATAGAAATGAATGGAGAGTGGCAGAATTTCACTCTAGTGGTGGAACTTCACTATTAACTTCACTCTTTGATAAATATACCCCATAGCAGTGATTCCCAACCAGTAGCTCGCGAGCAACATGTTGCTCTCCAACTCCTTGGATGTTGCTCCCAGTGGTCTCAAAGCAGGTGCTTATTTTTGAATTCCAGGCTTGGAGGCAAGTTTTGGCTGCATAAAAACCAGTTGCACTGCCAAACAGAGCCTCAATGTAGGTTGACAATCCACATAGGGCCTATTATATGGCCAATCACAGCCCTTATTTGGCACCCCAAGAACATTTTTCATGCTAGTGTTGCTCCCAAACTCCTTTTACTTCTGAAGGTTGCTCACGGGTTCTAATGGTTGGGGATCCCTGCCCCATAGTGTCTCTTTTTGGATATCACAGAGACCGAGGGTGGAAACTTATCAGGTAAAGGCAGTAGGATCACGGTTTCCATGTTTTCACTTCATACCACTGTTTTTGGGAATTCCCATTTGGTGGGGTGCCCCCTTTCTCTTTAGAAGGACTTTCCAATGCCAGACCTACTTTCTTTTACTCATTCTCATTTTAAAGGTGATTCCCCAACACAGGATGCAGAGGGAGGGGTTTCCCCCTACTGATTTCTGTATATAATTGTGTTGCTGGCTCTCTGTCTTTATATGCGATACAAGAGGCAAAGCATGAGAGCCAGTCTGGTATCCGTTGTTGCCATACTCATTGGCATTTTGACTTTATTGCAACCAATTGCTGGGTCCAGAGGAAAGGTGGGTGAGAACAGCTGAAAAAAAGGGTTACATTTAAGATAGAAGAAGTTAATTTATTTGCATAAAACCCTGGTGACTGTTTTACTAAACCTTATATTATTCTAAACATACATTTAAGATCTAGGCACAACAATTATTGTGTACATATATACTGTTTGTATCACAAAAATACCCTTAATGGTATTTTCGAAATTTTATACTGGTAACAGACATTTTGCTTCTGCCCTTTTTTTAACCTTGATACTCAAATTGATATTGTATTTTATACTAAAAGGACTTGTTAAAAACAATTGCAGAAATTTCAACTTATTTGCTAGAATTAACTGTATAGCACACTGTACACTCATTCTGGTTTACTGTACCTTGCTTTAGCAATGCATATCTTTCTCCAATGCACTATTACTTTGGCTAAAGTAACAAATTGCTAATTAGAGACTAAAATGTGAAGGATGGCTAGAAATGGATTTGGAATTTTAGAATAAGACAGATGAGAAGAACATTATGGAGACCCAGCCAGGGTTAGCGGCAAAGGGGATGAGGATTAGAAGCACATAGCAGGTGATAACCAAATATAGTATTTGTAGTTCGGAAGATTAGCAACAGGGGTGATTTAAGGGATAGTATGAAAGTAGACTGTATATTCAACTTGCTGCCAATAATTATTCCTCAAATCGTATTTATTAACGTTTTGACATTTTGGGTTAAAATACAGTAAATGTGTATACATTACCAAAATAGCCTAATTCTGCTTCACACTACTGCCCGTACTTTGGCAAAAATAACAGTGTGCTATGCTAATAATGTCTTATGATTAGGGAATGAGGCTGTGATATAAAGGATGACTCAGGATGGATGTGGAATTTAGGATAAGGGAGATAAGGAGTACATTAGAGAGATGCAGCCATGGTTAGAGATAAAGGGGAGAGCTTGAAAAGCAGATACAATTAGGAAGACATAGCAGGCCATAAAAGATTTAGTGACTTTAGTATAGTAGAACAATGGCACTTTGTAAGCTTTTTAGAGCAGCATTTGATTAAAGCTTTAATATTCTTACTCTGCATTGCAGTCCATTTTTTAAATGCACTTGAACGATTCACCTCCCCTTTCTGTTTTATGTACATCTTTAAGGGCTTCCGTGCAGTGGTTTCCTGCTCATCATTGTTTTTTCTTGTATCGTATGCTTTTAAACAGTTGCACTCGGGCCCTGACTGGCAATCTGTGGGTTCTGGCAAATGCCAGAGGGGCTGCTGTAAGGTGCCAAGTCAGTATTTAGTGGGCTGGTGGGGGCTGTTTGGGCCTCTATGTGGGCTGATTGGGCCTCTGTGTACCTGAAATGCCAGGGCCTCTATTAAATTACAGTCAACTTTAACTGTCACCAACAGATCTTTCCAACCCAAACTCAGAAGTAATTTTAGTGCATTGGTTTTGGGTTCTGTAATTGGTAACAAGTTTGTTCCATTCCTATTACCACTTTAGATGTTTCGGCACTTTGTTCAGCTCATTGTTATCTTTCTTAAAGCAGAGCAGGCTGTGGCCAGAGGGGAACAAGGGCATCATATGCCCTTCTCATTTCCAAGCAAGCCCATGACAAAAAAGTGATTCGGGCAAAATAGGGGGAGTTGACAGCTATGTTAAGGACTGGGGCCCAAAACCGCAAAATTGCCATATTTTTGCCTAAATTACCACATTTTTTATCTATAACGCAGCATTTTCCCAGATGGTTGGACATTGCGCCCACTGCAGTTTCATATGATGCATCAATAATTTTGTGTGCATGTGATAGCAAAGTCTTCTGCGTCTAGTAACACAACCTTCTGAAGGAACCCTTGAATTACCACCATGTTTAGGGAGGCTGCCCCTACAAAGTTCACATCACCAATAAACACACTTAGGGGCAGATTTATCATGGGTGGACTTTCGAGTTTAGATTGTAGGAGGTCCCCAATTCGGCAGGTTTTAGATGGTGAATAGTCAACTTGAAATTCTTAAAGGGACAGTACATGGTAATTTTTTTTAAACTCGATTTGAAATTGGACTATTCCCTAGTCGAATTACACTATTATGAACTGGAAATTCTAATTCAAATTTTCAATTTGATCCTTGATAAATCTGCCTCTTACTATTCAGCAGAAGACGCACAACATGTATGGGATCTATTATCCAGAGTGCTTGGGACCTGTGGTTTTCTGGACAAGGGAGTTTTCCATAATTTGGATCTTCATACCTAATAGAAAGTCATGTAAAAATAAGGATTTATTTATATATTAGTTAGAATTAAGTACAGGGTACTATTTTATTATTTAGAGAATAAATGTATATTTTTATATACATTTTATTTATATTATTATAGAGAAAAAGGACATCATTTAAAAAAAAAAATATTATTTGTTTAATATGGAGACAGCCTTTCCGTAATTCAGAGCTTTCCAGATTACAGGTTTCTGGATAATGGATCCCGTATTAGTATATAAAAGTGCAAAGAGTGTGTTTAGACACAAGGACCCTGACTGATGAATGAATTACATCCACTTAAGTGCTTGTGGTTCCATTCAGAAATGAGCCTTTATGTTTTTAGTTATGAGTCAATACTCTTTTTTTGCGTGCAATTAAACCCATTCATTTGAACCTGGGCACTAAAGTTGAAATTCACTGTTCATTTTGCCCAAAAGGTGAGAATAGAGCATATATATTTGCATGGTAGAAAGGAAGAGCTTAAGAAACCACATTACGTTAGGGAGAGAAAGTAAAAAGAAAAAAAAAGGGGGGGGGGTAGGTGATGATTCAGTAATGAATACAGTCACAACGACAGAGGGTAAAAAGACTAAAATAAATACCCCCTGTTGTACACCACACGCTGAAATTTGCATAGTAAAACCAGTTCCGATACGACTGAAAAAAGCAGTAATGGTGGGACTTTCTTTTACTGTATTTTATCTTTGCTATACATTTCTCATCTCTGCTATTTGTTATTGCAGGGCGCAGGTGGCCAACGACAGAAAGGTACTGCTCTTATGACTGTAGATCCACGGTTAATGGTTTGGTGCTTGCATGCAGATTTCTGTACTAATTACTAATACTCTGAACAGGTTTTACAGTAAAAAGAAGAAAATATAGTACTCACATTATATTGTAATATGATTACTGGGTCAGTGTCAGATTGTAACTGGGGATGTGCACATTTTTTTTTGCCTGGTAGAGTATTTTGGCAAGATTAGCATTTTAGCCCCGCGACTGCTCACAACTGTGACTAAAGTGTTCGAGGGCCCGTCCGCCTACTTTCCATCCACCTACTTTCTGCCTCCCACCATCCCAGTCCCGCTCCCTTTCCTGCATCCTCCCTTCCTGAAGACCCTGCTCACATGTAGGCTAGCGGCTGGGGAGGGAGGGATTCACCAGGAAGAAGCCCCCCCTGTTCAAATGGCCCCTCTGCAGTCGCAGGGTCTGTTTCCTCTATAGTTATGCACTGGTAGATAGAATCTACTCTGGAATTTTGCCATGTGTTTTGTTTTTGCCAAAAAAAAAACCCATAGGTTTTTGTGCTGGAAAGAATGTTGTATTAGAATTTCGATATGTTGTTTGTTTTGGTAGGAAAAATGAGTTTTTATGCCAGAAAAAAATGCTGCTTGGCCAAGTGGCAACTTCAAACTGCCTTGTGCCTGCTGACACTGTCACTTCCAGGCCTGGATTTGTGGAAAGGCCACCAAGGCGGCAGGATTTTAGGGGGCGGCATGAAGCCCAACAACACCCACATTGGTTCAGAAACACTGGGGATGCACGGGAGATACAATAGTTTTTTTAATTTCCCGTGCGCAAATCCCCATTGCACCGGTCCCGATGAGGAAAATTTGCCTGAATAAAGGGGAGGGCACAGGGTCTATGATGGGCAGCGGGCCTAGGGGCGCCTGCTATGTAAATCCGGCCCTGGCCACTTCGTCTAAAGTGAGATTATTATCAGATTTGTTAGTCTTTCTTTTCTCTTGCTGGGTGGTATGTATTGTACACATAATTACTGTATGTCTGCATGAAAAACCTTTGTAAATTGCTGTATTTGCTAATTTCTTGTATTGTAGTAATTGTATCAATTGTAGTAATTGTATATGTAGTAATTGTAGTATCTTATCTTTAAGTAAATGGAGTAGTTAACAGCAACAGCATACCACCTTCATGTATTGATTTACTTATTAAGAATCCAGAGTAATCTATAAACTATTACCACTCAGTGCTAGACACTTAATTGGAATACTTTTGAGTTAGCCCATTTTGTTAATAATAATGACAATAGTGCTTTTAAAACAAACTACTTGCTGGAAAACATAGAATCAAAGGCGTAATAACAAAAGGACCATTGTTCTGGCGCAGTGTGACAGAATCAACAGTATGTGGCAAGCAAAGTGTTAAATGTATATTTTTGTTCATACATTTAGGATTTACTTGACTATACAATATGGTTCTTGTGTTTGTTTTGTGATTGTTCAAAAGTAAGCTAAACCACATTCCCTTACAGATTAGCTTTGGCAGCAGCCCAGCAATTTCTATTAATGCATAGAATAGACCCTCCCTTTAATAACTTAGCTCTGCCCTAACATGTAAGGAAGCCATGGGCTATGCTAGTTAGAGTGATCTCTGGCTGGTCTAAATATTCTTCTCCTAATTAGAATACAGAATTAGATCTCATCTTCCTGGCCTTTTTTTAAAGCCTAGTACTGTACTCAATTCTTTGTTTTATTGATTGACACTGCTTCAACTCCATACACCTTCTGTTCATCTGCACTTTAATGTTTATAGGCTACCCCCCGAGACTCTCTCTAAATATAAAATAATTAGTTTATTCCTTACTGGTGGAAATAATTATTTGCAGTTAATTGTAGTTAATAATAGTATGTAGAACTATATCTTGTATAAAAAAAAAACACCTTTTGTTTTTGGCTTCAGAAAAGTGACCTCAATGACTTTTGTTTACACCTCAGGTAATCAAGCTAATAACTGGCAAAGACGGAATGCCAATAAATCAGCAGCTCATCTGGTTGGTAAGTTGATGGATGAGGGACAAAGAGCATTTTCTTTCCCTACTAGTAAAAACATGTACTTTCCCTTTCCTCTCTTAGTGGCAGACAGCTTATCTCCTTCCCACTCCAATGAGAGTGCATGCTCCCTTTCCCCAGTTTTCTGCACTCTGAAAAAGTGCCATAGTTCTCTGTTCTCCAAAATGGAGCAGAGAGGACTGCGTTCTTGCCATTAATACAGTCCTGTTCAGCAGCGTAGTGTTTGTGGGGGAACTGGGGGAGACAAATAAGTATTTCTTAAATTTAATTTTAAAAAATATTGTATCGGTATTTAAACCAGTTTTCTGTGTTTTAATGCTATCAATATGTTAACACCAAAATGCTTGCAGCAACCACAAACTGTCATCCATTGTTCTGACAGACATGCTTTGTCCTGAAAAAGACAATTTAACTCCAATGTGTGATAGCAGTTCTATGGGCTGCTGTGCTGGGTTACCAGGGGTGCCCAGACTTTACCCACATGGCTTCTGTTTTTTTATAAGTTTATATAAGTTCGCCTTATAAAGTCATGCTGAAATTGATGCATTTGATTGATGATTTTGCCCAAAATTCATAATATAAACCCCATACCAACCTGGGTTCTGGACCTGATTGCATTCTTTCATTCTGAGAATTCCTGATTTTTCTTAAAAGAACAGTAACACCAAAAAATGAAAGTGTTTTAAAGGACTTCAAATATAATGTACTGTTTCTCTGCACTGGTACAACTGGTGGGTTTGCTTTAGAAACACTACTATAATTTATATAAACAAGCTGCTGTGTAGCTGTGGGGGCAGCGATTCAAAGCTCAGGTTACATATCAGATACAACATACACTCAATAGAATGCCATTGTATTCTATTAAAATGTGTATCTGTTATCTGCTAAGTAGCCTGTGCCTTTTCTCCTTTTTTAGCTTGAATAGCTGCCCCCATGGCCATATAATAGCCTACATAAAATGTAGTACCGTATATACTCGAGTTTAAGCCGAGTTTTTCAGCATCCAAAATGTGCTGAAAAAGTCTACCTCGGCTTATACTCGAGTCAACGGGCAGTAGCTGAGATTGCAGTCACTTTTAATCATTCCTATACCAACAGTTCGCTTGGGGAGAGATTGCAATATCACACAGCGCCCTCTGTTGGTTATATGAAGGATTAACAGTGATGGCAATAACACACAGCGCCCTCTGTTGGTTATACGAAAGATTAACAGTGATGGCAATATCACACAGTGCCCTCTGCACATGGTAGTGGGACAGTGGGACAATGCACAAAGTAATCCGTTTGGCAATTCTCTGTCACCATCAACTTTGCAAAGAAGTCAGGTTGATCGCTGGGGAGTCACTTTGGCGGAATGTGCGCTGCTGGGAGACAGGGCTGTAGTTGTGTCTAGGCTTATACTCAAGTCAATACGTTTTCACAGTTTTCGTAGGTAAAATTAGGTACCTCGGCTTATACTCGGGTTGGCTTATACTCGAGTATATACGGTAGTCTTTCTAAAGCAAACACATAACTTTTACCAATGCATAGCAATAGTATATTATATTTTAATTACTTTTAAAAACGTTTATGTTTTGGTGTTACTGTTCCTTTAATGTTTGTTCTGGTTATTGACTCCATGCCTCTTTCCTGACTATCCTGATAGCTGCCTGCCCTATTCCTGAACTATGACTACTCTGTTTAACCCTTCTGATAACATCCCCCAGTGGCAGTTTCCTTCCCTACTACCTGATCCTTATGGCCTTGCAGCCCTGACATTACTACCTCAAGCGTGGAAAATGTACAAGTAATTAGCTCTATACATTTCTAGGTATCAAACATGGAACAAACAAGACTCTGAGCTGGAAGTCAACACACGAATTGTCCTTCATCCGTCCCTCCATGAAATATGCAGACACCAACTTGATAGTCCATCAAGATGGTCTATATTATGTCTACTGCCAAGTTGGATTCCGTGGCCGAGAGGCAAATGTTGTGCTTTTTAATCAAGTTCTCCAGCATGATTCTGATTCCAAAAACAATGTCCTACTTTCAGGCATAGAAAGTGTTGTGGGTCCTCCATCAGGGTCTTCAATGTGGTATGCAACATTGGGACAGGGAGGACTAGCACGGCTGAAGAGTGGACACCACCTCTCTGTAATAGTTAGCCACCCAGAGCTTGTAGATGACAGGGATGGCATGACTTTCTTTGGACTTGTTATGGTCTCCTGAAGCAAGATATATATGTAATGTACAATAAAACTTTTTGCTTTTATTTATGTAACATACCATCAGTATGGTTTTTATAACATATTTTATTGATTCTTTGTTATAATAAAATTATTATTTCTCATAGTAAAAGTGCCCTGTGTTACTTTTTAAATGAATAAAATCTCTTGGCATGCTTTTGTCATAAGAATAGATAATACAAAGGGCGCAGGGATATTATCTATGCTTACTGGCAAAGGCATGCCAAAAACCATGATTATCTGGGTAGTTCTGTGTTTGTACACATAAGATGTTAAACCCCTCATCTCAATTGCACATGCACATAATAGAAACTGCATTGCACTTTCACCCAGCTATCATGAAAGCAGAACCCCATTCCCCTTGGCAAGAAAATATATATTTTTCCTATATAGGCATCTGTGCACCACCCCTATAGGCTCTGGCTCAAAGGTACCAGTATAAAGTGCTGCACAAAACCATTGACATTTTTTGATTGTCCAGTCTAAGGACAAGGCACAAGTAGTGCATTTTCCTGTAGCTGCACTTACAGCACAAGGTGTAGCAGACAGAGTTATACTAAAATTGTGAATCAAAAACATGACAATTTGTGTCCAAAAATTGCAATTAATAATGTGCTGTGTTGGTAAACAAGCCAGAATAACCACTAGTTTTGAAACGGGATTCTCTATTGCAGCATTATAATCAGTACAAGTATGGCCCCTGTCAGACAGAATGCTAGGAACCTGGGGTTCATCAGATAAGGGTTCTTTCTGTAGTTTGGATCTCCATACATTCTAAAAAAATATTTAAACATTAATTAAATAAGTACAAGGTACTGTTTTATTATTACAGAGGAAAGGAATTAATTTAAAAAAAATGTAATTATTTGGTTAAAATGGAGTCTATTGGAAATGGCCTTTCCATAATTCTGAGCTTTCTAGATAACACATTTCTGGATGTCAGGTTTCTAGATAACCAATCCTATACCTGTATTACAGTTGTGACCATTAAATAAGATGTATGATATGTGTTATGTGTCTGATAAAATACTGTCAATAATTTTATCAGACAACTCTTAGTAAAAATGGCCACTAACAAGTGTAAGTAGAAATGATTTACTTTTATTTATAACTGTGTCATATGGACTGGTATTCTTTTTGCTAGGCTACAATAGGAGATGGAATAGGGCAATGTCTGTGCTTTTACCTCCAGTAATTGTTCTGTGAGGTATTCTTCTTTCAAGTCAAAGGAAAGCAGCTGATTTCACAGCTTTTGCAGCCAACTGATAAGCAGTTGCCAACATCTTTAATCCTGCAGTGATATGTGGGCTTTAGGCAGAATTCTTAACCACTGGGATAAAATAGTATTTTAGGCAATAGCTAATGGGGAGGTGTATGTTCCCTTATGTCCTATAATGATGGTTCCCACTACATGTATCATTATGAAAATTTGGGGAGAAGAGTTATGTACAGCAGTGATCCCAGTTCTTCTTCTTCTTCTTCAACTGATTATCTATATTGTCATTTGAAAAAAAAAAAAAAGCTCTGGTTCCCCAGATCAAATTTTAACTGTAGAAAAATAACAGCCAATAGTAGAGGACAATCCCTCCGAAACACCAGGGGGTCTTAAAGGAAAAGTATACACCTCAAACAATGTAGATCTCTATAAAAATATATTGCATAAAACAGCTCATATGCAAAACCATTTTCATAATAATATATGTAGTATAAATTGCCATTTTTTTTTTTCAAACCTGTTTTTATTGGAGGATCGTCACATAATAGTTACAAGGCCAAAAGCATGAAAAGAAAAGATTCACGTTAAAACCGTAACAATATGCAAATGCAGTAGAAGTAGCATATCCAAAACAGCGATAACAAAATAAACTAAACTAATAGCTCAGACAAAAGATTAGAGAGAGCAAGATAGAGACCCTATATAGGGTTGGAGGAGTAAGAACTTAATAACCTGTTAGTAAGATGAGTCCCTGGGGGCGAGTGATCGGAAGGGCGTTGAACTGGTCGATGTTCTCTGAGATATTGGGACGATTCCAGAACCATCGGATTCCCTGTGAGTATCGCTGTATCGTACCATGGTGTATAACGGAATGCGTGTATCGTAAGAGACCTAAGTAATGCTGGCAAAGATTCAATATATTTTGACCATGTCGTAAAAAATTTATCAGTATTTTGTTCCTTGTTTATCATGGTTTCCAGCCAATCCATGTGAAAGATAAAGTGTAGTTTCTGTTTTACTACAATCAAGGTGGGCGAATCGGTATTGAGCCATTGTTGTAGAATGGTTTTTCGGGCAGCGGCAGCCAGTTTCCCCATAAAGTGCTTATCGGACTTTGATAGTCGGGTCAAGGCAGTTACATCACTAAATAATGCCCATTCCAAATGTAATTGAATGGGGCTACCAATCAACCGAGCTCCATAATCAGCAACCTCCGCCCAGAAGGTTTGTAGGGAAGGGCAAGACCACAGACTATGTATTAGATCTGCCTTGGGGGATTGGCATCTAAGGCAGTTGTCAGAGGACAGATATCCCATTTTGTATCGTCTGGTAGGTGTGAGATAAACATTATGTAATATTTGTAAAGACATTTCTTGGTACCTACTGACCGGAAGTAACCTCATCACGTTCGTATGTTGTTGGAAGATCGTGGAAGTTGTGGAATTTGGGATAGCTAAGGTCCAAGCGAAGCCTGGTCTGTGGACGTTATCTAAGTCTGTCAGTGATAAATTGCCATTTTAAAAAATAGGGGCCGTTCCCTGGGATCATACGATTCACTCTGCCCACAAACAAACCAAACAAACTACACTTCTTAGGTCACATAAGCCAATTAACAGACAGAGTTCTGTCTTTTGCTTGAAGACTTTCTTCCTGTTACAGTTAGAGCTGCAGTTTTTCTGGTCAGTTGATCTCTGAGGCAGCACACAGATCATCACAGAATGGTGGCTCAAGGCAAGAGATGTAAAAGGGCAAGATTTACTTAAATATATATACCAGTTTGATAAGATTCTTTAATATGCCACTTAATATGATATAAACTATCTGTTGCTTAAGTATTCATTTTGGGGGTATAGTTTTCCTTTAAGCATTACCGGTGATGTTGCTCATAACAACCAATTAGATCTTTGCTTAAGTTTTCTGTTAAAGTCTATGCTGGTTATTGTGAGCAACATCACCGGTGCTTCACTCCACTTTTTACACAGCATGATAAATAGGCCCCTAATTGAATTTTCCACTGGCATATTTCTGTCACTGACAGAAGGTCATGGCATTGACTTGAGAAACATCTCTAAGTGCCAAAATCCCTTTGAATGCTTAGCAACAGGTGTTGCCATTCAAGTCGGCACATGCAGTGCAGGTGGAATTATACCAACAGAGAAAAGGCCTGATATGCCATTAGCCATAGGATATAAATCTGCACGGCATTTAGAAAACTAATGTTGCAGAACTATTACTTATATTATGATATCCTTTTTATTATAAATGCCCCCCCCCAATGTTCTTTTATTGAACTTATATTTTAAAACATATTTTGAATTTATAGTGATCTTGGCACTGTATTCAAGTCATATACCTCCATAGATACATATATATATATTGGTATAAAAAGAAGCTGCCTGTCACAACATGTAACAGGCTTTTCCTGGCACAAAATGCACATTTGAACATGAATGGTGACAGCTGATTTTCATTTGCATGAATGACAAGAAGCACGCATGGAGTGTTAGGAATTTCTCCATATTTCAGCCGGTAGATAAACACCTATTTCCCCATGTGCCTCTTTATGCCATGACAGATAACAGACATTACAATTATTATACTCTCTGATTCAGTTTCAACGTGTTTATACAACACTAGGGTACGTTTAACAGTTGTCAAATAATTGTATCGTATGAAGGAAAACAGAGTATCATTAAGAAGCCATGCAAATATAAGAAGACCATGAAAATTTCCTGCAGATAATGTTCAGGAATCAAACTCTGGATTCCAGCCCCACAAGGCATTGGTGCTTATCACTCATTCACTGTTGTGTAAAATAAGGAACTGTTTAAAATTTGGGAATATTTTTGCAACAAATTAAGGATTATTATTTAGATAATTCAGGGCTGCTGCTGCCATGAGGCGAGTTGAGAAACTCGCCTCAGGTGGAAGCAGCAGCCCGCAAGTACCAGGGGTGGCAAAAGCCACTCCTGGTAATTTATAGAGCCAAATTTCCAATTTTTAAATCAGAATTAAGGCTAGTGATGCAGTATTCAAGGATGGTACCTACCCCAGAAATGCCCCTACTATCATTCAATAACATGCACAGGATACAGTTAGGGCTGGGTGGGAGGCATATACTATGGGCGCAGTTGGGTGGGGAGAAAAGATCATTAGGGACTGATCATCAGAAAAGATCGGGGGATCATGCACTGGGTGAAATTTGGAGGGGATGGGGCTGAACTGGTGGGCACCTTGGGCACCAATGTGTCTTGGCCAGGTCTGGATATAGCTAAATTTCACATGCTTTGAATTGGTAGAAAAACTCTATAGCTGTAAATAGAACCACTTCAAAGAATGCAGGTAATGCTCACAGGATCTTGCATACCCATGTAATGTTGGTTACCATTGGTAAACCTACGAGAGAGTAGGGATGCACTGAATCCAGGATTCGGTTCAGGATTCAGCCAGAATCCTTTTGCCCGGCCGAACCGAATCTGAATCCTAATTTGCATATGCAAATTAGGGGTGGGGAGGGAAATTTAGTGACTTTTTGTCACAAAACAAGGAAGTAAAAGATGTTTTCCCCATCCCACCCCTAATTTGCATATGCAAATTAGGATTTGGATTCGGTTCGGTATTCGGCCGAATCTTTCATGAAAGATTCGGGGGTTCGGCTGAATCCAAAATAGTGGATTTGGTGCATCCCTACTAGAGAGACTAGTGCATCTCCATACACCTGAGTGAAGGCAATGTTTCCAGATGCAGGCAGAGCAGCGAATTCTCAACCTGCATTTCTTTTCAGGATGATGACATATCACAAGTGCTCACAATGGTATAATGAATACGACATGGGAAATGTTGTTGGAATAGGGTTGCCACAATAGGGTTGCCACCTTTTCTGGAAAAAAATACCGGCCTTCCTATATATCTAACTTTGGATCAACCATCATTTTTACAGGCCAGGTCGGTAAAATACCAGCCAGGTGGCAACCCTAGTTCACAATGAAATTAATTTTGTCAGTATGGATTTGTTCATGGTATTTATTTGTTCGGTCATGCTTGCAAGTAATTCAATGGCAAAGCTGCAGCACCTGAGGCTCAAGATACTTTGAGATTTCTCACAAGAACTCATTGATGGAATGTCAGAAGCTGCCCAGAGTCACAGAGGTAGGCACAGCTGGGTTTGCAAAAGGTTTGTTCAGTTTGTAGCTTGTTAGTTGTGGCCAGGTCTGCCACACCTTTCTAAAGCATTTTTATCAGCCTGTGTGTTTGTGGGGGGGGGGGGGTGAGAGGGTCATAGGTGCTGGGTAATGGCACAAAATGGGCATGGCCATGGTGAGTGACCTAGTGATGTGTGGGTCAAGAAAAACTCGACCCCCACTCAATCTGAACCTGACCCTCAAGAGCCCGCACCTGACCTAACCCGCTGTGTGCTCCTATTTATATACCCGCACCTGCCCCTACCTACTGCGTTGTCACAGAAGGGTGCAGGGTATGGCGGTATTTCCTCTCTCCTGAACAGGGACGGAAATAGGGATATGCACAACTAAGGAGAGGGTCTCTATTGAAGAGTCTTCTGCCTAACTCTAGTCTGGGCTCTCATGCTCCTGCTCCCCCCTGTGCAACGTCACTGCATATGCTTGCTCATGCATGTTGGTATAGTTGCCCATGGGGGGAGTGACTGGCTGGGTTGACTAGGGTCTACAGTCAACTTGGCCAACCTCTGCTCCTGAATTCAACATAGATCTCCCTTCTCTGTGACCTTCCCTAACCAGCCTCCCTGCACTGCCCACCAACAAATACTATGGGTAAACGCCTACATTTTATGACTGCTGAACAAAAAGCGAAATAATTAAAAAGAAACAAAGAAAAAACTAAAGACCAACTGCAAATTGTCTCAGAATATCACTGTCTGCATCATATTAAATTAACGGTGAACTAGCCCTTTAAAGGAACAGTAACACTAAATAAAAAAATGAAAGTATTTTAAAGTAATGAAACTATAATGTCCTATTGCACTACACAGGTAAAACTGATGTGTTTGCTTCTGAAACATCTGAATCAAACACAACTATAGTTTATATAAACAAGCTGCAGTTTAGCCATGGGGGCAGCCATTCAAAGCTGAAAAAGGAGAAAAGGCACAGGATATGCAACAGTTAACAGATAAGCTCTGTAGTATGCAATTGGAGTCTTCAGTACTTATCTGTTATCTATTGTGTATCCTGTACGTGAATGGCTGCCCCCATGGCTATGTAGCAGCTTGTTTATATAAACTATAATTGTTTTTCTCAAGTAAACATGCCAGTTTTACCAATGCAGGGCAACAGTACATTATATTGTCATTCCTTTACAAAACTTCATTTTTTGGTGTTACTGTTCCTTTAAGCTTGCCAGTTATGTCAAAACCATGCTGGGTCTAGCCAGTCTGGACCTGGGTTAAATATGATGATGTTCAAGATGTCCCTGACATCAAGTACACAAAAACCCAAACAGCCCTCCACAAGCACAATAAATAGTAACTGCGTCCTACAGCAGCCCTTCCCCCTCCTCTGCATTTACCCGAAGCTACAGATTGCCAGTCCGGGTCTGGCCAGTCCTACAAATACTTTAATTCGATTTTACAAGAGTTATAGTATTTCTTTATTTTTGTATGGCCTACATTTTACTGTGGGTATAACAACTTTTGCTACCATCATTCACAACCTCTTTTAGGTGATCTTTTTGGTATCCAATAAAAAGGACAACCATAAAAAGGACAGCCATGTGGGAAGTTTAACCTTTGAAAATATTGCAGATAGTCCCTATAAAAATGGGAAAGAACACGGTAAAAATTTTTAATGAATCTTGCTGATACAAATGTGTACTAATCACTGCATGGCACAAATCTTTTCTTCTCCGATGTCAGACTAAAGATTTATGTGGAATTAATTTGTATGGGCATTGTAGGGGCAGTGTCTTAACAATAGGGGAAGCAGACCCCAGGGATACCACAGGGCAGGGAAGGTAGTGAAAATGTTCTGCTGGGGCCCTGGGCACAAGATCATGTGCTTCTTTGTAGGGGTACTTTTAATAATGGACAAAAGTGAGATTTCACCCTTTACTAATACCATACAAATGAACAGAAGCTGTGACATTTCCCTTTGGTGAAATGTGGAAAACTCCACAGTTTGATAAATATGCCCACGTAGATCTAATCTATTAAAGTAGAGCAATGTGTAAAAATGGCACAAATCATTAGTGGCATTCTTTCTTAGAATTGAAATTTCAATGCAGTTTTGGTTTTAAGCCAATCCATGACAGGACCAGACAGACAGTAAGACAGAAAGGGAAAGAAAGAGAGATATGGCATAGACCTGGTTTGCTATGTGTGCCACATTCTTCTGTAAGTGTAAAAATCAAAGCCATATGCCCATGCCATGTCTTGCTTTACTACATAGTATGCATTGAATTCATTTCTTGAGTGGTAATGGTTAATTTTACACTATCACAGCTTTGCTTGCTGTAAACACTCATTCTATTTATCACCTCTGTGTTTCTAAACTTAGCTTTCAGACTTGTTTCCTTTGTCCTCTGTCCTTGGTTTTCTCTTGAGCTGCTTGTCTCTTTACCACAATGCCTGCAAAACACCCTAAAGCCTCTATTTTCAGTTTTCTATATTTTGCTATTTGTCATTACCTTTAAATGCCCTTGTATTTTGTGCATTGTCCCAACTATACATATTTTTATCTGCGAATTAGCCTTGTGTTTGCTAGTTGACCACCATTTCCACAAGGCCATTGTCAAAATACCCCATTCAGGTCTTTTCATGCAATGACCTACTTCGCTACTTTACCATTTACAGATTGATCCTATTATTTTCCTTTTGATGGTTCGTTTCTACTAACCATAATGACAAACATTTCAAGTCAGTCCCATTCTCACATACCATCAACATGACTTTAAAATCGTTTTAATTATATTAGTCTAAATGTAAAATAGCAGGACTGGATAATTATGTGCAAGGAAAGCAAAAAAACTCAACAAAACAAAAGCTCAAGATTTAGGGCAGGGGTCCCACTCCCCAAATTTATGAGCCATATTTAAATGTAAAAATAATTTATTTGTTATCTCCTAGAAAGACTGGCAGTCTACAGAAGGCTTTATTTTGCTGTACACCTGGGGATATATTTATCAAATAGTGAAGTTAGAGATCGCCACAGTACTCGAAATTCCATCACTCTCCATTCAATTCTCTTCCTGCTTCTTTGTGTAGTAGTGCATGGGCAGTAGAGTGAAAAGCTGGCTATTTCAATCTACTGCGCAAGTGTCTGCACAGGGAAATTTGAAAACTGAAGAAGCAGCAAGAGGATCACTCTGTGGTGTTCGCTAGAAGAACCCTGGGCCGCTGCTGTTTTCTGCTGATAGGAGCACCGGCCGGGGGGGGGTAAGTAAAATGAATCACTTGGGGCTGCCTAACTTTTAGCACCCCCAAGTGTAAAATGGTATTCTTTCTCCTTTAAATATGATCACATTTTAGGAGAACTAAGATTAAAAATACAATAGGTGTACACTAGACAGCACTAGATAATTTCTGGGAATTCAGCATGTTTTTGATAAGGCCATCTATAAGGGGCAGATTTACTAAGCTCCAGTGAATTTTCAAAGTCCAAAAAGTTCACATTTCGAAGTTATTTTTTGGATACTTCGACCATTTAATAGGATACTACGACTTCGAATTTATTTCGACTTCAATTCGAAGTAAAAATCGTTCAAATATTCGACCATTCGATAGTCGAAGTACTGTCTCTTTAAAAATCCTTCAATTTCAATACTTCGCAAAATTAAAGCTACCGAATTGCTATATGGCCTATGGGGACCTTCCAGTGCATTTTTTAAAGTTTTTGGCATTGAATAAAAATCCTTCGATCAATCGCTAAAAATCGTTCAAATCATTTGATTAGAAGGATTTAGTCGCTCGATCGAACGATTTTTATTCGATCGAATGCTATTTTAATTTCAATTCGACCCTTGATACATCTGCCCCTCAGTATTGCATTTGAATGTAAATTTTAAGAAAGTATTAAAAACTAAAAGGCAGTTTGTAGTGCACTGTGAATGCTGGGATTACTGAGTATGGAGGAAGTGAGTAAAATTACATAAACTGTTTCTAGTAGCTACTATAATCGCTACTAATAAAGCTGCAGGAATAATTTTTCATGAATAGGTTTTATTTTTTTCTTTAAGTCATTAAGGTATAAATGGCTTATTATTATGCTTCGTCAAGCCAATCATTTTTCACCTCAGTAAAGATAATTCAGTTATTGTTGAGGAGATTTTAAACTTGATTTTGTGGAGGCATAGTAGTGGAAAATGGAGGTTGGGAGCTGGATGGGGTCAGGGCCAGATTTCTGGTCAGGGTGCCCGGAAGCTGGTGTCCTTTTTCGCCCCCCCATGTGCATCCTTTCTACCTACAGCTGGGACACAGGGACAGGGCGCATAGTTCCTATTGCTCCAGGTAAGTGCAAATTGAGTGCAGCTGGGTGGCATGCTGTTTCTGATTTTGTGCCACGCTAGGCCCAGGCCTTTGTGGCCTTGCCACAAATCCAGGCCTGGATGGAGTTGGCGTATGAAAGGAAGGACCAAAAGGCACGTGTGCAAGCAGCTAATAGTATTAAATACATACTTCCCAACATTTTGGAAATAAAAAGAAGGACGCGTAGCTAGGGTTGCCACCTGGCCGGTAAAAACGATGGTTATTAATAGGGAAAAAAGATAAATATATAGGAAGGCAGGTATTCTTTTAATTAAGTTAGAAACTTTGTTTCTTTTTCTGGCTATTCAGTGCAGAGAATAACGGGACTTTCTAGCACAAACGAAGGACTGCGGGTTGAGCTGTCAAAAGAGGGACTGTCCCTCTAAAAACTGGACAGGAGGTGTGTTAAATTAAAAAGAAAGTATAAAAAAAAAATATAGGAGTAAAGTATAGCATACTGAAAGGAGCACACTAGAAAAAGATCTGCCTGGATGCTGAAAACAGAAAGGTATAAAGAAAAAAGTATAACACTCAACAGATCTTGAAAAATGTATTTAAACGCCAGTGTGGTACTCACCTTTAGTTTGTTTCCCTTGAGAAATTAGTGAAACATTGTGGGGTATATTTATCAAAGAGTGAAGGTAGAGATCTCCACAGTCCGCAGAGTGAAATACCACCTCTCTCCATTCATTTCTATTTATATGGAGATCTATAACTTCACTCATTGATAAATATACCCCTGTGATTTAAATTACTTTTTTCAAGGTAGAAACTGTATAGATTTGCGCTCTGCCTTACTTCTTTCTCAGTTGTATGCATCAATCCTCTCACAGAGATGCACCAATCATCCCAGGATATCCACTAAAAGTTGAAAGAGAGGAGAGCACTCAGACGCAGATTAACCGCTTGTGATTATTTATTATTCATGCTGCTTTACACTTTTTTCAAGACCTGTGGAATTTTTGAACTTTATAAATAGGAAGTCAAATTATTTAAAACTATAGAAAATATAAAATGACGACCAAGAAAGTTCCATCTAAATATTCGGAAGGGTTTTTTTTGTTTTTTTTACAGTGAGAGCTGTGAAGATGTGGAATTCTCTCCCTGAATCAGTCATACAGGCTGATACATTAGATAGCTTTAAGGCTTAGTTCACACAAGGAGATTCAGGGAGAGTTTGTCGCCTGTCGACTAATCGCCTCTTCTTCTGGGCGACAATCTCCCCGAACTGCCTCCTCGTGTCTTCCCATTCGTTATAATGACAAGTCACCTGTGCTAAAGCACACACGGCGCAGCGTTTTCCGAAGTTTCCTCACGAGGCAACTTCAGGCGACTTCGGAAAACGAAGCGCTGCGTGTGTCATAACACAGACGATTTCTCATTGCAGCCGGCGCAGGACAAAAGGAAGCGGTTCGGGGAGTTTAGTCACCACAAAGAAGAGGCGATTAGTCGTCAGGCGTCTAAATCTCCCTGAATCGCCTGGTGTGGACTGATCCTAAAAAGGGATTGGATGGTCTTTTTAGCAAGTAAAGGAATACAGGGTTATGGAAGATAGCTCGTAGTACAAGTTGATCCAGGGACTAGTCTGATTGCCATCTTGGCATCTGAGGCAATTTGGAGAGGCTTCAGATGTTTTTTTTTTTTTGCATTCCTCTGGATCAACTAGCAGTTAGACAGGTTTTAGATAGACTTAAAACATTGAACTTGATTGACGTGTTTTTTTTTAACCTAACTTACTATATTACTATGTGACCAATTGAAAAGATACTAATAAAAGGACACTCTATAACATAATAAAAGTTAATTCAATGGTGAACTTTAATCACAGTACAGAAGCCTTTAAGAAGAAAACAAAAGAATTGATTACTTAAATTGCAAAAATGTATTTACACACATAAACTGTAAGGTCCATGGTGCATGTGGTTTACAGTGGGCAAGTTAAATGAAACCTTGTTAAAATGAAACATTTAAGATTGATACCTGCAATATGACATTATAGATAGTAAGATGCATGGTTTTACGGAGGACACATCAGGGCCCATTTACTTAGCTCGAGTGAAGGAATAGAGGAAAAAAACTTTGAATTTCAATTTTTTTTTGGCTACTTCGACCATCGAATGGACTACTTCGACCTTCAACTTCGACTTCGAATCGAACGATTCGAACTAAAAATCGTTTGACTATTCGACCATTCGATAGTCGAAGTACTGTCTCTTTAAAAAAAACTGCGCCCCCCTAGTTCGCCACCTAAAACCTACCGAAGTCAATGTTAGCCTATGTTGAAGGTCCCCATAGGCTTTGCTATCTTTTTTTAGTTGAAGAAAAATCGTTCGATCGATGGATTAAAGTCCTTCGAATCAAACTATTCGAAGGATTTAATCGTTAATTAACCCTCGATATTCGACCTTAAGTAAATTTGCCCCATCATGTCAAGAATATTTTCTTTTGATGATGTCGTATACAGGAAGCTGTGTAATTAGATTTGCTAAGGCTTTGTTACAGCAATGTTTGCTTTCTAAACTAAGGTCTGTTGGTCCTTTTGGTCCTTTTGTACTTTGCCAACACTATCCTTTTACTAGATGGTAAAACTTGGACAAATTTATATATTATAGGTCTAATTTTCATAAAGGGAATCTTGTTCTCTAAAGGTACTTACATCAACTACATAAAAATAAAATGTATGTAGGACTTATAACAATCTTAAAGCCTACTGAAATGCTAGGGACTATACAAAAGAACCACTTACTTTATGTTGAATCAAATGTATTTTATTGCTGTATATTATAGGATCTGGTTCCATTATTTGTTTCAAGATTAGACCAACCATTCTGTACAATTTGGCATTTTCAAGAGCAAGATGGGAGAGTAGGGATTCCTGCCAGGTTTCCTGGCAGCTTTTGGGGGCTGATGGGGAGCAAAGGTGACACTTGGTTTAACTGAAAGGTTTCTTTGCAGCTTTTGGGGGGTGATGGGGCGTAAAAGGTGACACATGGTTAAACTTTCAGTTTAACCAGGAAACCTTGTGGAATGGAACTCACTGCACCAGATATGGAATGTCAGGGATAATAATTTAGTTAGCATTCTCTCCTTTTCCAGCCCACACTCCCCAACCACTGTGATAAAAAGTGTATATTACCGGGAAATGAATAAATATTTGATGTGTGAGAAGGGGTGAATATATAATTTCCGGCCCTCTAAAATGGAAGCCTAAATTCGGATAGATAAACAACACTAAACATTCTCTCTGCATAACCACATCCCCCCCAGGTTTAAGTAGGTCACCATCCTCACGCAGACAA
The DNA here is from genome assembly GCF_017654675.1 of Xenopus laevis. Lineage (NCBI taxonomy): Eukaryota > Metazoa > Chordata > Amphibia > Anura > Pipidae > Xenopus > Xenopus laevis. The sequence continues at coordinate 66,023,207 of NC_054385.1, forward strand.
ACAACAATGTACACAATCTATTAGAGGTGCATAGATGTCTGTTCCTGAATTCGAAGAATAAAGGAAATCTCCAGAATAAACAGCATGAGAATGAGCACAACATTTCAGCCTAAATAAACAACTATACAGAAAAAATGATCTCTCTTCTATGTCTAAAATTATTTACAAAAAATATCTATTTATCATCTATCTATCTATCATCTATCTCTTTTTCTGCATGTACTTTATGAAGCGAAGGTTCCAAGTCTGAGCATTTCAGATCATCCAAGTAAAAAAATATAGAGATACCATTCAATAAATATATATATATATATTTATATTAGGTCTAAAAGTATAAAATACAAACTTTAAGTATGGACCCATAAAAAGAATTTTCATAAAATTTTTCTAACTATAAGTAGGGTTATCAAAATTCTTTTTTATTATCCTCACCTAATCTTGTGCACAGTGTCATGCAAATTGCAGAAGAACTATGTTTGTTCTTGGGCATTTATCATTTAACTCTGCTGAACTAATTGTGGAGTTATTTAAACATTTCCATTCATCTGGAAATAGCTCCTTTTCTGTTACACAATAGTGTTAAGCATCTTTTCTTTTAACTGTTGCGGTTATAAAATTGTGTAGCCTCACTTGCCTGGATGACTCCCGTTTTTATTATTGCAAGATTTATTTAACAAATGCCAGCCTGCTGTGTCTACCTCTCAAACTCCTCTATACCACTGTGACTTCATAAGCATACTGCAAAGGTCAGATTTGTGGCTTACTAAATGCTGATTTGATTGTTTCTCACCATGAATCGTGTGCGTTTCAGCTACACATTTTTGAAGTGTGCAAAATTCTATGTATGATCTGCTTCTTTGGTTAGATCTTTACCTAATAGTGTAGGTTGCAGTAATATTTATTGAAGGCTGTACACCTACTGTATGTGGAGGTGCTTGTTATAGGCCAGAACATTCCTTAGGTTATTTACCTTGTGATGTCTTAATTGTTATTGAATGTGTAAAAAGAGAATTAATACCTTTCCCCTATATTTTCTCCAGTTGTCTACCCTATAAGCAATAAGGTGTTCGGTTTTTGCTCTGCCAGCCAATGGCACACCTCATGTTTCCTCTGCCAGTGTAAAATTGCTAGGTGTAATGACAGGAATGCAATCCACCTGTCACTCCACAAGGGGTAGATTTCAAACAGAAAACTAGCAAAAAAAAAAAAAAAATCAGTAGTAATACTATTATGCTAAATTAGTTTGGCACAATTCCAGTATTGATATCCAGTGTGCATCAATAAATGAATGACAGATAGTTAGTCTTAATGTTTATTCACTCTATACTGTAGCTATTACAGATTGGTTGGCAGTTGGAAGCCGTATCCACATGATGTTAGCAATCCACAATTAATTTCTGTTGGTGGCCTATACGAAAGAAAGGAACAATATTATTAAACCAGATAATCTAGTTCAGTGCTGTCCAACTTCTATGGTACCGAGGGCCGGAATTTTTCCAATCTACATGGTGAAGGGACGATAATGGAAGCCAGTGTTAGCCACTCCCTGTTTTTAGACCACACCCACTTTAAACCACACACATGTTACCGCAATACCATGTCCACATTAATAGCACACCAAAAAACCAAATGGTTGGTGCTCACTGCAGGGATCAGGGCCGGAACTAGGGGTAGGCAGAGTAGGCGGCTGTCTAGGGCGCCATCATTGAGGGGCGCACTTTTTCCAAGCGTTTTTTTAATAATTTGTTTCAGTAATCATGGTCACCCAGTTGGGTGGAATCCATCTCCTTCCCCTTCTCCCTCTTGCCGGTAAGTAATATCTCCTTCTGTGCGGTGCACCGCGACGTGCATACACACGTCAATGACGTCACTGATGTGTTGGGTGACAGAGAGAGGCAGAGAGCTGGTGACCTGCTTGGTGTGACTCTCGCTGCTCTCAGCCTTGCACAGTTGCACTGAACTGAACACATTCTTTCTATTACTGTGTAAGTGTGAAGCTTCCTGCTGGCACAGCCAGGTACAGATTTGGGCCCATATGTTTGCTGTTGCTGCTGGGCTGGGCGCTGGCACAGGTACATAAATACTTGGGGACAATATGATGTGATCAGATTTATTTTTGGCTGATGCTGACACAAGTAAAGATTGGGGGCAATATGATGGCTGCAGGAGGGCTGTATGATGGATGGCTGCTAAGCTTGCTGGTACAGGTACAGGGGGCAGTAATATAAATGAAAAAGTGTTACAGTACATTTTCTTGCTCTCTTTATTTAAAACAAAATAGAGTTACTCCAGCACACGTAATCTGCTCAAGGGTTATTACCCGTGTTTAATGTCAAGCCAAACAGGTTACCGTAACCTGTTTGGCTTGACATTAAACACGGGTAATAACCCTTGAGCAGATTGCGTGTGCTGGAGTAACTCTATTTTGTATTACTTGCTGGAGGTGCCGTCCTCCTATGTCCCATGCACCGTGAACGTTAAAGAGGGACCAGGTGTGCATCTGCACTTTGTTGGCTGAAGTACGTTATCTCTTTATTTAAAAACCATCATGGTAAGGAGGGAAATGGTAATGCAGGACAGGGGGGCGCTGAGTGAAGCTCTTGCCTAGGGTGCCAAATTACCTTGTGCCTGTCCTGGCAAGGATGTCACTCATATGTGAAAAAAGCTAAGTCATTGTCAGGGTACCTGGGGTTCCTGGGGTGCGGCGGGGTCGTCCGCCAGCGAGGACGCCCGCCGCACGTCCTCTTCTCTAGCCGCCAGCGTGTCTTTGCTGGCATCGGCTTCTCTCTAGGGCGCGCGCGGCGCACCTCCTGGAAATTTAAAGGCGCAGGCGCGCTGACGTCATACGTGAGCGCACAAAGGCGCGAAATTCAAATGGTATTTAAAGCCCAGGGTGGCTGCTTTTAATTGCCCGTGATAGGATTTTGTTCCTGGTGCTTCTGAGCCTTGTGTTTATTCTGATTCTGTCTGATTCCTGTTTTGACCCCTGCCTGGCTATTTTGACTATTCTGAATTCTGGATCCTGACCTGCTTACGACTACTCTACAGTTTAACCCTTCGATTGATCACCCGGTTTTGACCCTTTTGCCTGTTTGACGATTCTTGTTATCTGCCTGCCTCGACCCAGCCTGTCTGACGATTCTGTTGCCTGCTCCATTTGTACCGTGACCTTCGGCCCAAAAGACTCTGCTACCTGCCGTGCCCCTCTGCTAGCCAGAACATCTCGCCTTGTACCCCTCGTTAAGTCCAGGTGGCACCCAAGTAAGCTGAGGGCTCCTCCTGAAGCCCAACGGTGGTCACACTACTGGTGAAGCCGAGCCGAGACCAGGGTACTTGGCACCTGTTCTGGTATTGGGTGCCGGCCGTGACAGTCATATTAAGACATACTCATAAATCCATATGCCTCCTCCTCCCCTGCCCTTCCCATGCCCCTCCCCTGCATATGATTAAACACTTTAGGGGGCACTAACAATAATTTTCAAATGCTAACAAACCCCCAGAACAAATACCAAAGTATGACACACACAGGGAGCATATGGAAGGCAGAACAGAGCAGGAGACAGGGATAAGGACCAGTCTAATATGTACTACATACAGTGACACAGTGCTTGTGCCCTATTAGCATTTTGTATAAAGTGTGAACAGGTGAACAATGTGGGCAGTTTCAGTTTTGGTCTCAGGTGTGAACAGTACAGGGCTTTAGGGGTGTGAACAATAGAGGTGTCACAGGTGTGAACAATACAGGGGATTAGTCTAAATTTGTCGTTTAAACAATGCAGGGGCCAGTTACTCTCTGTAGTGATACCTTTTAAATTTTACATATGGTAAACAGACACAGCTGGCAGACTTTGATGTGGAGGGCCACATGAGGCGGCCCGGGGGCCGCCAGTTGGACAGCCCTGATCTAGTTAATAGGCAGTAAGTATTGGTTACTACTTGAAAAATACTACATAAGGTAGCTTAGTGCAGCAAACAAAGATCTGCAAGGATGCTTTATGTTCTTCTCATGGTTGAGTGATATTCCTCAAGATGGGAGTTTGCTCTCACACTTTCAAAAACACACAAGAAGGTTTACTGATTGTTAGGGCTGCACTGCACAGCTCATTATTAAATGAGTAAATATTAACTTTAGTTAAGGAAACTAATTGTATCCATGTAGGTCTATGACAATACAAAGCTGTCAATGAAGTGTTCTCTCAAAAACTTCTTATGTTACACCTAGAGATATTGAAGATACTACTTTCTAAATATAGGGCTACATGATTAAGTTAAGACTCTGAAATATAAAATATATTTTTATGTTCCTGATTTTAGAGACCAAAGCAAAACTAGCATTGTGTAACACTTGGCAAAACAAAAACAGATATGTGTGTAGGTGCTTCTGCTCAGTTTGGTCTCAGGAATTACTATTTCCCAAACTTGAAGTTTTATTTACATAACTTGTACTGTAGAAAATGCCATTGGTTCTCAACAAGATCATAATCTAAGTATAAACTTCTTAGAGGGTCATAGGAATAGAAGTACTTTGTTTAGACAGGTTAGTGTAGCCATTCTGAATAAATGGCAATACGTCATATGAAAAATGTAGAACTTATTTTTAGCATCCAATTACATTGGCTGCACTGATTGTATTGAATGTAAACACAATCAGTTTTCAATTAGTGAAAAACCACTTACAATAATTACAAGTCCAAGTCTGGTAACCTTATTCTGAACATAATAAACTAGGACATAACTATTGACGAACAGGAAATCTGAGGTGGGATTCATTTTAAGAGATTCACCTAGACAGATACAGAACAAAAGGGAGGCACATGAACATAACATTAAAGCCCACCAACTACTGAAGTAAAGGTTGTTCCACAGATTTGATTGAGTATGATTGATACAGGTATAGGCTTTGTCTTCTGGAAACCCATTATCCAGAAACCTACAAATTACAGGAAGGCCATAGACTTCATTTTAATAACTTAATACACATACTGTATTTAGAATTGATATCCTTTTTCTCTATAATAACAGTACCATGTACTTGGAATGGAATCCTTATTGCAGGCAAAAGAGTCCTATTGGGTTTAATTAAAGTTTAATTGATTTTTAATTGATTTTTAGTAGACTTAAAGTTTTGAGATCCAAATTAAAGTTCTATGAGAATATCTTTTTCAGTAATGGAATATTCCATTTCTTCCTAAATTCAAGACAGAGTATTTAACAGCATTGTTATATCAGATAAGATGGTCCCAAGAAGGAATAAACAAAAAGTTTCTTTGCACAAGCATTTCTATGTGTACCCTCGAAGCTCTGCCAGCTAAGCAAAACATGATTTACATGCCAATATAGGCAGCCACAAACCAAGCCTGCAAACCTGGTGGGTTCTTCTCACTCACATTTGCTGACACATCACTACGTTTATTACCCCTGAAATGCATTTCTGATTGATATGAGGTTGCAAAGTGAAACAACGTTGCTGTCAGAAATAGGTCAACCTCAGCATTGTTCTCTTATGTATGAAGAGTATGTATATACTCTTCATTTTCCTATTAGGCATTTTTGCTACAAGTTGTATTGGTGTGCCTCATTGTTCTGCTTTGATCTGTTGTTGAAATTCCTGCTTGTTTAACGTGGAAAACAATAAAAACATTTTCAACGCGAAGAGTATGTATAATGTTTATGAAGTGGGAGGTTTGCATTCAAATGTGCTTTTAATCTTGAAAATTGTAATCATTCATTTAATTGTGGAACACAAGATTTTTTGCTAATGCACATCATTCAACTCTTCTCCCTATGACACAAGCAAATTCAGACTGGACCACCCTGGAAGAAACTGCCAGGCAAAATGCAGGAGGTTAATTAGAACCTGCAGTGGCATGCTTTGATAGATGTATCTGTTTTTCTGTGTTTTCCTTGATATTATTTGGGTATTATTTGTACTATTTATAGCCTTCCCTGATTTTAAGTTATGGATTTCTTTTCTTATGTTCCCTCATTATTTATTAAATTCAAACTGGTCCAATGTTTAATACAAATGCATGGCTGCAGACAGGGGGAGAACTATGTGCAGGCTGCAATGGTGTGTGTGAGTGGATGCTAAGACCCTAGGTATCTACCTCTGCTGCCTCCTTTAACTCCTACATTGCTCCTCAGGCTCAACAGTGGTGAGTGTCGAGCTGGGGGCAAAGGGTTGGGTAGAGAGGAGTTGCAAAGTGGGGAGCAATGGGTATTGAGACCCTTGGATTTAGGGGCAGCATGCCGCCCCTAAAATTGTGCCACTCTAGGCCCGGGTCTTTGTGGTCTTGCCAGGTAAAGTTTTTTGCACCGTTTTAGCCGGTTGAGAAAGTTATAGGGAAGAGCTTTTGATATGAAACATAACAAAAGTGGTGTAAAGGTGATACCTTTATTGGCTAACCAAGATGATAATCACAGCAAGCTTGGTCTTGCCACAAATCCGGGCATGGGGGTCTGGATAATTATCACTCCAATGACATGAGGATAGCTGACATTTCTGGTAAAATCCCACAAACATATGTCAAGGTTCATACAGTGACAACTTTTAATACTATCCCACACAACACAAGGCAACCAGCTAAGATTGCACCTTCATGTTATAAAGCCCAAAATTAAATCTCATGACAAATTCAGTGTTTCAATGATGTTTCAAGCCTTTAGGCCACAAGGCATTGCAAATATTGTATCAGGCTCCTGTAATATTTCTTACAAAATATTATTAATAAGTGCAGCTGATGCTTTTTATAATTCCCCAAGGACACAAGGGAAGGAAAATTCAAACAATAATTCACTAGAAAAATCAAAGTTACTGTTATATATATATACTGTATCAATAACAATCAAAAACTGTTGGGAGAGACTCTGAGCTGCTATTGACACATTGGACCACGATTTAGATATGAGAAAATGTTATTTCATGGCTTATCACATGAAAATTTATTTACAAGATTCAATTAAAAAAACAAAAAAACTTTTCTCATCAATTCAGCTCCAGTTTTTCCCATTTAGGGCCAGATTCAATTGGATTAGAAAGACAACTCCTTATTTAATTCCAGTTTGTCCCATACAGCCAGATTTCATTCAATCAGAAAATCTTATCTCACTGTTTATCAAATGAAAACTCTTTTGAAGTCTATGGGAAAAAATAGAACTAAATTAGGATCTGGCCTGTTATCTGAAAGAATGTGAGTTTGAAGGGATTCTGTCATAAGAAAGCACGTTTTTTACAAGATGCATCAGTTAACAGTGAACCTCCAGCAAAATCCTACAATGAAATCCATTTTTCATGTTTCCCAGGTGCCCTCAGCCATGTGCTCTGATAAACTTCAGTCACTCTTTCCTGCTGCACTGCAAGTTGATATCACCCCCTCACTATACCCCAGCAACCAATAAATAGAACAATGTGAGGGTAACCAGATAACTCCCTGACATTGCATTGCTCATATCTAATGGTAGATATAAGAGCGATACTCATTGGTAAAAACCCAAGTACAGTTAACCATGACTCCTTCAGTTACATGTAGTAGAAGAAACAATGACCAGGCAAAATGATGTGAGATGGATGCCTACACACCAATATTACAGCTAAAAAATACATTTATTGTTTCAATAATAACATTTTAACTGGTTGAATGAATTACTTTCAATGTACACAGTGTAACTTAGTAATAAAAAATATACCATAAAATAAAGACAGAAGCACTTTAACATATCACATCATTTAACCTACCTGAAGGACTTAGTAAATGATTTTATGGTAGAAGGAACTGCTCTAATCTTCCATTGGTTGGCAGCTATTGTTTTGATATTGGGCATTGCTTCCACAAGGTTGTTCATATAGTTACATAGTTACATAGTTAAAAAAAACCAAAGTCCATCAAGTTCAACCCCTCTAAATGAAAACCCAGCATCCATACACACACCCCTCCCTACTTTTAATTAAATTCTACATACCCATACCTATACTAACTATAGAACTTAGTATCACAATAGCCTTTGATATTATGTCTGTCCAAAAAATCATCCAAGCCATTCTTAAATGCATTAACTGAATCAGCCATCACATCACCCGGCAGTGCATTCCACAACCTCACTGTCCTGACTGTGAAGAACCCTCTACGTTGCTTCAAATAAAAGTTCTTTTCTTCTAGTCTAAAGGGGTGGCCTCTGGTACGGTGATCTTCTTTATGGGTAAAAAGGTCCCCTGCTATTTGTCTATAATGTCCTCTAATGTACTTGTAAAGTGGAATCATGTCCCCTCGCAAGCGCCTTTTTTCCAGATAAAACAACCCCAACCTTGACAGTCTACCCTCATAATCTAAGTCTTCCATCCCTCTAACCAATTTAGTTGCACTTCTCTGCACTCTCTCCAGCTCATTTATATCCCTCTTAAGGACTGGAGTCCAAAACTGCACTGCATACTCCAGATGAGGCCTTACCAGGGACCTATAAAGAGGCATAATTATGTTTTCATCCCTCGAGTTAATGCCCTTTTTTATGCAAGACAGAACTTTATTTGCTTTAGTAGCCACAGAATGACACTGCCCAGAATTAGACAACGTGTTATCTACAAAAACCCCTATATCCTTCTCATTTAAGGAAACTCCCAACACACTGCCATTTAGTGTATAACTTGCATTTATATTATTTTTGCCAAAGTGCATAACCTTGCATTTATCAACATTGAACCTCATTTTTCAGTTTGCTGCCCAGTTTTCCAATTTAGACAAATCACTCTGCAAAGTGGCAGCATCCTGCATGGAACCTATAGTTCTGCACAATTTAACATCATCTGCAAAAATAGAAACAGTACTTTCAATGCCCACCTTCAGGTCATTAATAAACAAGTTGAAATAATTGAGTAAGGTAATTCAAAGTGTAGCCATTGTCTTCCATTGTGACAGCTGCTTTAGTCAGACATCAGAAAAGGTTTGTTAACATGAAAATGAAAGCAGCATAAATCAGACAACCAGGGCTACTATTTCCCGTATAGCCATACTTTTTCTTTTCAGATGCAGAGACAGAAATGTTGAGAGTTAAAACATCAGCACAAATGGAAAAGCACACTACAAGGACACAAAAAATGTATGTCACTTATACACAATGTCAAAGGACCCAGCTTGAATCAACATATTGATCATATGACAGCTGAAGAAAAACATACTACTTAAAATGGTCACTATGGGGCAGCAGAACTGCACTACAGTTTAAATGCATCACCATTCAATAGATAGTGAATGATGAATTAACAAAATACAAACATCATATGCATGATTGATCCCAGTGAACATTTTTTTAAACAAAGGCAATATGTCTTTAACTACTGTATGATTATTATGAGTGCATCATGAGTGATGGACTGCATCTACTAGGGCTCACCAGAGAACATGATATTGATGACAGTCAGTGGCATACCTAGATGTTACAGGGCCTCACAGCAAATTTATTTGAGGGCCCCAAAATATACAGAGATTGTCCTGTTTTAGCTATATATATATATATATATATATATATATATATATATATATATATATATATATATATATATATATATATATATTGAAATTGCTCACTAAGTAGGCCTCATGGGCCCCCTATACCTCCTGGACTCCCTTTGGCCACAGGGTCTGCTTCCTCTGTAGTTACACCCCAGACAGTGCTAAATAGGGATGTAGCAAACGGCGGAAAAAATGTTCGCGAACATATTTGCGAACTTGCGTCAAAAATGCGAACGGTTCGCGAACGTCGCGAACCCCATAGACTTCAATGGGAAGGCAAATTTTAAAAGCTAGAAAATACATTTCTGGCCAGAAAAATTATTTTAAAGTTGTTTAAAGGGTGCAACGACCTGGACAGTGGCATGCCAGAGGGGGATCAAGGGCAAAAATGTATCTGAAAAATACATTGTTGACACAGCGCTGCGTTTTGTGCTGTAAAGGGCAGAAATCACACTACGTCACTCAGGTGATGTTTCTGGACACGGAATGTGAAAAAGCTCACACAGCTAGGTGGCACTTGGTTAAAGACTGGGCAAACAATGCCTGCAAGGGCAACGTATACAGTAGTGGATACGGAATATATTATTGCTGCTGTAAAAACATCACTCAGGTGATGTTTACGGACACGGAATTATTATTGTTATTTAGACAGAATGTGAAAAAGCTCACACAGCTAGGTGGCACTTGCATACCTCCCAACTGTCCCTCTTTTGACCACTCAACCCCCTGTCCCTCTTTTGTACTGGAAAGTCCCTCTTTTCTCTGCACTGAACAGCCAGAAAAAAAACAGTTTCTAACTTAATTAGCTTTTGGCAGAGAGCTCAGAACAGCTAACAGGTGCAAATAAGATACTTTGTAACAATTTTGACTCTGGTTGGTGCTGGTAGTGGTGAACTACTAGGAGGAGCAGCACACCAGTCCCTCTTTTCTCTGAACTGAACAGCCAGAAAAAAAACAGTTTCTAACTTAATTAGCTTTTGGCAGAGAGCTCAGAACAACTAACAGGTGCAAATAAGATACTTTGTAACAATTTTGACTCTGGTTGGTGCTGGTGGTGGTGAACTACTAGGAGGAGCAGCACACCAGTCCCACTCCCCAACACAGCTAGACTAATAGCACTGGGCTCTTACAGTAGCAAAGTAAAAAAACAAAAAAGAAAATAAAAGCAGTCCTTACAAGGACTATTGGGTTACAGGCAGCAGTCAGCAGATGAGAGATCAGCAGCAGGACAGCTGCCCACAGCAGCTACATACAGAGCACTGCAGTAGAAGGTAGATTACTAGCCAGCAAAGCTACCTAACCTAAAATGTCCCTCAAATCCCTGCAGAGTTCTGTCCCTACAATACAGAGCAGTATCAAGTAGATTACTAGCCAGCAAAGTTACTATCAACTGTCCCTCAAATCACTAACAGCTCTCTCCCTACACTAGCTCTTCCAAGCACACACAGGCAGAATGAAAAAACGCTGCAGGGCTTCAGTTTATATATGGAAGGGGAGTGGTCCAGGGGGTGTGGGGGTGGTCCAGGAGGGAGAGCTTCTGATTGGCTGCCATGTATCTGCTGGTGTGCGGTGAGAGGTCAAAAATAAGCGCCAGCTAAGGCGAACCCAAATTGGCGAACGTCGCGCGACGTTCGCAAACATTCGGCGGACGCGAACAGCCGATGTTCGCGCGAATTAGTTCGCGGGCGAACAGTCCGCGACATCCCTAGTGCTAAATATAACCAGTGTCATTTAGAGCTATTGTGGAAGTAAAAAAGGGCTGAAGGGAATTGTCCTTGACAGGTGCCCACCTGTGAATACTCTGGTATTCTGGAAGGGCATAGTTATGTAACTGAATGATGTTTTATGACATATTTGTAGCACACTCATTATTGGGTTCCTTGTCTAATGTTTCCCGTGTTAGTTTCATGAATCTGTATCAGTAATGCTTAGAATGTGTGTAGGCGTGATATATACAACAGTATATATAAATAAACTGGCAGGGCTTTGAGAGCTATATTGAAATAAACCGTGAATTCCTTTGCCTCAATCTGAGATGAACAGACAAGCATTCAGAACAAGTGCCAGGCTGCTTTGGTAGAAGATCAACATTAATGTTCAAAAGTATAGAAATTAAACTCTGTTCATTACAACACACTGCAATTCTATTCAAAGAGCCTGAAGAGGGTATTGATGTGCTGTCACATTTTTTCACTCATAATTTGTGTACTGAAATTACTACAGTGACTGTGTAATTAAAGATTTTAGCAAGACAGAAAATGTTCTTTTTAAAATCTTGGTTTACTGTGTTCAGTGTCGGACTGGCCCACTGGGATACCTGGAAAAGTCCCGGTGGGCCAAGGTGTCAGTGGGCCCTTATGCTGCTAGATATGTGGCCTATTTAATGGCCATTCCCTATTTCTATGAGAACAAAGAGGCTAAATAAATGGAATAATAGATTATAGTATGTAAAGAAAAGAGGCTAGGCGAATAGAGGTTGAGTGAGGAGAGAAATAATAATACTACTAAGAGTGGGCCCCTGGTCTAAGATTAATTGGTGGGCCCCTAGTCAAAGGTTTTTGGGTGGGCCCCTGGTGTCCCAGTCCGACACGGACTGTGTTCCAGTATTTACATTCATTATTTCTTCTAATTTGGTGCTTGAAAAAATGAAATCATATAGTAAATTTAACATGTATGTGGTGTAAACACTGTATGTTATAGAACGGCTAATTCTAAGCAACTTTCCAATTGGTCTTCATTACAGATTTAATGTTGTTGCTACTTTTGATTACTCATCTTTCTATTCAAGCCTCTCCTATTCATATTCCAGTCTCTTTTTCAGTGCATGGTTGTTAGTGTAATTTTGACCCTAGCAATGAGATTGCAGAGCCACTGAATATAAAGATAAGTAACTAAAAAAACACAAATAAAAAATGAAAACCAATTGCAAATTGCCTAAGATAATATCACTCTCTGAATCATACTAAAAGCATACCTCCCAACATTTAGGAAACAGAAAGAGGGACAAAATGATTTGGCGCGCCCCTAATTACCATGTTCATTTTACATAATTTGGCAGGTTATGAAAGAACATATTTCTGTGGTTTTTATATGTTATTACAGTTTTGCAAATGAAGGTGAATTGCCCTTTAAACTGTGAGTCTGACTTCTGAACTTTAAAAAAAGTTAACTTATGGGTGAACAACCCCCTTAAACGAAACACACTAAAATGCTCTTCTCCATTTGAATAAACTTACAATATGTTCCCATATACATTACAATTTAATGGTGATCAAGGATAAAACTCACAGTTGCCCTATTTATTAGACACAACAAGAATTACCAAACAGCAGTTATGGGGCAGATTTATTAAGGGTTAGTTCAAACGAGGAGATTCTGGGAGATTTTGTCGTCTGGCGAATAATCGCCTCGTCTTCTGAGTGACAATCTCCCCGAACTGCCTCAGCGTGTTTTCCCATAGACTATAATGAAAAGTCGCCTGCGCTAAAGCACGCGCGGCGATGCATTTTCCATAGTCGCCCAAAGTTGTCAAAAGTGAAAATGCGAAGATGTAAAACCTGCCGAATTGCTGTTTTAGCCTATGGGGGACCTCCTAGAACCCATATATAGTCAATTGGTGGACTTTGAAAATTCGAATCGATCTTACTTCGATTCAAACGATCGAATACTGCCTATTCACCTGTAAAAAAATAATATTTTTCTAATAGATTTTGGTTGGTCATTTTTTATTCGAAGTTATGGGAGTTAAAAAAAATCCCATTACTTTGAAATTCGACCCTTGATAATTCATGCTAGTGTTGACCATGCTTTATATTTAAAAAATATTGCAATTGGTAAGCATAACTTTTTATATTAGAAAGTTGATGCCTATGTAGTTTTGTTCTTGAACTAGTTCCATAGATATATTTGTTACACAGAAAACATAACCAGCAGACTGAAAACTTGGTCTGTTGAAAACTGAAGCAATGACAGGCATGATGGCAGCTACGCAGAGGCCGATCCTGTGTAGTAGCCAAGTGACTGTCTCACAGGGTGAACAGAAGGATACTGTATCTAAGCCCATATTGACTCCTTTCTATTGTTCCAATCATGCGGTTGTCAGCCCAAATGATCAGAACAGTAGGAAGTGAAGAGAAGCTGTGGCTCCCTGGCATTTTCTGGCAACCTGTTGACAGTTTTAACCTGTCCGAGTGACAAACCTACCAATACACATGGTATATAGAGACTTGAATCATCTTGGCACAAAGTACCAAAATTGATTTGTTTATATTAGCATGTATATCACAAGCTTTAGCAACATTGTATCATTAGTGACCAAGGTCCAGGCTGTGCCTTAAAATAGGCACTGGCATTTCAGATACACAGAAGCTCAAACAAGCCCCTGCAGCAAAGTAAATAGTGAATATGGCATCTTATAGCAGCCCCTCTGCAGTGTCCACTAGAATAATATCCATTGCTTCTGGAAAATCAAGCACATCTAATAAGTAACAGTCAGATCTTCTCCTTCATGTTGCTGGGGAAGAGTTACTGGGAGTACAATACCTTCTTATTTGATAATATTGATAACAGTCAAAAAGTGATTTATTTATTTTTTTACAATTAAAGTTTGTATCTATTGATCAAACTCCTACAGTTAAACTATTTCTTTGCAACAAATATCCTATTTTATTTAAGAAAGGTGTTTATTGTATTATTCTGTAAAGTGCCTTGAAGGGCATTTGAACCCTGCTTCCCCTTAAGAACTTAAGCCACTGTATTCTACAGAGAGTATGTGCTATTTTCTATGTAAATATTTATCTTATTGTCCTGTTGAACGGAATGGCTGCCACCATGGTGACAACATCTTATTTATATAATCTTTAGTAGTGTTTATGAAGTAAATGTGCAATTTTTACCAGTGCAAGGTAAGAGTACATCATACTGGAATGAACATAAAACACTTTTATTTCTTGGGTGTTTCTAGTCCTTAAATTATTAGATAATTCTGAACATGTTGCATAATATTGAAATCAAAATAATAATATGACATTATATAGGTATAGGATTTGTAACTAATTTGCAAGAATACATGTCCATTAGTGATGTGCGGGTTGACAATATTTGAACAGCACCCAACCCTAACCCAACAGTTCAGCACCCACACCTGCGCCAGACCCTAACCCAGCTAGCAATGATATTTATAGGCCCAAAAACTATAGAAAGCCAAGCCTGGAAGCAGGGCATAGTAAAGTTGCAGGCAGGGTGGGTGCATGGGGAAATTCAGCCTTAACCTGCAAAAGTTATGCAGGTTCTGGCTGGCCCACACACCACTAATGTACACTATCTATTATTATTATTTAGACTAAACTAAAGAATAGACTAGAGCTACATTATGTGACTTTGGACAGATTCAAAAAACTCGTTAGAATTGTAGCATTTCATCAGATAACCTACACATGGATACTGTAAATAAAAGTGTAAATAATAGACTACAGTTATATATATATAGTTAAAAAGGTTACTGACAAAAAATTTTAACTTTTTTGTACAGCTTAAATACATTTTAAAAAAAAGAAACCAAATGACTTTTCCAAAATGTCTATATTTATGAAGTGAACTGTATGATAAATAAGCAGGGCTGGATTTACATAGTGGGCGACCCCAGGCCCACTGCCGTTCGTCGCCCCTGTCCCCTCCCCTTTATTCGTGCAAATTTTCATCATCTGGGGATTGGCACATGGGAAATTTAAAAAATTATTGTATCTTCAGCACATCCTGCTGCCCTAGGCCCGGGCCTAAGTGGCCTTTCCACAAATCCGGGCCTGTAAATAAGATAACACAGACCAGCATCCTAGATTTTTTTTGGTGTAGTGTGCACCTCGCTACATTTGTATATAAATTGGTAATTTAGGCAGCCCCCACATTATAACCAAGTAAGCAAAGTAACAACCAGACATGCCCTTGATCCACCAAAAATATGCTGGCAAAACCCTTTCAAGAAAATCCTGAGCCTTTTGGTTTTTGTGATTTGGGGCAGTCCCAGAGAAACATGGGATAGTAGTCTATAGAGGAGTTACAGGCACACACAGAGAAATGAAATGTTGAACTGAAACTAAAAACAACACTCTGGCTTGGGCAAATGTAATGTCCTACAATTTTGAATGGCGTGTTTTTAAAGAGACATGAAACTGACCGCTGATACAGTCCAGGAAAACCCATTTTAAAAGTAAATGCAAAATGTCTTTTGTCTTTATTCATAGTGATAAACAAGAAGTTAAAACCAACAATACATGTGCAAACGTTTGAAATTAGGCTGTTCCAGGGAGTGAAGTCAGTAAATGCAAAGCTGAATATCTTTATTGTATCTGCAGACATACGTCTGGGCACAGGCTGCTTGGAATGAGTGCAAACCATTTAAATGGAATTCAGTATGAAGTTCTACCACCAGACTACAGATAACAAGGTGAAAACCAGGACGTCAGAATAAGAAGACAAGGGCAGGAACTAATTTACAGGACACTCTGATGGCTTGGTCTCAGCAGAGGGATTGTTGGTAGAGGCAGTCTTAAATAGCCCCATAATTGGGATATTGCCTGTAGCTGGTTCGTAGGCAGAGTGAGACAGGCAATATAGACATGGGAAAGACGCTGACTCTACCTACAGCACCAAAAGCTTGAGGCTTCCCGCAGCTCAACACAGAGATGCTGTGGTCAGTAGTGATGGATGAATCTGTCCTGTTTTGCTTTGCCTAAAAATTTGTGAAACAGTGAAAATTCTGTTTTGAGGTCAATGGGCATTTTTTTGCTCTGCACAATACACCGGAGTCTATGGCCATCACAAGTGGCCAGTAAATACCAAAACCAAGGTTGTAAGCCAGGGAGTTCTTGACACACTCCTCCCTTCAAAATCATCAACTCCACCATACAAGAATCATGGGATAATGTTTTGTAAACCAATAGCCAAATTCAAGTACCACAGACAAGTGAACAGATGAGCCACCAGGCTCAGGAGCTAGGGAGCCACCAGGAACAGGAGCTGGAGAGCAACCAAAGGCCAGGGCAAGCCAGTTCTTAGGCCTGGTGGCCAGGGCAGACATGTTCTCAGGCCCAGACCCGAGGGCAAACAAGTAATTTGCCCTCATCTCATCAGCTGTTGTCATTACTATTATGATCAATAATATGATTATAGTAGATAAAGTAGGAGAATACAAAGAGACATGAGAAGAATATATCCAAAAAGTAGGGCAGAGAAAATAGCAAGAGAAAACAATAATAAGAAGAGGATTAATGAGGGAAGAGTAGGCCTCCTGGACAGTGCACAGGGTGCAAAAATTGGGGGCATTGAACCTGGAGGGGGTGAGATATGTGTAAGGACAGACCTCAAACATCACCAGAAGTTGCTAATTGATAACAATTAGACCTGCCACCTGCCTTTTACCAACATGTACTGCTCTGTAAAACAGCAGGTCCCACAGTTTTGGGCTGACCCGCACATCACTAATGGCCTGTTCCCCCTGCCAGATTTGTCACATATCACAAAGTGCACATAGCAACCATTATTCTGGGTATAAGTTGCACTATAGGAAATACTCTTGCTCTCTGTGGTACTCATGCACCTCTGCCTATCAGGAATTGTTAAATACGAATCAGGGGGAAATCAGCAGGACTGGAACTAGGGGTAGGCAGAGTAGGCACATGCCTAGGGTGCAAAGCCTGGGGGGGGAGCACTAGACACGTACCTTCTCTGCCTCCTACACCCAGTCAGTCCTCTCTGCTCTAGCCGGCATCTATTTGTGCATGCACGCATTCGAGCATGCATAAAAGGCGCACATTGCGACCTGCTAGGTTGCCTAGCGTTACTGCCCGGCCTGGCCCACTGCTGGCCAGCAGCCTTTCTGAGGTAAAAGTCAGGACCAACAATAGAGGAAGGGTGGAGTAGTCCAATATGCGGTATCCATAGTGTGAAGTTCAGAGTTAAAATCAAGGCAACAATCAGGGCAGGCAGCGTTTGGCATAGTCAGAACCAAAGCAAAAGGGCCAGGAACAAGGAATTAATTCAAAATAGCAATATTAGCGCAACTCACAGAATAAGACCTGTATTCGGGCATTTTCAGCATCTGTTTGATTTGAAGTTTTGAGCCAAAGCACCATATGAAGACGGCACATGGAATCATGTCCCTACACAGTGTGCTGGTGTGACACTGCGGCTATGGGTGGTGCCATCTTGGAAACAAGTACTCCTGAAAATACTCTCACCGGGAAATAATAAAAGTTAACGGAAAAAATATTCGCAATGCGGAAAGTCATGCCTTTGCATGAACAAATTTTTCTTTCTGCAAATTTAATATAGCTTTTGCGGACCCGAAAACTGTTTAGCAATTTGTTCCGACAGTTTTATAGTTTGCGTTAGTGCACAATGAATGTAATAAAACATTGTTTTAGGTTGGCTCTGAAAGATTAAGACACCTTCAAGCATTTCTTAAAAGTGTGCATTGTGCAATTTAAATTCGCAATGCAATAACAGTTAAAGAAAGAATATTACAATAACAATTTTTATTCTTACTTGTGTGAATTGTTTTTCTCTTTGCGACTTTTATTACATTCCCCCCTTAATATGTTATATAAGAAACAAAAAGGGAGAAAATATGAAGAGATTTTAGAAAAAAAGGTGAAAAGAACAGCCAAATAGCATAAAAGTAGTATAAGATGGGAGAGGATAGTGTGAGGGTACCTGTACGGCGGGGTAGTCCACCGCGCCATCGGTGGGGACGCCGCCGCACCTCCCTTCTTCCTAGCCGCGCCAGCGTGTGTTCGCTGGCGCCGGCTTCTCTATAGGGCGCACGCGGCGCGCCTCCGTCTATTTAAAGGCGCAGGCGCGCTGACATCATAGGTCAGCGCGCAAAGGCGCAAAATTCAAACTATTTAAGCCCATTCTGTCCAAAAGCACTTTGCCCGTGATAGGATTGTATTCCTGGTGCTCCTGAGCCTTGAGCTATTGTCTGATTCCTTCTGAACCTGTCTGATTCCTGTTTTGACCCCTGCCTGGCTATTTTGACTATTCTGGATCCTGACCTTGCCTGCTTACGACTACTCTACAGTTTAACCCTTCGATTGATCACCCAGTTTTGACCCTTTTTGCCTGTTTGACAATTCTTGTTATCTGCCTGCCTCGACCCAGCCTGTCTGACGATTCTGTTGCCTGCTCCATTTGTACCGTGACCTTCGGCTCAAAAGACTCTGCTAACAGCCGTGCCCCTTTGCCTGCCAGAACATCTCGCCTTGCACCTCTCGTGAAGTCCAGGTGGCACCCAAGTAAGCTGAGGGCTCCTCCCGAAGCCCAACGGTGGTCACACTACTGGTGAAGCCGAGCCGAGTCCAGGGTGCTTGGCACTTGTTCTGGTTTAGGGTGCCGGCCGTGACAGAGAGAGAAAAGAAGTGTGCTGGCAAGAGTTTTTCAGTCTATTTGGGTTTAAGCCTCTCTTTTGGATTCGACATTTGGCTGGTGCCCACTTGATGTATATGTAATGTATATTAATGTTATATCTAATTGCTTTTCAATTACAAGAGATAGTATATCAATCTAGAAGCAACAGTAGCTGTGGTTAATGAATCCTGGTATTTTGTGATAAAATACTGAAAAATGTGTGGCAGAACTGATCTTTTTCAAAGCATCAGTAGGGAGTTAAGTGGCTTTAGCAAAAATAAAAAAAGCAGAAGGCAGGATATGAGTTACAGGGCTCTTGTTGAGAACATTCTGTGGGATGTGCAGTCTGTATCTAACAACATCATTTTGAAAATGGAGGAAATAAGGAAACTGGAAAATTTAAGTTATGGGAGAAGT
The DNA here is from genome assembly GCF_017654675.1 of Xenopus laevis. Taxonomy (NCBI): domain Eukaryota; kingdom Metazoa; phylum Chordata; class Amphibia; order Anura; family Pipidae; genus Xenopus; species Xenopus laevis. The sequence continues at coordinate 66,042,529 of NC_054385.1, forward strand.
GGTTAACTACAAATGGAAGTGGTCAGCGTAATATTACCTCTGTAGGCACATTTAGGTGTGTTATAGCAACAACATGCCATAGCATTTATGGTCGACCTTCACATTAAGTACTGTGTATGTAGTGAAGCAGCACACTATATCGAAACACCAAGTTGAATTACTACAAAAAGCAAAGAACTGATCCCACGTCAAGTTTGTATAATATACTAATCTATTTAAAAGTTCTCTTGCATTTATAAAATGTGGTCAAGCCATTTTAACTTAAATAAATTACATAAAATAGCATGGCTATATCAGTAAATAAATCACATTTTTCCGACCCCTCCCTACCCCTTCCCGACCCCCCCCCCCGGACCTTGCAAACAATATTTCATTTACACCGGTCCCTGGGCCAAAAAAGGTTGGGGACCGCTGCCCTAGAGATTCCAGTTGTGCGATTTGGGAACCACTACTCTAGGGTCAGCTCAGCAGCAGATCCAGCTTTATCATGCTGTTAAGTTGTCAGTAGTATAAATCACTTAATAGTGATTACTGAAGAACACTGGGAACTTTGCCCAAAAAAAAATTCCAGGATACAGTAGACAATGATTGGAAATATAATTATCCCATTTATGATGCAGCCAATGCTGATAGTTAATTACATTTAGGAATTTCCCAAGCGCTGAAATTAATTATACATACAGTAAAGTAAAGATGTCATCATTAGGTTAATATTATCTAATAACAAATCTAAAGGTGCTATTTAAATGTGTTTCTGTAGGTTAAAATCACTGGGGCTCATTTATAAACACTGGGCAATTTTGCTCCTGGGCAGTAACCCACGGCAATCAGATTTGCTGTCAAGCTTGACAAAGAGCCATGTAGGCTCGAAACGTTGCTCTGTCTTTGTTGCCCTGCTTACGACAATAATATCTGGAGTGCTGCCCATTTGAATTCCTGACAAGTATTTACACGTGTGGAAGGACACGAGGGGAAGTGCACCCGTAAACCAAATACGCAAACAAGTGAGTGTGACCTGAATTGGCTATAATAATTGCTATGGGTTACTGCCCAGGTGCAAATTGGCCCAGTGTTTATAAAAGTATTTATTTTTGATATGGTTCAAAATGTGGCTGTTAGACACCATCTGGATGGTGGATACCTGGATACCAGCATGACGATAAACCATGTTTTTTTACAAGATTGTTTTGTCGGTTACTGACCAGTATTTTCAAGATGTATTTTCTATGTTGTTGTTCAGTACTGTAACTAGAGGGGGCAGGCCCTGGTGCATGACGTGCAGCCGGCCCCCGCCCCCCTCCGTACGGCCCGGATTTCAATGGCGCGCGGGCTGCCGGGGGGGCCCTGAGGGGGTGCGGGCCCTGGCCCACTCGCACCCCCTGCTCCCCCGGTAGTTCCGCCACTGTTGTTGTTGTCTTCTATTTGATATTCTTCTTTGTTTCTAGCTTGTTTTGCCAATCATCTTTTTTTCTGTCCAATTATCCTAAGAAACAAAGCAGTGAATGTGCCAAGAAGCACAAAAAGCAATAAAGCCACGGTAAGTGTAATGTAAATGGCACAGTAAATGTAAAGTAAAATACTAAGCCCCAGCCTCCATTTCTCATTGCATCCTGGACAGTCAGAGCAAGTCTGTTTATTTCAAGGTGCTGGACTGAAGGTAATGAATTTTTGCAGTGCCCTTTTTGCTAGAAATTAACCCCCACATGTAATACAGGTATGGGATCTTTTATCCGGAAACCCATTATCCAGAAAGCTACGAATTATGAAATGGCTGTCTCCCATAGACTCCATTTTATCCAAACAATCCAGATTTCTAAAAATGATTTACTTTTTCTCTGTAATAATAAAACAGTAGATTGTACTTGTTCCCAACTAAGATATAATTAATCCTTATTGGAAACAAAACAATCCTATTTGGTTGTTTTAATGTTTAGATGATTTTCTAGTAAACTAAAGTATGAAGATCCAAATTACAGAAAGATCTGTTATCCGGAAAACCCCAGGTCCAGAGCATTCTGGATAACAGGTCCCATACCTGTATAGGGTACTAAGTTTGCTCAGGAGCAGTAACCCATGGCAACCAATAAGATGCTTGCATTTACACAGGTGTCTAGTAAATGTTACCTGCCGATTGGTTGCTATGGGGAGATTTCTGCCCTTAGGCAAACTTAATGCCTTTTATTACAAAAACCCATTCCTGAACAAAGCGACAAAAATACCTCTTTTTCCATTGTTTTTTGATATTTTTTTAGATATTTTACAAAACAAATTCTGTAAAAACAAATAAAAAGCCAATTAAAACCAAAAACTAATCGAAAATGGTAGTAAATCATATTCTACTTTACCCATTTGGCCACATAGCTCCCCCTTTAATGGGCATACCCTTCTGGGGATAGTATATAACAGAACCTTTTAAGCAGTTTGAACAGCAATTACAAATAAACCACGGGAAAGTCCCAGGCTTGGATGGAAATTACACTTGCTGTTCTCCTCTACTGCCACTACACAGGTCTGAATTCACCAACATCGACCCAATCATCTTATTTCTCTTATAAGACATCAGCAGGACAACCTTTTTAAGAACCACATGTACTGTTTAAACTTGGGGCACTTTAAGTGTGAGATGGGAATTTACATTTTGGGTCAGTTCTCCCATTTGATTTTGAAATATAGCAGAGCAATAACGGCTTTACACTCAGAATTACTGCCATCTGTTTCCTCGCCACTTTGTATTCGTAGGTGTCAACTTTCCTTTAAGATTCACTTAAAAGAAGTCACAGCTTTCTAGTATATTTTTCATCTGTCTATTGCAGTACATGTTGTTTCAACCAATATGCTTTTCAGATGTGGTCTAACTGGTTTATCAGTTTACTTTCGGAGTACATGTGGCTGATACTTTTTGCCATTCATGTTTTCATACTGAAACCATCCTCCTTTAGTAGAGAGGGAAGAGTCTCTAACCAGTGGTCGAACACATCCAAAGTTCTACATGATTTGCTAATAAAATAAATTCCTGGGACAATTTACTCATTAAACAAATAAACATGCTAATAATGGTTTTAAAGGGGTTGTTCATCTTTGAGATAACTTTTAGTATGATGTAGAGAGTGTTATTCTGAGACAATTTGCAATTGGTTTTCATTTTTTTATTTAAGGTTTTGGGTTATTTAGCTTTTTATTCGGCAGCTCTTCAATTTGCATCTTAACCAATCTGGTAACTAGGGTCCAAATTACCCCAGCAACCATGCATTGATTTGAGTAAGAGACTAGAATATGAATAGGAGAGGCCTGAATAGAAGGATCAGTAATAAAAAGTAACAATAACAATAGATTTGTAGCCTTTTTTTTAGAAGGGAGTCAGCGACGCCCATTTGAAAGCTGCAAAGAGTCAGAAGAAAAAGGCAAATAACTATAAAACTATAAAAATAAATAAATAATGAAAACCACTTGAGAAGTTGCTTAGAATTGGCCATTCTATAACATAATAAAAGTTACTTTAAAGGTGAACCACCCCTTTAATGTTGCCAGATGACTAACAATCAGGCTTGGTGAAGCAAACTTACTTATTAAATCCAGGCATTACCCACAGTTCACTGTTGCACAATCAGGTCACATTAACATATGATGTGATTTGTAGTGTAAAGTCATGTTTTTTTTTTATAGTTATACTATTAGATCCTAATATATTGCTCAATCTAGTTATTTTGAGAAACTTTGTAAGTTGTGCTTACTTCCTCCTGCTTGGTAATTCACTTGGACTATAGGGGAGTATATTGGGGATTTTGTATTGAAATCTATAAATCCCAGAATTGTTGTCCATGCTTGAAAAGTTTGAGATACCACAATTCTAGATATTCACATATTGCATTATTATGTCCATCCCTGAGCAGTCTCACAAAATGTAAATCTTTTCATTTTTTTCCAAAAACACCTATTTGCTGATTTTTACCACAGTTGGGGATCTGCAGATAAGATGGTTATTATAGCAATCAAAGCTAACCTGCAATTTAATTTATTATTAGAATATTTATATCACTAATGTGCTAAGTAAAAGGGTCTGATCTGTATAAATAAAGGATAATAATTATAACCTGGCAGAAGGAGCTAGTGACCCTCTGCATGCCAGAAAGAAAAATGGCCATATATGATTCATATGAATCCTTCATTCATAAATAGTGCCTGTGTTGCAACTTTCCAGCTGACTACAGCTTTGCCTAGACCCTTTTTTTTCGAAGCGACAAAGTGGGAAGCTCTTGCTCTGAAGAGGCTCAGAACCCTCTCTATTACGCTATACAATGGCACTCCTAATATCTACTTGGCAAACCAGGGCTAACTAAGAGAAAAGCACTGGGAAGTGTTCCATGCCAAATATTATAAAGCAAATCATTTTAGAAATGTCACAATTTCAGCAAAGGTTGTTTAAAAACGGATCCGCACACACTCAAGTTAATGCAGTCGAGAGTATTCCCTTTTATTTAGCCACCAAACATTCAACGTTTTGGGGGGGGGAACACCCTGATCCTGATGAAGGGAGGGTGTTCCCCTTGTTCCCCCACCAAAACATTGAATGTTTGGTGACTAAAAAAAGGGGATACTCCTCGACTGCATTAACTTGAATGTGTGCGGATCTGTTTCTATACGTATGCGTTGCTAGGGGACCCGGCCAGGTCAACTGAAGAACGCACCACCATTACAGGACTGGTGAACTACAGGTGTGCGGTAGGAAAAATTACATTGTAGCAAAGGTTGTTTAAAGACATTCAAGCAATCACTAAAAACCAATTCTAACTGTATAAATGTCAAAGGAGACTGTCCCCACGAGCTAGGAAATGGACCCTTTTGAAGATAACATTGGCAAATGAGCTCTGCTGATTACTAATCAGCACTTCAATATACAGTATACTGTATATACGAATATATACTGTATATATTGAAAACACACAAAAAACATCAAGAAATGTTTTCGCTTTATAGATCTACAAAGAAAAAGAAAGCTGTTCACAGATGTCAGATGAGCAATTGTCCTCTCTACCCTTAAATAAACCATATTCTTGTCCTGGTTGGTGAGCTGGAAGTAAGCACAAAACGTGACAGGGGCTGTACACCCTTGATCTCACTTTAAAGCAGAATGTTGTAATGCTTATGCTTCTATGATAACAAATCTATTTATAACCAACAGTGGCGTAACTAGATGTTACTGGGCCCCACAGCAAATTCATTTAGGGCCCCAACATATCCAGAGATTGTCCTTTTTTTACCAATATATGTTCAAATTGCTCTTTATTTGGGCCCCATGTGGCCCCTATACCTCCTGGGTATGCTTCCTCTGTAGTTAAGTCCCTGATAACAATTCTATCATATGTTTCTTTGACAATGAAATGCTGTCCCTAACTGCTTTCTGTTACCACCTTTAGACAAGTAAAATCTAAATAATAGCAGACACCTTCATATTTATTTTGGAATTTCCTTCATATGACACATGCCAACAGATAGTGAGTGAGCCACTACATTAACCAGGTTAGCTGTAATTCCTTAAGTAATTTATTCATCTCCTTGTTAAGGGAGTTGTTCACCTTAATATTAACTTTTAGGGGCCCATTTACTTAGCTCGAGTGAAGGAATAGAGGAAAAAAATTTCGAATTTCGAATTGGCTACTTCGACCTTCGACTTCGATCTTGGACTTCGATTCGAACGATTCAAAGTAAAAATTGTTCGACTATTCGACCATTCGATAGTCGAAGTACTGTCTCTTTAAGAAAAAAACTTTGACCCCCTAGTTCGCCACCTAAAAGCTACCGAAGTCAATGTTAGCCTATGGGTTCACATTTTATTTTCTGTGTTTTTTAAATTATTTAGCATTTTTTCAGCAGCTCTCCAGTTTGTTATCTCAACAGATATATGTTGCTAGGGTTCGAAATACCATAGCAACCAGACAGTGGTTTGAATGAGAGACTGGAACATGAATAGAAAGATGAGTAATAAAAAGTAGCAATTACAAAAAATTTGTACCCTTACAGAGCATTTATTTTTAAATGGGTTCAGTAACCCCTTTTTGAAAGCTGTAAAAGTAAATGTAATGCCTTTCATATAACAGCAGGAAGTATAATATAAATAAAAATAAGTATTCTTCTGTGAAAATAGAATTCTGCCACATAAGGTACTTGCAACACAACACTAAAACTAGAAACTGATGAAACCACATTCTGCAGAATTTCCCATAATGGAGCATGGTGACAGTGGTGAATTGTAATTCACTGAATTTAGGAGCTGAATATAGGAGCACATGGGTGGTGGGGGAGTTCCAGATTAACTTAACTCTCCCATAAACTTGGGGAATGCATTGTGCTTTAACCATGCCAAAATGACATTTTCTAAAAATGTTTTGTTCAATATTAATACAATTTTGTTCAAAAACCTGTAACTTTAAGGGGCAGATTTATCAAGGGTTGAATTTCGAATTTGAAAAACTTCGAATTCAAAAAGACCAACCAAAATTAAATCGAAGGTTTTTTTTGGCCGAATAGGTCCGTTGTTGATCGAATAGGTCTGTATTCATTCGAATTAGAATCGTACGAATCAAAGTAGTAGCACACAAATCTAATTTTTCCCCCCAAAAAACTTTTTTTCAAAGACCACCAATTGACTCCAAATATTTTCTAGGAGGTCCCCCATAGGCTAAAACAGCAATTCAGCAGGTTTTAGTCGAAGTCGAAGAGACAGAACATGATAAATTTCAAACTTCAATTTTTTTTCAAATTCAAATCGAATTTGGACTATTCCTTAGTCGAAGTACACAAAAATTAGCTAGAAATTCAAATTTTTTGATAAATCTGCCCCTTAGTGTGTGCAATTTCTTTTAATAACACTTAAAAGTCAAACCCTTTGTGTCTGTCTGAAATCTGAATCTATATAGTTTAAGACCTCCTAATTATTAAGGTAGTAATCTTGCCATTGATTAATCTTCAAACAAATCATGCTTAACACTGATACCTGTGGTTTTCTGAAATTACTTCTACGACATCTGAATCTAACTTTAACCACTGGGACTTAAAATCCCTAAATATGTATAGGGTGTTTTGAATAAAGTGGAACCCATAGACTTTTTTACCTCAATCCACCTGGTTGCTAGTTCTAATATAAAATATGCCCCAGCCCTATCAGCCAGATCCATAATCACATAACAGAACACAATTTATGCTCACGTTTGATTAATTAGTGAAGGTAGAAAACTAGAAGAACCTCCCCTGGCAAAATACATCCAGGCGTGAACAATACAATATATTTCAAGCAAAATGTTAAATCAACTCGTGAAACACATACAGTACAAATACATTTTATTACAATGTTATCATAGAATTGCTACATTGTACTATACTAGCACATTTAAGCTGTTATGTATCAATTATATGTTCTTATCTGTAATCATCAGGGAAATGCAGAATGAACAATGTATCCAACTGCAGATGATCTATCTCTGATTAAGGCAGGGGTGTACAAACTTTTTGCAACGAGGGCCAGATTTGGTGAGGTGAAAATGTGTGTGGGCCGACCATTCAGCGTGACATTCTTTGAACCATTACTGAGTTGTTTTGGGACTAACCCCTGGAAGCATTTGGCCACACGTTAATATATCTAGGACTGCCCCAAGCTCCCATATTGAAAACTATTCAAGGCTTTCCAAGTTCCCAGTGGGATGGGTCCCCTCCAGGTGTTCTTTACCCACTAGCGTAGAAATGAAACAACTGACCATGGATATCCATCATGAGATGGCAGCAAAGTGGCCAATGCAGTGGGTTCTAGAGGGAGTAGGTGAGATGACATTATATTCTGATACTTTCTCTAGAATAAAATCACTCCAAGTCGGTCTTGACATATTTAGTCATAGAAGACTAATAAAAGCAAATAGGTGACATAACACAAACTTAAAATAAAGATACGTTTTCATCACTAGAGATGCATCTGGCGCCAAAATGTTCAGTCAAGCTTTGCACAATTATAAATAGAGTGGGCATGTTGTACATTCTGGGCTCTTCCAATGTTGAGACCAGCCACCCAAAGTAGTAAAATGCCAGCAGTCTGTCATGGTGGGTGGAGTCATCCTGTTAGAAGACAAGTCCTGCAGCAAAACTGGATGAACAGCTTGCGCACAGCTCCATGGCAGCCTCTGGTGAGAACTAGTGGCTAATACAGTGATATCATGATGTCACACGCACATGCTAACGTACGATTGCGTCACTGCGCGCAACAAGAAGTTAGACGGCTCTACTTATCTCTGCTCGGGCTGGTCAGTTGGGTGCCAATTTTTATCCGGGGGGCATAGTTTGGACATGCCTGGATTAAGAAAACATGTTATGGACATTTGTTCATTGAGAACATGTAGCACCAGTGTGTTCAATTTCTTAATCCAAAAACAAAATCCACATGGTCTCAATGAACAATTGTTAATTTTTTTTTTTTATGATTACTAATAATGCAATTAATTTTTTTAAAAAAAACCAAGACTGAAGTTTTGTCCCACCCCCAGCTGAATGTGCCTTGTCAGGGAGTTTTTCTCCACTGCTCTTTCTCCCGCAACTGTCCCAAAGTTCTGTACCTGTTTCCCTAGCAGAGATCAGCAAAGCATTAGACCTGTGGCCTGAAGGAATTCTGCATTTGAACTTAAACAGTTAAAGTTAACGTGTGGAATTCCCCAGCACAGAACAGAAACTGCAGCGGAATTCTCCCGGACTGTGAGCACAAAAAATGGGAAGGGACTTAGAACTACTAAGAATGTTGCAAGTAGAACTAGAACTATATTAATTTACATATTAATGCTTTAAATGAATGCATTATTATTATTAATTATTATTTGATACCATTAGGGTATTTTATCCTGATCATTTATTTTTATTTCATTCATAAAGACATTTTTGCATTGTTAATGTGGAACTTGATCTTCCTACATCTGCAGCCAGGGACTAGTAACTAGACAGGCTAGAGAAAAAGCTGAAAAAACATAGATAGACCATGTATCACCTTCATTCTCTCCTCCTATTGCATCTTGCTGGCATACAGCTTTCTGTCCCTGCCTCTCTATCACATGATATCAACCCTGGGGAACTCATGTGTGTGAAATAAAATATTAGAAGGGAATAAAATGTGTATGTGAAATGGCGGGGATGGGCCTGTGTAACTAACAGAAAGGAAAAAGAGAGAGAAACGGAGGGTGGGCAGCAGCAGTGTGTCAGTGGGTGGAGAGGCAGGGACAGAAAACTGTATCCCAGCCAGATGGAATAGGGGGAAATAATGAAATAATAAGAGATAAATGCTAATCCAAAATCCCTTTTTCATACCCTCATTAAAGTTAAGTAAAAAGGTACAATCGTGTTTGTCATGTTTGTCCTTTTGGCAGTGGGCTGTGAAAGTTATAGCTTAATTAGAATCAACTGAGTAAAAATGATTTGCCTACAGATGAAATTTTGAACGGCCAAAAGTCCTTTTTAAGTGTTTTAATCTACCTCAATCTTCACCTTAATGATCTCTCACTTTTTACTTGTGCACTTTAGGGCCATTACACAAACCATGTGCACTTTTGCCCTCCAATTTGTGCCTGTATGTTATCCACCCATTTAGAGGTAAGCTCTACTTCCTACTATATCTCATACATCATGGCACTGAAATTCTGTATATATACATTGAACATTGTAAGATTGTACAATACTGCATATCCTTGTAGGCTTGTAGCACTTTATAAAGTTATAATTACATACAAGAAAAAACCTTCGGTAAGTAAAAACAAGATAATTTGCATCTGAAATTGCATTTGAATGCTGCACTTGGCTTTATGTGAATTGTTGATTAGTTTACAGTGTGGTTGGTTTGGCGGTTTAAGTTAAAGGTCAGTCATCATAAGGTTGGGGAAGTCCCAGGGGCTCTTTAAACTTAGCTGTAAAAAAGGGAAAATAAGAATGAGCAGTAATGCTTTGAGTTAATGATTCTGATTTTGAAGAAGTCATATTATATTGTAACAGAGCTTCACTTGTTAATTTACTTTAGTTCAGTTGTATAGTAAAAGATCCTTTTTTGTCTTGTTCTAATGAACAGAGAGCAAAACATCTTGACTTTTTCACATCCATTGCCTTCATAACATTACATCCATATAAGACAATCCTTATTCAGAATTTCTGTAAATGGAAGTGATCTGTAGCAGATATCAGCAGTTTGAATTGTGTACTAAACCACTTCATGGGTGATTTAATAGGTGGAACAATGTACTTTCCTAGATACACCTGTGTTTGAAGGTCATAGAGAGCAGTAACGTAAATAAGGAGGGTCAGGCCCAGGTGCAGGTCGTGCAGCCCGGACCCCCCCACCCCCGGGATCCCCCCACCCCCTTCTGGACACAGTTTTCCGTGCACCTTCGCATTGGCGCGAGCGTCCAGAGGACCCTAAGGGGGTGCGGGCCTGGGTTCACCCACAGCAGTTAGCCACTGATGGAGGGGAAGATTTGGAGCTAAATATGTATTTGTACTTTGGTTGAATGACTGATACACCAATCGTTTCCTGAATCTGTACAGTTTTAATCAGCTAATGGGGGGGGCACTGACCAAAGGTTGGCCCTTCAGGCTTGAACTAAAAAATGTTGACAGTGCAAAAGAACAAAGAAGAAGCAACGTGACCTGATAGACACGCAGCATTGTTTTTTCAGTCCCAGAAACTATGCAGCTATGTCATGTACTTACACGTGAGGTGCTGCGGAGAGAGGCAGTAAAAAATCCCCAAGCACTGGGCAGGTTGAGAAGATAATTATATGATAAAACAGCTGGCCTCAGTAACGATCAAATTCTATTTGCTCACAACTTGTATTGCACTGGCTGATGCAATAAAACAATAATAATGATTAAAAGGCATAAGTATAAAGAATTCTAAAAGTGGAAGTATATTATAATATATCTCTTTGTATGATGTTGATGGCAGCATTGCAGGAAAATTTGCAATAACTACTCAATTTCATATTGTTATGTTGTAGCTTTCGATATGAGCATTTAAATTCCTTTTTTTTTTGTAACAAAGATCTTTGGGAGATTTTTGGGAGTGTTTTGGCTATGCACACCCCTCCATTGCCCCAGTTCTTTTAAAAGTTCCCTGTATCTGAGAAAATTATGGAAGTGTTTTAGGCTTTTTCATTTGTGGTAGTTAAGGACCAATTTACTAAACTGCAACACAAAAAAGTTGCAGAACACGAAAAAGTAGCGGGGAAAAAGCGCGACTTTTCCAGGATTTATTTTGCAACAATTCCAAATCTGAAAATACTCCAGCTAAAACCTGTTGAAATTGTGTAGAAGTCAATGGCAGATCTCCATATTACTACTGGAAAATCAATCTTTGCTTCATGGTTGTTGAGGTCTTCGGGTGTTGTTTGACGCTGGTTTTTATGTGACAATACAAAAAAGTTATAGTTATATTGCGACTAGTAGAAAAAGTTGCAGTTTTCTTGGCTTTTCTGCAAGTTTTTACAATTTAAAAATGGATAAATTGTTTTTATATCACTCAATGTACAGCATACTAAAAGTTGAATAAAATTCATCCTACCATCAAAAAACTAATAGTGTGTTTAACTCTAAAATCAATGGCCAATTTTATTTAAATATGTCTTTTTCACCCTAAAGGCAGAGATACCTGGGCACCCTTAGTGCCAAATTGCTGGAGGCATCTGTCTCTCAGGGATGGAAGGCCATTGGTCCAGTATACTGAAGTATTGTTTATATGTGTACGCAATCCCATCAGGAAAATGGTACTCTAGACCAGTGCTGTCCAACTGGTGACCTGCGGGCCTCATCCGTCCTGTAACCCCTCCCTTGTGTGCCCCCCACATGAAAGTCGGCATGCTGTGTCTGCTTATCATGTGTAAACTTTAAAAGGTATCAGTATTGAGATTAACTGGCCCCTGCATTGTTTACACCTCAAATTCAGACAGTAAACTCCTGCACTGTTCACACTTGTAACATCTCTACTGTTCACATCCCTAAATCCTGGTACCTCAAACCCAGTCTGAAAGTGGCCACATTGGTCACCTGTACACACTAGTGATGGGCGAATTTATTCTCCAGGCGCAAATTCACGGCAAATTTGCGCGATTCCCCGCTGACGAATAAATTCGCCGTTGTCAAAAAAAAATGTCCTCAAAAACAGACACCGGTGCCAAAAATGAGACACTGGTGCCATTTCGCAAATTTTTCGTCGTTCCGCGAAACGGCGCAAATTCGCCCATCACTAGTACACACCTCATACAACTGCTGGAGGGGCACTACCACTGTGTCACTGTATGTAGCACAGTATGGGATCACCAGGAATGTATCCAAAAAGAAAGCAATGTTCCTTGTTTGCCTCACAAACTTTAAGTAAACCTTCAACCAGTTAAAGGGGCAACTAAATAACTGAAAAACTGCAAATAATAAAACATTAAAACCATGTCTCTGTCATACTAAAAGTTAATTTAAAGGTGAACATCCCCTTTAAAATTGAGACAATAAATACATATAAACAGTCATTTGTGTGAATAAACACAAGCAACAGCTGCTAAAAATTCAATACAACATATTCCAGGTTGACCTCCTCAAACTAAAAAGCACTTTGTAGCATTTTATGTGTTCTTTGTTACTAAAATAAAACTTCATCAAATAGAACGCCAGGGCTTTTCTAAACAGTTTGATGCCCCAAATGCACAGGTTTACCAATATGCGTGGCATGTAATGACCCCCCAAAAATAGTAGCCTATGGCTACTGCATACCAGAACTAGGGCAGAAGGTAAACGGCAAGAGAGCTTGCTCAACCCACGACAAACCCCCCTCCCCCTTAGCCTGCACCCCCTGTCCCCTTAGCCAATATGTTTACTTGCATCTGAAACGTTGTCTCAACATCTGTACCCACTGCTCCTGTGGTTCTGCAGTTCTGGATGTAGTGCCCACAGGGCCAAAATTAGAGAAGGCAACAGGGGCATGTATGCTTTGCATTTGTAGATATTTACAATAATCTCTTCAAAGACTGCACTTTACAGCATCATATCTCTATGTTTTATTAGAGCTAGTAGCATGGCTTTCTGTCTTACCTCACAGCCTATAATCTGCGCCCCAGGATCATAATATTTATTCTGCTTTTTCTTTGTATTTTCCAGGTAGCATTTGATAAATCCCATGAATTATATTAGCTTTCGATGGAATGTTAACACATACCTGCCTTCAGATATTATATGTGTGCCTGGTCACATTCACTCACACCCCTAAACCTTACTTAATAGCAGACTGGGTCCCTGACGTGACTTCTTTCTTTCTCACCCGATTGAAGCCATATATAGAACCACAGGGTTGTCATCTGATATATGCTTATCCTTCTGACTGTTCCTCTATAAATGCTAAACCCATCTTAAAAACACCCTTAAATGGACTTTAAATATGGTTTGCACAGTACTAAGTAAATGCATTTTGCATATGTTTTATTGTTTGTGATTTGCTAATTAGTTACTTTTTTGTCTGCAGGTTTGTAAATATAAGTGTTATCTGGTTAGGACTTAATTACCCTATCTAGATTATGAATACCAGACACAATTAGGGTTGCGAACTGGCCGTTTTTTTACTGGCCTGGCCGGTAAAAATGATGGTTGATCCCAATGCTATTAGTAGGGAAAAATGATAAATTTATAGGAAGGCCGGTATTTTTTTCCAGAAAAGGTGGCAACCCTAGAAACAATAGAACCCTTAAGAAAAACGATATAGCTATCAGTATTTACTTGTACAAAGCACAATAAGAAGGAAAACTTTAGAGTACAGTAGGTCTGTATAATAAAAGAAAGCACAGAAAGGATATGATTAAGTGACATTACACAACAGCTTAGTGTGAGTCTATAAAGACAGAATGTGTAGCAGCAGTAAAAATTTGAGCCGAGAGAAGCATGCACCTATATGATAATCTGGGCAGAACAGAACCTAAATATTAAAGGTGGCAGATGTAGCACAATTAGAAATGACTGGGTCAAGCTGTAGAACATTATTAGGTCTCATTCCCAAAAGCAGTAAGCAAGATGATCTATTTTTCATGTATACAGTAAACATATGTAATAGGCTGGACTCTTTTTTACTCCTGGACTCCTCGGTATGCACTGTGTCTGTTATGTTTTATTAGCAGGCTCTCTTGCAGCCATTACACAACATTACTTTCTCTTTTAATCTGACAGGAAGTATGCACAGTATAAGTCTGGGCACAGTGACATCTACAGGCCATCTGTACAAACACCACAGTGTCTTTAACCCCATTGTTGCACCCCTCACCAATAAAATTTAAAGATCTGACTACTTTTTTAAGTGAATAACCACTGCATCAGAACACAGTGAGGAAAAAGTGTTTAGGCCCTGGAAACATCTGTCCTATCATTTCTTGAGCATTCCATTTTTGTGCAGCGCTGTAGAGATAGCATATAGGATAGTAAATGATGCAGCCAGGGATAGGCACTGCCGTGCCATTTTGTTTCATGTAATCTTTACTGTTTGATCGAAACAGCTCCTGAATCTAAGATATTAACACATGCAAAGGGAAGAGCTGCTAATAGGTTCTGTATGTAGCAGTGCACCAAAATGATGCTGTGCATTTGAGTGACATATACTAAAGTGTTTGTTCCATTAAAAGCTATAAATATATACCAATGAAGAGGTGCAGAATATGACTCAACGTATCACACTGACCAGCGACAGGAAATGAGAGTACATTCTGCCAACACAGCACTATAAGGTAATGGAGGAGGAAGTGAGATGACAGCAGGGAAACAACAGACATGAAAATGTTCGTCTTCAGTGGAAAATGGTAGTGGAATATATATTGTGGCTTCTGCTGGATAAGTGGAATATTAGACTTGCGCAATTTTATTGAACAATGGCAGAAATGGAATTTGTTTTTCACAGACTGGGGGAAGCAGATTATAGGGACCCCATGATTTTTATAATTTCACATTTTGTCTTTGATTATTACATTTCTGATACATATTTAAAATGTATCTATCATGTTAAAGGTCAGAGGCAGTATCGAATTATACTGTATTAGGGTGAAGACACACAGAACAACTAGTAGCAGCTACAAAATAGACACTAGTTATAATTAGCTTTGCTAAGACACTACTGGGGTTTTTTTTACTAAACTCCAGACAGGCTTTTTGGGGGAAAACTCGAATTTTTCATTTTTTTTTAACCTCGAATGGCTGAAACCATTCGTCCCTTCTTAATGAAATAATAATTCAATCATTTGGCCACCCACTGTAATTTACAGCTTGTCAATCAAGTGATTATCATTTGCAAATGCACACTGCCATATTTTTGATAATCATCTGACCAGCGATGTTCACTGACAGGGGCCAGGCGGTAACCATGAAAGTCTATGGACAGACAATTTCAAGCATTTTGCTGCCCACAGTTCAGCTACAAATTGCACTGGTAGCAAAATGCTTGACTTATTCCCATGAACCATAGTCTCTACTTTCCATTCTTTGCTATCATTTTTTCTTTGGTTTGAATTTGGTTTACAATTATTTTTGCTCCTTCACTTTCAACATTAATAAATAAATACATTTATAATATGATAGTTATTTTCTGTTTGCACTTCTTATTGGATTAAGAACAGGGGAGTGCAAGGGATTTTAAGTTGGCTAGGTCTTGTGACTCATGTCTGCTTAACCTAATATTCACTTCTCATTCTCAGTTTTGTTTTTCCTTGTTCTATATTAGTTCATTTTACTTCTTGATTGTGCTTCATTAAGTTTGTTTCGGTTTCACACTGAAGGCTGGACAGATTGTTTTATGAGGTAACAGTAATCGAATATGCTTTTAAGAGATTTTGGGCCAGTAGGTCCGGAACTCTGGTGCTGCACCTTATGGAGACAGGTTGAGGGACAATTAGAGAAAGAAATTCAAATGCTCTCCAAGATTCAGAAGAAAGCCTAGACCGAAGGTCATTTAGGCTGAGATACGAATCAAAAACCTATTTCCTGTCTCAGATGTTCTTGAAGTGCTTCCTGAAACAGAAGTATTTTCTTTTGTCTGTAACTATGCTATAAGGAAAGGGGGCACAAATCATGGTAAAAAAAGATATTCAGAGATGGCATTTTGCAGCAAAATTAATTCATTCCATAGACCGCAACATGCTAGGAAAATATCTGAATTTAATTAATAAGGAAGGTTTTCTTTTAGAGATTCCAGAAATGAGCCTGATATATGCCCACTGTTGCATAGAATGATGTTACAGTAGCTTACATAATTACATTAAACTGAATGAATATGGATTTTGATTTTTTAATGCTATGTACCGGTCAGCATAAGAACTACCACAAGCAACCTTTTGACTACTGCTGTTCTATGTATTCCAAAGTGTCTGGCACCCAGTGTAATGGAATGAGGTCTTCATTGTTACCTAGCTTTCACTGGTATCCATATTTTTTGGCAACATATTTGAATACTTTCTAATTTTGTAGAGAAGTGGACATATTTGCCTTTCTTTATTGTATTAGCACCTTGTAATTATTTGAGTCACCGAAGTCAGGAGGGTGTTTCAGAACCCATAAGCTTAAAGGGATACTGTCATGGAAAAACATGTTTTTTCCAAAACACGTTAATAGTGCTGCTCCAGCAGAATTCTGCATTGAAATCCATTTCTCAAAAGAGCAAACAGATTTTTTTATATTCAATTTTGAAATCCGACATTTTGTCAGTTTCCCAGCTGCCTCAGTCTGCCAGGCTGTTATTTCTCCTACTCAATGTAACTGAATCAGTCTCAGTGGGACTTGGCTTTTACTATGAAGTGCTATTCTTAGATCTTCCGGGGAGCTGTTATCTTGTGTTAGGGAGCTGCTACCTCGTTACCTTCCTATTGTTCTGTTGTTAGGCTGCTGGGGGGGGGGAGGGAGGGGGTGATATTACTCCAACTTGCAGTACAGCAGTAAAGAGTGACTAAAGTTTATCAGAGCACAAGTCACATGACTGGAGGCAGCTGGGAAATTGACAATATGTCTAGCCCCATGTCAGATTTCAAAATTGAATATAACAAAATCTGTTTGCTCTTTTGAGAAATGGATTTCAGTGCAGAATTCTGATGGAGCAGCACTATTAACTGATGCGTTTTGAAAAAAACATGTTTTCCCATGACAGTATCCCTTTAAAACAGAGAGGATAGTATTTTGTTAGTAGTAGACAATTGAATCTTTTAGTCTTGGAACAATCAGTTTCACATTTCACTATGGGGCAAATTTACCTAGGGTCGAATATCGAGGGTTAATTAACCCTCGATATTCGGCTGCCGAATTGAAATCCATTGACTTCGAATATCGAAGTTGAAGGATTTAGCGCAATTCGTTTGATCGAATGATCGAAAGAATAATCGTTCGATCGAACGATTAAATCCTTCAAATCGAATGATTCAAGGATTTTAATCCATCGATCGAAGGATTATCCTTCGATCAGAAAATTGTTAGGAAGCCTATGGGGACCTTCCCCATAGGCTAAAACTGGCCTCGGTAGGTTTAAGGTGGCGAACTAGGGGGTCAAAGTTTTTTTTAAAGAGACAGTACTTCGACTATCGAATGGTCGAATAGTCGAACGATTTTTAGTTTGAATCATTTGAATTGTTTGTTTCGAAGTCGAAGGTCGAAGGTCGAAGTAGCCCATTCGATGGTTGAAGTAGCCAAAAAAAACATTCGAAATTAGAACTATTTTTCCTCTTTTCCTTCACTTGAATTAAGTAAATGGGCCTCTACATGTTGTACTTGTCTAACTATGTATATGATGAATAAAGAATTTAATCAGTTGTTTATGCCAACTTAGACAAAAGGCTACTCTGTGATAGCAATGCGTGGGAGACAGACAGTGTCAATCAGGTGTAAGCATGCCCTGTTAGAAGTGGGGCATCCCCATTGATCAGGGATATCTTCCTAGAGGTATAAAAGGTGGGAGTTATCTACACAGGCCTCATTGGATTCCACTCATGCAGAAAGGTGGATATTGCTTGGAGACAGAGGCACAGACCTCAGCAACGAGTACACCTGAGATAAAACAGAGGCCACAATGAAATTCAGGGTGGGGAACTGTGAATGTGTTATCTTGATGATTATTACCAGTGTTCCACACCATCTGTTGGAGAGATTAACTGTGTGACAAATCACAGTGATGAAACAGTGTTTTAAGGACTGCTGGTCCCCATGTTTGTTGTGAACAGTGTATGTGAAACATAGCCAGACTTTTCCTCACTGACTGAGGCCCTAATAGGGGCGGTATGCCCCCTTTACACCATGAGTTAAATGGACAGGGCTTGTGCTGAATTGTACCTATCGTATAAATCCAAAAAAAATCTATGGCCTTTGTTGTTTTTTTAGCTAAACAGGGCAAACAGGGAATCATTGGCTACTTCATCATAGGTATGGAATACATTTTCCTGAAACTCATCATCTAGAAAGGTCTAAATTACAGAAAGGCCATCTACCATAGATTCCATTTTATTTAAATGATTCAAATTTAAAAAAACAATTTCCCTTTTCTCTGTAATAAAGCATTACCTTGTGTGTAATCCAAACTAAGATCTAATTAATTCTTATTGCAAGCAAAACCAGCCAATTGGTTTTCTGTAATTATTATTATTCGTTTCTAGTAATCATAAGGTACAAAGAGCCATATTATGGAAAGATCGATTATCCAAAAAACCCCAGGTCCCGAGCATTCTGGACCTATACTTGTAATTGCTAATGTTGTACCATTATTCAAAAAGTGATCCTGATAACGTCTTTAAGATTAGGCCTCATTTACTTCCACAAGTGCCAGTGGGAAATCGTCAAAAGAACTTGTGTCTATAGTGACTTCTTGTGATTTAGCCCCTAGTCCCAATATGTTAGGATTGAGTGCAGCAGTACACAAGAAGGCTCTTGTGTTTACATCTGCCTTGATGAAATCTTTCTTCCAGCATTCCCTTGTGTGTTGCACTGACACCTGCAACTGACTTGCACCTAATGTACCATGTTCTAATGCTGTTTCTGGTGCTGCAGGAAGTGACATGCCAGCAATGATCCCATTCATACATACATTGAGAAAGCACTAAAACCTTCAAGTTTTTTTTAACCAACATGAACTTAACTTAACATAGGGTACTATAATACCCTGGAGCATGGGAACATTGTTATTTGATCTTACCAACTTACCAGGTGTCATAGAAATGTGCTTTCTTGCATGTGAAGCAAAATGAATTGTTAAAAAACACACAAATGTGCTTTTATAATATTTATTCAATAATATTTATTGAAAGTGTATGAAAAAACACATACAGAGTAGAGACTGTTCACATCCCCACCAAAATTATCCACAACAGAGGCAGATAAACCATTAAGAATAAAACAATGTCCTGCATTAATACATAATAACATAAAACAATATGTTTTAATACAAAAATGAGCTGTCAGCTGTCATTAAGGATATAGTCTGACATGTATTGTAAGGACCACACAGTTCAAGTTGAGTAATAACAATATGTCTATTATAGACTTACTAATTAAAGGGGAGATCACTGCTTAGCAATGGTGGGTTAGAATATGAGCCTGTTTATAAGGTCTCAGGTACAGTTTAACTAAAAAACGCAGATCAGCACTAACCATCGCTTTATAGAGAAACTTATTTATAAAGCTTCTCATTTACTGTGCTTATTTTTTTTTTTTAATGAACTGAAGGTGTGCTGTGTTTGCAGCATGAAACAGATTTACATTTCCTTCCAACGGAGATAGTTAGAGATTTACGACAAGGAATTGCATACACTGTATGTATACACATGACAGCTTTACATGGCAATAATTCCACATATACTTAACAGATTTAAATAAAGAATTTATACATAAATAATAAAATAAATAGTTAAATAAATAAATAAATACATACACATATAAGACACATGTTAAATGTTTCGGGACAAGTATTCCCCCCAAATGAGTTCTGCTTTAGTCACTTGATAAAATGACATTCAGTCTCCAGGATTGCACACATCCGTATATGCAGCAAAAGTAACAATGATTAATAAGTATGTCCATTCTGTGTGCAATCTGCAAGGGACTTTGTTTTACAATGCACATGGCCAAGAATCTCAATAATTTAGAAACCCTCATGGAAAATCGTTGACTAATGCATTTTGATCCAGAGTTTGTCCAGGATTATGAGTTCTGTAGTCTCAGTAGCAATGTAAAGCAACATTTGTAGCTGGGCCAAATAAGCAATAGATGTCCAACTTTTCTTACTTGGCTAAACTAGTGTACATGACATTGAGACGTTACCAAGGTTAGCCAGCAGCTTTGATGAAAATATTTAAGACCACCCTGGATGTTGTCTCATACGGCAAGGATGCCCAGGTAGATTTTACTTTCTTTGTCGGCATCAAGAAACTCAATGTGTTTGGTTTCAGTTGAGATAACAGAGCCCTTTTCCAGATTAAAGATCCCCCCTTCATAGATGGACTGAAACCAAGTGGCACCTGAATGCACCTCACAGACCGTCTTCATAGAAGTGAGGATTGGCTCTTCAGTTGGATATGACTCCCTTACTACGTTGACTGTATGGGTAAGATGGAGAGGTTCCCTTTTGCAGTCAGGACCTGTGAAGGACACCTGGGTGTACACAAAGTAGAAACCTTTCTCTGGAATAACGATGGAGTTATCCTTGAGCATTTTTTCAGCAACAGATGAATCGGAATCAAATGGCTCCCAAAATAATTTGTCACTTTCTTTAAAACCTGAGAATAGGAAAGAAACAGGAGAGATTATAGTTAGGGGTTTGTAAAAGTGTCAGTGTAGTTCACAGGCAATACATGGAAGCTTCTTTAAAGCTTTAATTAAATATAATTACCTGTAAAATGAGCTGCCAGCTTTTCCCCTTTCATTGCTTGGGCTACTGGTACAGACTCTGTAAGAAATAATACACAAACTGTTTATACAGTGGCCAAGATCGTAAGCATTCACAGCTATATTAATTCAACACACACTGCTGGTTTAACAGAGACATTGTACTTTAGGCCAACCAAACATAAATATAAAGTGCAATACTATAGAAATAAGTAAACAGCAGCTGCAGTGTTCAGGCTAGACACTTGTTATGCATGACCCCTACTGCACTTAAAAAGCAAACCACCACTTTTTTGCAGCCCTGGGTGTTATCATTGTAATAAACTGTTTTAAACTATGCCCTCTATATTACATTAGTTTATACATATCATATACCTTATGTATAAACCAAAACCATGAGATTTTTATGCATGATTTTATTTACCTAAACAAGACTTGATAGCCAATATTTCCGGCATCTTGCTCTCATCCTGGAAAAAAAAAACATGAAAATGATTCAATTAGTTACTTACATCTGCAACCAAATACACACAGAACATCCAGGCCTAATTCTAACCTCTATTAATGTTAATAAATTGTACCTTCTGATGCTATACAAAATCCCTACAATGTAGGTACAAATACACAATGTAAATAATGGTTAAAAGACATAATACATAATGCTGGTTTAAAGCCAAGTATATTTGCACAAAGCATCATTCTGCTCTCAACTATTTCCCCACAGAGGACTATGCTAATCTCTGCAGAAAGAGGAAGCAGTATATAAAATTAAACTTGCTAAACCAGTCTCAGGTCACTGTGCACAATCTAACTACACCCTGACATGCAAACAGCAGGCTTCACACGCAGCCAGCAAATAGGCTGAAGAGATTTATAAGTGGATTTAAGAGACACGCACCTTTTCAGCAAAGTTTGGGATGATCTGAAAATGCAGCAGAGCAAAGAGGATGGTGGATCCCAGTAATAACAGGAATGCACAGATACTGACAAAGCGCCAGGTGGAATTCCTGTTGCTTCTTTCCTGCCTGACAATTAGGAGCCCATTCTCCATCTGTGACTCTACACTATTCATTTTATATTTCCACTTGGTTCACGTCTTCACTGCTCTGCTCCAGTACTTTTTTCTTCTTTGAAATGGTGTTGCCATCTGCAAGTGTCGTTTATAAGCCTGCTCTGCAGAAATTCCCAGTGACATCAGCGCTAGGAGGAAATTCAGCTGCACCGACACCCAGTATAAGCCTTGTGCTGCTCTGCCTTCTCACTTTCTTTGTACCCTCCCATTTTCCATCCGAAAGATGAAATAGTGTAATTTTGAAAGGGAAACTCAGGGAAGGGAAACAATCAGCAATCTTGGAAAAGAGAATTAAAAAAAAATCCTCTAAAGTTGCAATATAGAAACTCTTATTTCTATACCAGGGAAAAAGCACAGTGTATTAAAATATATACATGTACTATACAAACCAATGTAAAACAATAACAGCACACATGCACTATTCACAGAGACATGGAATAAGAAAAACAAACACAGGCACTATATACATAGATATGAAATAACCGAAAATCCATGCACCTTACACTTTCTACTTTTAAAAAAATCTTATATTTAAAATCAATATTTATGAAGTATAAAAACTACAAAAACCATAAATACAAAACTGCACCAGGTAAAAGTTGCTAAGGTCCTATAGAAGTCAATAGGAGCTGTGTTGATCCTATTGGACCAATTTAAATCAATTTAGACTTTCAGAGGTTTTTGAATTTTTTTTGTAAAAAAAAATCTATTTTTTGTGCATCGATCGGCATTTTTTTTATTTGGAGTTTGTAATAAATCTCATGACATTCGTAGTTTTAAAGCTTGTGAGTTTAGTCGTAGTTTCAAAAACCAACTTTTGATAAATAGGCCCCAAAGACATGAAATAACAACCAACACCTATGTGCTAGACATATAAACATGAAATAGCAACTACACATATGTGCCATACACACAGACATGGGATAATAACAGTGCACACATGTATCATACACATGGATGTGAAAAGATAACAACCAGGGCCAGATTTACATAGCAGGCACCCCTTAGCCTGATGCCATTTATTGCCCCCATCCATTCCATTTGTGTACTTCCGCAAATTTTCAGCATTGTATCTCCTGTGAATCCCCAGTGCTTTCAAGCCAATGCAGGTGTAGTTGGGCGGTCTCTGATGAAGTACATAGTTACGAAATGCGTCAGACCATGAGCTAGCATTTAGTTTTAAACTGATGTAATTAATAAAGGTTGATCTTTTAACTGAAAACGAACCTGCCTGATCTTTTTGACTTTGGAGTGCGCTGCAACATCTTGGATGTGCATTGTGAAAACGTCTCCCTTAGCGACAGACTCGGAGCGGCAGCACCTGGGTCAACCCGTGGAGAGGGTAAGCTGATCCTTGCATTAATCTATGTGTGTGAATAACCGTTGGAAATAACGTGTGGAGCATTGTGTAATAAAAGCAGGGCTCGGGGCAGGTGCACCCGAGCCAATTACTACCAACGGTGAGCGCCTATTACCGTATATACTCGCGTATAAGACGAGTTTTTCAGCACCCAAAATGTGCTGAAAAACTCGACCTCGGCTTATACGCGGGTCATACGCCAATCCCTCACCGGATCCCTCACCTCCCTCTCCCATATATACTCCGTATATAAGCCAATCCCTCACCGGATCCCTCACCTCCCTCTCCCATAGCGCATCAGGACTCTGTGACTGACTGTCACGATCGCCGCCCGGAGCAGGTCCAGGAGCTCCGGGCGGCGCGTCCTTCCCTGCCGGCGTCCTTCCAAAATGGCGGCGCCCATGGCCGCCACGTGGGTAGAGGCGCCGGCGCCGCTACCCACGTGGCGGCCATGGGCGCCGCCATTTTGGGAGCGACGCCGGCAGGGAAGGACGCGCCGCCCGGAGCTCCTGGACCTGCTCCGGGCGGCGATCGTGACAGTCAGTCACAGAGTCCTGATGCGCTATGGGAGAGGGAGGTGAGGGATCCGGTGAGGGATTGGCGTATATACGGAGTATATACGGTATTTGAAAGAAAATAACCCCTACTTTCAGCACCTGGGTGTGTCATTAGTAACTCCTCACTTCATTGATATTCATAGGCTCACAAAATGGGGTGTGGGGACCAGGGCCCTTTTGTATAAAGTGTTGTGTTATTTCCCAGCACCCACTGCTAGCCCTGTATTCTATATGGATTATCTTCTCCCTACAGGAACCAGCATGGCAGCACCAACTGCTAAACAGGGGCTTATTTATAATAATGGGATTATTGGACCCCCTTCCCCCATCCAGGCCATATTCTCCTAGAAGAGTTTGTGACCAAAATAAGCAGAGGAATTTCAAAGCTCTTGCTGCGGACTGTAAACATTTACATGTGTCCTGCACACTGTTGGGGCCGCAGAAGGAGCCTCGTATGTAGTTGCTGCATCTTTCCATCTCTCTGCCCCTGGTTGAGTTATAAGTTATTTTACTGTGACTGGTGTGCTTACAATTTTTTTTTTTTAAACTGTGGGCAGGCCTACCTTTCATTGTTATTCAGTGGGTGCAGGTACAGATTGATTTTCAATCAGCCCCTAGGCTTATACACGAGTCAATAAATTTTTCCAGTTTTCTTAGGTAAATTAGGTACCTCGGCTTATACACGGGTCGGCTTATACACGAGTATATACGGTAACCGCTATAAAGCTTATTATTATAGAGGATCGAGCGAGTAAAAAAGAAATATATCTGTCTGAACCTCAAAATTGGTGTTGGGATATTTGTGGAATAGTAACAATTGGGCGGCATGCCGTCCCCATAAAATTCTGCCTATGTGGTCTTTCCACAAATCCAGGCCTGATAGCAACACTTATGTAGAGGTTCTGTGTAGATCTCTCTAGACGGTCGGGACTCGTTGCAGGTGGGGAGCATACCCCTTTAATTTAAAGTAACCACCTGTGCATCAACGTTTGGGGGGGGGATTAACCCTCCCTTCATCAGGATACAAACATTTGTAACATTTTTAAAGCATATGGATACATAGAGTCCCACCCAAGTCAAGCTAAAATTCTCATTTACCTGTTAAAATGCCCATGTGGGCTTGGTTATGTGGGCCAGACCTCAAGAGCATGCAGGATTAGACTAAATGAGCGCAAAAGCTTGATCAGAAATTTTAAACCTGAAATAAAAGAAAGTGACTCAAAAGCAAGTAAACAGAAAGAGGAAGTCAAAAAAGAAACGCTATTAGCAAAACACTTCTACACACAAAAGCATACAGTGTCGCAAATAAGGTGGCAAATTCATGAGAAGATTGTGGTACTGCAAGGCAAAGAAATGAAGCTGGCCCTTCTCAAAAGGGAAGCGTTCTGGATGTGGAAACTTGAGACTGTACAATCTAAGGGTCTAAATGAGAATTTTCGCTTGACTTGTTTTCTGTAAATAACTTTTCCACTTTGATTGACACTTTGTTTCTTTTCAACAGATAATCTTTGCCAGTGGGAAAAAATAAATGATAGAGGTAATGGTAAAACTCCTAATATTTAGTAGTAGTAAAACCTAATATTTGGTAACCAAGTGTGTTAATATATAGTAACCAAATTGGGATAGAATGGTTCAAATATGCATTTAAGAATTTTTTTTATATCAAAAGATATATGTCCCAAGGCTTGTATTTAGTAAAAACAATTTATTTATTAAAGTTCATATTTAAAATTTAGATACATACTGACCCCACATGGCCCATCAAATATGCATTTATGCTTGCTTTTTGATGAGAAACTGGACTTTGGACAATAATACCAGGACATGGACTTTGAGTGTCAAGCCTCACTTTGGAACACCCTGGTGGATTATGGGTAATTGGGCGGGACTCTATGTATCCCTATGCTTTAAAAATGTTTGTAGCACAAATGTTTGTATCCTGACGAAGGGAGGGAAACGTTGATGCACAGGTGGTCACTTTAAGGGGCAGATTTACTTAGGGTCGAATATCGAGGGTTAATTAACCCTCGATATTCGACTGTCGAAGTTAAAGCTATTCGTTCGATCAAATGATCAAACGATTAAATCTTTCGAATCGTTCGATTCGAAGGATTTTAATCCATCGATTGAACGATTTTTGTTCGACCAAAAAAAGATTGCTAAGCCTATGGGGACCTTCCCCATAGCCTAACATTGACTTCGGGAGCTTTTAGGTGGCGAACTAGGGGGTCGAAGTTTTCTCTTAAAGAGACAGTATTTCGACTATCGAATGGTCGAATAGTCAAACGATTTTTAGTTCGAATCGTTCGATTTGAAGTTGAAGTCGAAGGTCGAAGTAGCCCATTCGATGGTCGAAGTAGCCATAAACCATTCAAAATTTGAAGTTTTTTTTCCCTCTAATCCTTCACTCGAGCTAAGTAAATGGGCCCCTAAATAAAAGGGGTGAGCTCCCCACCTGCAACATATATGGCGTTGTGCAATTCTCTTAAATCTTCTACACTGAGAACAACACTCACATAATCCATACAAACAAATATGTAATATACCACACACATGCATCATACACACAGGCAAAGAATAATAACTGTCCATACAAGCACCATTTACACAGGTAATAATAACAGAAATAATAACAACAGCATGCATATCATAATATCATAATAATACCATTACACACATGCAGCAAACACACATTCACAATGCCCCACTCAGTGTGCAAAGTGCAAAAGTGCAATTGGTCAATTGCGTAGGGCATTGTGCAAGTAGCCCAGACCTCTGCACTCCATTTTGGACCTGCAGACTGTGCTTTAATTCAAAAGAGGTGGATTGGGGGAGAACAGTGCAGAGAGCAGTGTGCACGGGGAGCACAAGATCTTCAGGAATGAGCACATTGTACCGCTCTTGTACTTTTGCCCCCTGAGTATAATAACAGCACAAGCACCCTGACATTAGACATGGAATAATACATACACTCACACATGCACCATAAACATAGACAACAAATAATGGCAAGCATATGCTCTATATATACCAACCAGGAATACACAGGGAACATGCAATCAGAGATAGTGAAACACCATACAAGCACATCATACAGAGTCATTGAATATGCTGTTTCAAGATTGTTATATTATAATATAATATGATTTATAAGTAATATAAGGGGTTCCTGTGATTGTTAATTCAGCACAATATGGCAGCTGGACACCTTTCCTTTTTTATTCATCTGAATTCTAGACGGGTACATTCATTTTAATTTACAGATGCAACACAAATTATGTCACTCATAAATGAAACATGATATTGATATAATTATATCTCTGTAAAATCAAAGAGGAACAGTTATGTGTATAGTTTAAGGGCAGGACTGACTGAAAGAACATCTCATTTCTTAAACTGATATATATTGTTTTTGAGATACTGGGCATAAATAACACAACACAGTACATACTATTAATTAGGGTTGCCACCTTTTCTGGAAAAAAATACCGGCCTTCCTATATATTTATCTTTTTTTCCTATTAATAACATTGGCATCAACCATAATTTTTAATCTGTCAGGCCGGTAAAATACCAGCCAGGTGGCAACCCTACTATTAATGCCCCATATTCTTTTCTCAGCATTTCATATTTTTTAGTTATTTCTCTTCTGCTTTTTCCCAGCTTTCCAAAAGGGGTCACTGACACCTGCAGCCAGAAAAAAACTATTACTTTGTAAAGCTGCAATTTTATTGTTATTGTTACTTTGTATTACTTATCTTTTTCCTTAGGCACTCTCCTATTCATCAGGCATGTTTACTATATAACACATACATCTTTGAATACTAATTGATGGCTTTATAACTAGCTTTACTTGGTATCATTCAGAGACAGAAAAAGGTGAAGCATTTTAACATGTTTCTTCACCAGCTTCACTTTTCTTCTATCCCAATAATCTCATTCCATGATGTGCTGACAATGACATTCTCCCAATGAATGATGCAAATTTCTGCTTGACTGCTGTGTATTTATTGTGCAACACGGCATTATTACTAGGGATGTAGCGAACCGCCGCCGATGTGTTCGCGAACGCCGTTCGCGAACACCGGCATAATTTGCGAACTGTTCGCGAACTGTTCGCGAACTTCGATCATCCGAAAATCGTTCGATTCGAACGATCGAAGGATTTTAATCGTTCGATCGAACGGTTTTCGTTCGAATCGAACGAAAATCGTTCGATTTTAGCGATCGAATGGTCGAATGGGCGACCGATTTTGACGCGAACGCCTATTGGCGAACGTCGCGCGACGTTCGCGAACTTGCGGCGGACGCGAACAGTCGAAGTTCGCGCGAACTAGTTCGCCGGCGAACAGTTCGCTACATCCCTAATTATTACACAGGGTAGCTGCAGCTCCAAAAAGAATAGGTGTTTTCATTAAAGTTTGGCATATCTGAAAGGTTCAGTGGCCACTCTTGTGGCTTTGGATATGGTACAGGTATGGGATCCATTATCATTATCTAGAAACCCATTATCTAGAAAGCTCTGAATTTTGGAAAGGCTGTTTTTATTTTATCCAAATAATTATATTTTTTTTAAAAATGATTCATTTTTTTCTCTGTAATAATAAAACAGTACCTTGTACTTGATCCACACTAAGATGTAATTAATCCTTCTTGGAAGCAATACCAGCCTATTGGATTTATCTAATATTTTCTAGTAAAGTTAAGGTATGAAGATCCATATTACAGAAAGTTCTGTTATCCAGAAAACCCCTGGTCCTGAGCATCCTGGATAACCAATCCCATGCCTGTAATAAAATCGGTATTTCATTGTGCATTGAAATCTTGTTATTGATAACCAGGTCATAGAATATTGCATTAAAATGTAAAGCTTCAAAGCAAATAGCTTTTCTCTCTAGCCCTTGGTATATTTATTTACTATGTGAGATCTTATGTAATACGTTCCATATCTGTGTATAGTTATTGAACACTTGTAAGTAGGCACAGAAATTCCAGGAGGAAAAACAAGAGGGAGTAGCTCTTTTTTGCCAAGTTTCACTCCCGCCCACATGTTATTTCTTCTGTCAGGTCTCAGAGGAAAGCGCTGTCTCTAACCTTTGGCACACAATTTCTGAATGGAAACATTGATCATTCTAATAATAGCAGTTATCCCTTGGCATGCTGTATTGGCAAAGAATTTGAATACTTCTACCTACAGGTAGAGATAACCGTGTATCACTCACTGTGTAGGGCCATTTCTCACAAGACAGCCGGAGAACTATAATTAATATAGAATTATAATTAATATAGAATTATAATGTGGTGCAGTATAGATCACTGGTGTTTTACATACCTTAGAATACTACTGTTTTCCCATGAGGATTTAAGGCTTGACAAGTAAATGATAGTTATAATGCTTTCCAAATGAGAGCATGCCAAGAGGAACATCTTGTTTAATATGCTTTCAGACTACTCTTTTATGCTCATGGTCATACTATATACTTTTTTTGATAGTTAGTAAGTCACAACAATAGAAAATGGATCTTTTAAGATGTAAATAAATGTTAAAGGGGTAAGCGAATAATTGAAATCTTTCTTCTATTGAGGGATGATGGAACATATTGGCAGGAAGTAGTGTTTCCTTGGGGTGGAATAAGTCAGATATTTTCTGGTGACTACAGTGTATTTAAGTTCCTGTGTTGGGGTTGCTCAGTCGAAACCCCATGTGACAGACAGGAGATTGAGACATCCTTCAAACTTTGCTTTAATACTGCAAATCAGTAATACAATGTCCCGAATATGTAATAAAAGGCATTGAATTTGGTCCATTGCAACCAATGCAATGTTTGCTTTTAAACAGGTGACCATTAAATGTTACCCACTGATTGGTTGCTGAACCTGGAGGGGTCTGCAATGAGCTTACAAACTTCCAGAAAAATGTAATACAATTGAATTTAGTATTTTTTACCTTGAGCAACTCACACTGATTTCTACATAAACTCGCAAGTTTTTAGCGGCTAACATTCTACATTACTGTTTTTTTCTTTTGGGGTTATGCCATAAAAGGTTCAAATTTTGCTAGTAGTATAGTGTCTGAGGAAGTGCCACACGGGCACGAGACGTGTTAGTTTGAATAAAGCCACATTTTTCAAAATGCGATTCTGCATGATACTTGGATCAGCGCCGGATAGCGGGTTTCATCTTAATACAGGTATACCGGACGGAAGTGGCCGGGTCCCGCGACAGCAGCGATCCACATGGGGAGACCGCATGACTGATGGTGAGCTCCGCTAAACTCATACGTCCTGAATATTTTTTCGAGTATAGTCACCAATGGCAACCAATTGTCTGTAAGCATTCAATAGCCACCGCTTTAAAATAATGCTTCTTGATTGCTTTGGGTTACTGCACCTAGGTGTACTTTGTACATTTTATTAAATATGTTGGTTCATTTTCAAGATCCAGATCGAGTTTTAGGAATTTTTAATGAAGAAATCAACAATAATAATAATTTAGACATCATGGAAATGATCAGCTAAGAAATCGATGATAAGGAAAATATTAATCCATGTCAGCCTTTAAGGAATAAAATCCACAAATGTAATACGACTGCAATACCTCTTCTTTGAATATTCAAATTTAAAATACTCAGAACTCTTCCCTGTTTTACAAGTCATTTGCACCACTGATGACTTAATCTGGTGAATTTCGTGAGAGTTTAAACAGAGTGCATAGAATTTTGCAACTCTGTTTTAAGGGCATAGTGACAGTTTTAAAATATGTAAAAATAGTTTAATAAAAAATAAGGTGTGGCACTTCATGCAGACAGTGGCTCAGAATTAAAGGGGCCTTTTAGCTAATTCTACATTTAAAGGGGTAATTCCCGTGTAAGAATACAATGTTATAGAATTTTCTTTTCTTAGCAGATTTTTAGTTATTTACCTTCCATTTCTGTCTCTTTCAGTTTGTTCTTCAGTTTGATTGATATTGTTATTTTCTAGGGATGCATCAAATCCACTATTTTGGATTTGGCCGAACCCCCGAATCCTTCTTGAAAGATTTGGCCGAATACTGAACCGAATCCTAATTTGCATATGCAAATTAGGGATGGGAAGGCAAAAACATTTTTTAATTCTTTGTTTTGTGACAAAAAGTCACAGAAGGATTCGACCGAATCCAAATCCGAATCCTGCTGAAAAAGGCAGAATCCTGGTCAAATCCCTGATACCCTGCATCCCTATTATTTTCTATAACTTAGCTTTCTGTTCAGGCTCCACATCTAGTCATTTTTCAGTCTGTCATTCATGTCACTGCTGGGTATAAATGAGACCCTAGCCATCGGGTAACGATATTCCATACTGGAGAGCTGCTGAACAACAAATAAGTGAAATAATATTGTAGAATTTAAATATATTGTAGAATTTACAGTTATATATCTATATATATGTGTGTGTGTAAAGGTTTAATTCTAGTGATGAACACATTTTTTCTCCAGGCATGGATTTGTGGTGAAATAACACATTTCTGCTAATCTGCAAATGTGATGAAAATTCACCACGAAAAAGTCGCCGCACCAAAAATTTGCTGCCCATTGTCTCCTAATGACTTCAATGTGTATTGTGAATTTTTCTCCATTTTGTTTCACAAATTTTGGGGTAAGTAAAATGCGACAGATTCGCATTATCACTATGTGATACTTTTAATAGCCAATATTACCCACAAACTGCTATCAAACTGTACCCCTGTATTGTAATTTTCTGGAGCTGGAAGGCTGCATTTTGAATAGCAAGAAAAGAAAGCAGAAAATGTGCAGCACTTGCTGATTACAGGATGTCTGAGGTTAGACTCTCCTGTACTAAATTTATATGAAAAAGGTCTGTGTTACTTGCCCTGCCATCTTTGTCTTGACATAATGCAAAATATCACATTTATTATCATTATTATTTTTTAAGATATATGGTGTAAATTTCACTTTAAACTTTCTTTTGTGACATAAACCGTTATCATTGTATCACCTAAATATTATCTCTTTGCCATCAAATTGCTAGTTGCATAACGGAAATTAGCATCAAACTGAAACACAAGCAGCTAACCACCTAAAATATTTGCTTTACCAACAAGGATTTAGCACGGAAGCCTTAAGTAGAAAATTAGAATGCCCAGTGAGTATATATTCTTTAATTGACCTGAATTATGAAAATTATGCAGCATGTTTTTAACTGAAAAGCATTTAAAGTGGAAAATATAGACCTGGTGGGGCTTTGTTTGGACTACAAGTGAAAAATGTCACAGCTGATAAGAGCACACTGTTATAAATACCCTGTGCAAGTTAAAATGGTAAGTAAGTGAATAACGGTATGTAACATTTTACAAACGGGGCATGTTTACAAACATTGGAGATAAATATCTGGAGCGATTTCTGGAGATGTTGCCCATGGCGACCAAACAGCAATTTGATTTAAACAGCCACCTATAAGTTAGAAAACAAAAGCAACATCTCCAGAAATCTCTCCAGATATTTATCTCCAATGTTAGTAAACATGGCCCTTAGGTGGCCTATAAAGAACCGCTAGCCTATGACTAAGTGTCCCTAGTAGACATGAAATGCGTCAGGCCTTTGCTTTTAATTATGGAAAATAAAATGTAATTTTTTTAACCTTTATCATCTGGCTCCTGCTTTTTGGTGTGGTTCGGCTTGTGCCAGCCTTTTTTGATGTTTCGTGGTGTTTGCTCCCTCTGCTGAAGGTCTGGGGCGTGTATACCCAGGCCCACAGTACACAGTGGTAAGCTATCACAATATACCCTATACACTGGTTTTCTTTTGTCATTTTCCTTAAACTGACAGTGGCCTGAATATAATATATCACTATTTGCCACTGAACGTTGACACTGTTCTGAGGCATATGGTGCAGGACTGGGATTCATTTTCCAGAGTGTGTGGGATCTGAGATTTTCCATAATTTGGATCTCCATACCTTAAAGCAGGGGTCCCCAACCTTTTTTACCCGTGAGCCATATTCAAATGTAAAAAGAGTTGGGGAGCAACAAAAGCATGAAAAAAGTTCCTGGGGTGCTAAATAATGGCTCTGATTGGCTATTCGGTAGCCCCTATGTGGACTGGCAGCCTACAGGAGGCTGTAATTGGCACTATACTTAATTTTTATGCAATTAAAACTTGCTTCCAAGCCAGGAATTCAAAAATAATGACTTGCTTTGAGCCACTGAGAGCAACATCCAAGGGGTTGGACAGCAACATGTTGCTCACGAGCTACTGGTTGGGGATCACTGCCTTAAAGGGATCCTGTCATCGGAAAAATTCAAAACACATCAGTTAATAGTGCTACTCCAGCAGAATTCTGCACTGAAATCCATTTCTCAAAAGAGCAAACAGATTTTTTTATATTCAATTTTAAA
Source organism: Xenopus laevis (assembly GCF_017654675.1). Taxonomy (NCBI): domain Eukaryota; kingdom Metazoa; phylum Chordata; class Amphibia; order Anura; family Pipidae; genus Xenopus; species Xenopus laevis. The sequence goes on from NC_054385.1 coordinate 66,075,791, forward strand.
ATCTGACATGGGGCTAGACATTTTGTCAATTTCCCAGCTGCCCCAGGTCATGTGACTTGTGCCTGCCTGCTTTCTGGCAAGCTGCTATTTTTCCTTCTCAATGTAACTAAATTAGTCTCAGTGGGACATGGGTTTTTACTATTGACTTTACTATATCTACCAGGCAGCTGTTATCTGGTCTTAGGGAGCTGTTATCTGGTTACCTTCCCATTGTTCTTTTGTTTGGCTGCTGAGGGGGAAAGGGAGGGGGTGATATCACTCCAACTTGCAGTACAGCAGTAAAGAGTGATTGAAGTTTATCAGAGCACAAGTCACATGACTTGGGACAGCTGGGAAATTGACAATATTTCTAGCCCCATGTCAGATTTCAAAATTGAATATAAAAAAATATGTTTGCTCTTTTGAGAAATGGATTTCAGTGCAGAATATTGCTGGAGCAGCACTATTAACTGATTCATTTTGAATTTTGAATTTTTTTTTTACCCATGACAGTATCCCTTTAAGTCTACTAAAATCATTAAAACATTAAATAAAACCAACACTCTGGATATAGGGGAGCTTAGACCTTGTTTTATTATTACAGAGGAAAAGGAAATTGTTTATAAAAACTGGAATTATGTGCTTAAAATGTTCTCTGTAGGAGATGGCCTAACCATAATGTAATTCAGAGCTTTCTGGATAATGGGTATCTGGAAAAAAGATGGCATACCTCTATCCCCCTGTGCTAGAAAATTAAAGTTATTTATGACTGGTTCAGCAAAAGTTACTAACTGGCCAAACAAATACATCCGTGGAAGACCAACATTATATTTGGGGACCTATTTCTTTAAGGGTTCGGTATAAACTGTGCATTGTATACAATATAAGAATATGTCAATGTCTTCTAATCCCCTTTCCTTCCCTGACCTCCATTATTCTTTCAGTTACTGTTTTCTTACAATATTGTACAAATACAGGCTTTATAAATTACATATCTTTGCAGAAATTCCATAATTCACTCAAAACTGACTTTCCTGTTTTGTGAAAATAAGGATCTCACAAGTTTTTATCTACTCACAAGACAGAAAATAAAACTGCATTAGGCAAAAAAAGCAACATGTTGCAATGCGTCTTGTATTGTTTTCGTTACTCTAGATCCTCTTTGGGGCCATTTAGTAGAAGTGCGCTGTAGCCGATGGGAAGAAAAGTCTTGCTCTTTTTACTGTTTTTCACATTTTTATGGGTTTCTGGTTAAAGGAACAGTAACACCAGAAATTGAAAATGTTTTAAAGTGATTAAAATATAATGCAGTGTTGCTTTGCACTGGTAAAACTGGTGTGTTTGCTTCAGAAACTCTACTATAGTTTATATAAACAAGCTGCTGTGTAGCCATGGAGGCAGTCATTCAAAGCTGGAAAAGGAGAAAAGGCACAGCAGAAAACAGATAAGCTCTTTAGTACACAATGGGATTCTTTAAAACATATCTGTTATCTACTGTGTCCCCTGTGCTTAAATGGCTGCCCCCATGGCTACTCAGCAGCTTGTTTATATAAACTATAGTAGTCTTTCTGAAACAAACCCACCAGATTTACCAGTGTAGGGCAACAGTAATTATTTTGTCATTCATTATAAACACTTTCATTTTTTGGTGTTACTGTTCCTTTAATTTGTCTTACACCACAAACCATCTGCTTGCCTCATAGAGGCCTCTATGCACCCAGAGCGTTGTCTTTCTTTTGGACTACAATTGTCAGTGAAAAGAAATCCCAAACCATAATTGCCCTTATATTGCCCTCATCTACCAAAGGAAATACATGTGGGATAAATATCTGACAATCAGACATTATGAATCTGTGGCTATGGGTTAAGCAGCCAGCATTGCATTAAGTATTTTTAATAAAAAAGCTGACAACCCTAGATTAGACCCAAGAGTAGTCCACAACCAAAATCCCTCAGATATCAAAACTGAAATATTCAGCAGCAGGTTGAAGCTGGATTTCAGAAACCTCAACTGCATGCACATTTAGGAAGATAGCTCAAAGCTGAAACAAGCTGCGTTTGCTGTAAATCTAAGATAAAGCTCTGCAGTGAGCAGAGTGTACATAGAGAAATGGATTTCTATAGGGACCTACTGAATACAGTTTGGCACTAACACACGCAAGAGCTGCATGTATTGCAGTGGAAAAGCAGAGACAGTATCCTGCAGGCTAAAGTGATTCAGTTCTGGCTGTGGGAGTCACACTTTATATTTAGAAATAAGGAACAATTTTATTGTGGTATAGTTGTGAAATTTTCAAAATGTCCCAAGAGAGAACGGAAACTCTGTATAGGAACAATGGGTACCTCTCCCTACTGAATATACCATTTAGAGTATAACGATATATAGCTTGCAATGAGCCCATTCAGTACACCCTTTTCTTGTTAACTTTAAAAATGTACCGGAAGAGCCAAGGGAGGGTGTTGTGTTGGTTCACCACTGCCACTGACACGTTCTTTATGTGTAGAGATGAATTGCAAGCATGTGGTAAAGCCAATAGAGCTCTATACCATTGCAGAGCAGGCGTAAAAGTGCAACAGAAGAAATAAAGAGATAAAGAAAAAAAATAATAAAAGAATATATGATGTGGTGTAACTACTGCAGTGCACCTTGAGCAATATAATCCAAAAATTCCTTTAAACGATATTCTGGGGCTGTCACCACTCTGCTGCGTAAAACATCTCAGGGCAAATCTTTGTCCAATATGCTCTTTCCTCTGTGCCATGTAATTTTGCTTTAAAAGAACAAATTACTTTATAATACATCAAATACTGTTTGAGTCGTAGTCTGAGTATCTGATTTTACATTATTGTATAAGTCTACATTGATTGATGAGCCACAGCCATGTACATATTCTACCTTATTTTATGCTTATTTAACTATCTGCTATAAAGCCATTTGGACGTATCTAAAGCATTTTTAAAACCAGTCATATAGCTATAAATTCTGCATTGTGTTCTGTAAAGACTTATACTGTAACAGGGCTGGACTGGTGGACCCCAGTTCCGTTGGGGAGGACCTTGGCCGTTGTGTTCATTAATTCCACCAGCAGGTGAGGTTGGGTTTGTTGTGGGTTTACAGCACTTCAGTCCAACACGAACAAACATCTGCCATGACAGTATGTAGTGAGAGCAATATACAGCAGACAAACTAGTAGCTGAGCTTTGGGCCTGTACTGGGCGCATTACTATAATGTTATTTTTTCTATAAACATATATTTATATTTGTATGTAATTATTAGAATTGCCCTCATTCAACTTAGGCAGGAAGTAACTATTAAGGCGCAGGCTAGTACAGGTATCAGTATGCAGCAGTTATAGTCTTGCATCAGACTTTTATAAGGAGATAATGATGAAAAAAAGCTTATCCAACTGCAACTTTCTCTGTGAACACTGTGGTAAACATACTCCTGGAAATAATATGACATATGTCTAATGTAACATTTAGAAGATGGGGTGCTAACACTCAATAATACTATACATGCTCTAACGGGTGTTACAAGAAATTTTAGCCATAAAGCAGCAGCCCCTGGGATCCCTGTGCCCCCCCAGTCCAACGCTGCCCGCTGACAGAAAACATTGTCAGATAAAATGACCCTCTCAGCCTGTCCTTGCTCTAAATACTGAACACAGGTATACTGGTGACAGGCAGACCTTGGTGCATATTTGAGCCTTTTAAAGGGATTCCATCATGAATTTTATTCCTGACTAGTGTAGTTTTATTTAATTGTAATATTGGTCATATCAGGTAATTGTGCCTGATACTTTCAGAAAGAGTTAGTTCATGATGGAACTGCTTTCAGATAAGCTATTGTTTCTCCTATTCAATGTAACTGGAGGAGTTGCAGAGGGATTTGGATTTTTACTATTGGATACTATTCTCATATCTACCGGGATCTGTTATTTTGTGCCAGGGAGCTGTTGTCTGGTTACCTTCCCATTGTTCTGCTGATGGGCTGCTTGAGGGGAAAGGGAGGGGGTAATATCACTCCAAATTGCAGTGCAGCAGTAAAGAGTGACTGACGTTTATCAGAGCACAAGTCACTTGTCTGGGGGCACCTGGGAAACTGACAACATGTCTAGCTCCATGTCAGATTTCAAAATTAAATATAAGTTGTTCTTTTGAAAAACAGATTTCAGTGAAGAATTCTGCTTGAGCAGCACTATTAACTGTGTTTTGAAAAAAACATGTTTTCCCATGACAGAATCCAAAATTACCCTATCAACCATGAACTGATTTGAATATGAGCCTGGAATATAAATAGAAGAAGAAGTTACTATACATTTATAGCTTTACAGGACATTTATTTTTAGATGGGGTCAGTGACCCCTATTTGAAAGTTCGATTAAGAAGGCAAATAATTAAAAAACTATGAAAATTGAATGAAGACGAATGGAAATGTTGCTTAGAATCAGCCATTCTATAACATACTTAAAGGTGAACTACCCTTTAAGCTCAGATTAAAGACTGCTGCCAGTGTTTCTACAGGTGCAAAGAATTTCAGCATGGGGGCAGATATGTTAAATGAGTTTTATTGTCTTTTTTTTGTAACTCATTATTTGTGACATTTATAGTATACATCCATAGATAAAAGGAAAAGCATAAAGTACATAAAGAAAATTTAAAAAAAGGAAAAAAAAAAAAGTTACAGAAATAATATTAAAAAGAAAAAAAATGGCATCTGTACAAAGCCTGATCATATTCATATCAAGGACACAAATCTGAACACAGTCATATCAAGGACATAAACATATATCTGTTCAGAAAGATGTGACCATATGGATGTATGAAGATCAAGTTTATCTTCCATGAGAGCTGATAAATAATGCATAGATTGGATGAATTTAAGTCTGTTAACAACATGTGATATAGAAAGGGAAGGAGCCAACCAGTAGAGGGCTGTAGCCCAACGTGTAGCGGCTAGTATCTGAGAAACCAATTTACGCAAATGTGGAGCTAACTTAGGATAGGGCAGTGATAAAAGTGCTGTTTCTATAGATGGTTCAATGGTTACCCCTATAATCTTGGAAGCCATATGATATACCTTAGTCCATAACTTTGACACAATGGGACAATGTCATCATGCATGAAGATAATCTCCTTCAGTCATACATCCTCTAAAACATCTAGGAGGAAAGGTTGGATATATACCGTATATACTCGTGTATAAGCCGACCCGTGTATAAGCCGAGGTACCTAATTTACCTAAGAAAACTGGAAAAATGTATTGACTCGTGTATAAGCCTAGGGGCCCCATGTCAGATTTCAAAATGTGAATGTGACCCGGCCGCAACAATTGGGGGACACTGGGCAGGTACCTGTTAAAGGGTCCTCTGTCTACCCCTATTTCATGTTTGCTTCCCTCTGCCACTTCCCCCCCCTGCCCTCCCCATCTGTCGCTCTCCCCACCCCGGCCCTCACGTCTGCTGCTCTTCCCTCTGTCACAGTAAAACGTGACCCGGCCCCAGCAGGACTGTCTGTGACTGACTGTGTCGCCGCCCGGAGCAGGTCCAGGAGCTCCGGGCGGCGCGTCCTTCCCTGCCGGCGTTCGCTCCCAAAATGGCGGCGCCCATGGCCGCCACTGTGGGTAGCGGCCGGCGCCGCTACCCACGTGGCGGCCATGGGCGCCGCCATTTTGGGAGCGAACGCCGGCAGGGAAGGACGCGCCGCCCGGAGCTCCTGGACCTGCTCCGGGCGGCGACACAGTCAGTCACAGACAGTCCTGCTGGGGCCGCAGAAGGAGGTATGACCCGCGTATAAGCCGAGTTTGAGTTTTTCAGCACATTTTGGGTGCTGAAAAACTCGGCTTATACGCGAGTATATACGGTAATAGCGTGCTTGAGCTTAGGTGTAAAATACCAACGAAATAACACTTTGTAAGCAGTTTCTTTAACTCATACGTTAGGGGAAAGTTTTCTAATAGAGTTCCATATTTTAGACCAGGTCTCCAACGAGACAGAGGATCCCAAATCAGTTTCCCAGGCTGTTATGTACTTATGTGAAACTGGAGAAGGAGCCTCTATAAACTGGGAATAGAGTATTGAAATTACACTCTTGGTTCCGAATGGATTCCTACAACAATATTCATATATTGAACCTTCTAATTTAGCTCGAAAGGGAGCCTGGGAATCATGAAAGTGGGAGAGTTGATTGTATCAAAACTGTTCTATATCAGGAGGAGCATATGGATCATGCAATTGGGGGAAGGATTTAAGGCCTTGTAAAGATAACATGTTGTATAATGTACAAAGTCCACTAGCAGTCCATCTATGGAAGGATGTATGGGAAATTCCAGGAGGAAAGTCTGGGTTCCTCACTAATGATTGCATGTAACTATGACGGTTATGAGGGATAAATGTTGGCTTCAGAGTTATCCATAGCTGTAAGTGAAATTTGATTATGGGGTTTGTAATTTTATGTTTTTGAATCCTCTCAGTGTCAGCCCATAATAGAGAGGCAACTCTTAATGGGTGAATACTAACATTCTCAAAGTCAACCCACTTTGAATGACCCAATGGTAAATGCCATTGCGTCACTTGAGCTAGACGTGCTGCTTTGTAATAATGTATCAAATGAGGAACTTTTAACCCTCCCTGGTTGTAAGACCTATACAGTACATTTTTATTTATTCTATGTGATTTATTATTCCAAATAAAGTTCCAAACTTTTCTCTGCAATCGGGTAAGGTCTGTGATATTAACCGATATAGGTAAAGCTTGAAAAGCATATAGGAGCTTGGGGAGAAGCATCATCTGACTTGCGGCAATGCATCCTAGCCATGAGATAGAATATTTGGACCAATTCTCTAGCAACCTATGTAGAGTATTTATAAGTGAAGGGAAATATATATATATATATATATATATATATATATATATATATATATATATATGTATGTATAAGGTGTGAAAGGAATTAGTGATTTTGACCCCAAGGTATTCTACTGAATGTTTTCTCCAGTGAAAAGGGAAGTTCAGTTTCAGGAGTTTTAAATGTTGTTTAGGGATATTAAGAGGGAGTGCTTCAGTTTTAGAGATACTTACTTGAAGGCCAGAAAGCTTATGAAACTTATCCAAAGTATTAAATAGATTAGGGAGACTAGTCAGAGGCTTTGTAATAGTGAGGCTAATATCGTTAGCATACATACTCGATTTGTAAACTTGGCTAGACTTGACATAGACTGAGATATTATTATCTTGTCAAAATAACATTGCCAAGGGTTCAATAACTAAGGAAAAGAGAAGTGGAGACAAAGGGCAGCCTTAGCGAGTACCTCATGAAATAGGAATAGATAAAGATTGTCTTCCTTAAATTTTTAATTAGGCTGTTGGATTTCTATATAGAACTCGAAGAGCATCTAAAAATGTCCAGGCCAGGAAAGAGGATCAAATGCCTTATGTATGTCCAATAAAAGTGTTAGTAATGGAGTTTTCGTAATGTTAGCATCTTCAATTATATTGATAAGGCTACGAAAGGCATCTGTAGTTTGCCTACCTGGTATAAAATCAGTTTGGTCAGGGTGAATCAACCGAGTATTAAGGTGAGCTGTTAAACTTTTTGAGAAAATCCGGATTTCTACATTTACATCTACATTAAGAACTGAAATGGGACGGTAATTCTGGACGTCGAAAAGATCTTTATGAGACTTAGGAAGAAGAGAAAGATTAGCGAATAACATTTCTTGGGGCAAAGATTGGCCTATTAGCATTTCATTAAAAAGTGTCAATAGGTTCGGTCCCCATGTTGTATATATTGTTATCCATAATAATGAAAGATAGGTGCAATAAAATATCACCCACTGTAGCATAATTAACTTATACCTGGGATATAGTGTGCATTGAAGATGCCTAAAATAAAAATAAAAATAGAACATTATCAGGCTGAACTGAATAAATGGTATCCGACAACAGTTCTTTGAACTATCAATCATATGACTATGACATATAACCTTTGCTTGTCTGAGTCCTTGCATCCAGTGAGCGAACAGAAGAGTAGGAGAAAAAAAATCTAAATATGCAACAAAAAAAAGAATAAAAAAAGGAAAAATACAAAATAAATTAAAACTGCAATATAACTTAAGAAGTAGTAACCAAAGAATCCGGTTTTGGTAGCCTGGGAAAACAGACACAGGAGGGTCAGAACATATAAAAAAGTAAACATTTTAGATATCAAAATGAGCCAGAGAGGGGTAGGAGAGTGTCAAAAGCTAGAGCACATAGCCAAAAGCACACCGGCTCAACACCTTGGAACCAGAGGTATAAATTGTAGAACAAGAAATCACTGGCATATATTGGCCAAGTTTCACAAAGAGAAAGACGCTTCTAATGAAGGCATGTTCAGGTGACTCTAAGGATCCTAGTATGAACTTCATGCAGAACAGGTACATTCTGCTTTTGTTTGTCGGTCTTCTTTTCCCATATGGGTTGTAGCAGTGAAGTTTCCTTTTTGGGTTGCGAAAGCAGCGGCGACGGCTATTCTTTGAGGCCCAATCTGGACAGCAAGTGTGGGCCATCAAACGGATCTGTGATCGAGTGTAAAACTCCATTTTTGTTGTCTTTTAATACTAACACAATTCGTCCTCTACAAGCTTACATTCTTAGAAAGGAAAACAATATCCCTCTACATACCAGTAGCCAGGGCTGCTCCGGCCATGAGGCCAGGTGAGAAGGTAGCACGCAGCGGCCAGTTACCAAGGACGGCAAAAAGCCGCCTCTGGTAACTTTAAAAGACGAATTTCCATTTTTTAAAATGGAAATTCGGCTCTTCTAGTGCAGCGAGCGCAATAGCGGCAGCAGCCCCTGAAACGTGCCTGCCAGTAGCTGATCCTACTTTACTAGTTGTATTATTATTATTATATTCATATAGAGCACATAATAATTGACAAAAAGACACAAATGTTAATGTCTGTGAGCCCTGCCCTGCCTGTGCCCTTCCTGCAAGGACTTACAATCTAAGCGCCATGACACTTTATTCAGTATTTAACACTCAAATTGTCCTTATTGTTTATTTAATTATAATCACAGTTAAATTAATTCCTGGTTAACCTTAAGGATTTTAATTAATTTATTGATACAGAACAAAAAGAATAGAACTAATTGGCACTTAATAGAATCAATAAGTAGCATTTAAGTCAATTCACTTGTATATTTATCTTCTCAAGTTTGTAAAACTATTGAATCACTACCGGAGTGGTGTGGGGTTGGTTTACTTCTATTTACTTGGAGATATAGGTCTTGTCATTTGAAGATGATGAGCAAGATCGGTATGAGAAAGATGGCACATGAGAAGTCTGAAATGTTTATTGGGGACCTAGTGTTTTAGAATCGGAGGAAATTGTGTAGTCTTGGAGGTGTCTTAGTGGAACATTTACAACTCTGAATGATAGGGGAATAAACTAATTTCTTTCCCTTGGATACGATCTTTGTGCATCACAGAACAACCAACTTTTCACACCTCCCACTTGCATCGCTGTCTTCCACCTTACACTAAGGTTTAAATATATGGTGTTGCCTTTAATATTTGCCGGAGACTTGATTGCATGGAGTCATTTACGTTGTGGTACTTGTGTGACTATTTCTAATTCCTTTCTGACTGTATGGCAAGTATTCTAGATATATACTTAGAATCAGAGTAACTGGCCAAAAGGCACATCAGGATCAATTGAACTTTTTCTGAATGGCTCATTAATATTAAATACATTGCAACATAGACTTCCTGTGCCTGATGGTTATTAGTGATGGGGGCGAATTTCTCCCAGTGATAAATCTGCACAAAAATCGTGAAATCGGAAAGTTTCACAAAAAAATTGTGAAATTCTGACATTTTCACAAAAAAATTGTGAAAATCTGACATTTTCCCGAAAAATTGTGAAAGTTGGAAAGTTGACGCCTGCGTCCAAGCTGATACTGGCGTTAAAGTCGATGGGCGTCTGAATAGTGTTGACTCCCGCCGATGTTGACATGAGTGATTTTTCGGACATGCATCCAAAAAATATTCACGCTGGCGAATTTTTGCAGGAGATTTGTGACTTTATTTGCCCGCGGCGAAACACATAATTCGCTGCAAATTCGTGCCAGGTGAATTTATTTGCCGATCACTAATGGTGATTTGGAAACCATTCAAATAAAGTATAGACGGGGAGGCGGAGCCGAATGGCGGTCGGGTAGGAAGCAGAATCACGAGCTCCGTCGCTACACTACCCTGAACAGCCCATCCTGGCCCTAATATCAGTGGAACTGTGGAGGAAAGGATTGCCTGTCACCCGGGGACGAAGCTGAGCCAGGCGATATGCGCAGAAACGCACCGAAAGTGAGGTCTGACAAGGCTGCCAAGCTGGAGCAGTTTGCGAGAGGCCCAGCCCAAAATGGCGCGCGGCACCCGTCTTCACCGCCATCCCCGCGAGTGACGCAGCAGTCTCCGAACTCGCCAGCTATGGAGTCGGCTCCTGCAGCTACAGAGCCGCCGGTCCCGACTATCCAGGACGTACTCGCGGCCATCACTACCTGCCAGACCACGATCACGGCGACGCTCACTGCCAAAATAGAGGAGGTGAAGGTGGAGTTATCTCTCCTCAAACAGGACGTGCAGGTAATCCGCGAGAGAACTGGGGCACTGGAGGGGAGAGTAAGTGCACTGGAGGACACTACTGCCTCGATGCCTGCTGATATAGCGCAACTCCATAAACAGCTCAAGCAAGCCACTGACCGCATGGAGGATATGGAGAACCGTCAGAGGCGCTCTAATATTAGAGTTGTGGGCCTACCAGAGCGCAGTGGGGGCCGAGCTCCTGAGACCTTTGCAGAACAATGGCTTAAGGATATGCTGGGGGCTGAGATTTTTTCCACACAGTTTGTGGTGGAACGGGCCCACAGGGTCCCCACCAGAGCTCTTCCTCCTGGAGCTCCACCTAGGCCCTTCCTTATCAAGTTATTGAACTACCGGGACAGAGATGTGGCGTTGCAGACTGCAAGGAAGAAGGGCGACATTATCTTTCAAGACACCAGAGTCTCGTTGTATCCTGATTATTCTGCAGCCCTACAACGCCAGCGTAGCACCTTTGCCGGGGTTAAAAGGCGCCTGAGAGAATTGGGCATTGGATACAGCATGATGTTCCCAGCCAAGCTACGGATAATGGATGGCGGCAAAGTGCAATTATTTGAGCACCCCACAACCGTGTCCCACTGGCTGGACGCGCGTCCGCAGCAAAATAACCGGAGCCCTCCACGCAGACGGGCCTCCCCGGACCGCTCCAATTAACTTTCCTACATTGTGACCCTAAACCGTGAGTAACATGCCCGTTTGTGAGCCATGGGTCAGAGTCACTGATGTGGGTTTGGATCATTCCGGGACAGAACATGCTGTTGCGTTTGTTGCACTGGGCATGTGGGGGGATGGCTCACTCTAGTCCATGGGTCAGTTACCTAACCGGGGTAGTGCCTTGCACCTGAGGGGGAATTTAGCAAGCCGAAGCCGGGCTGGCTTTCCTATGATGATTGCCTTTCCTTTCCTCCCCCCCCCCTTTTTTTTTTTTTTTCCCCTCTGATTGGGGCAAACTACTGGTCCACAGAGCTCGCAGCTACAACAAAACCTAACAGCTGTGAGATAGACTATATGCTAAAAACATTTGGACTCAGCATATCAGACTGATACCGAGTTATAGTTTAAGTTCTATAGATTGGTTAATGGGTTGAGGCTCCACCTCCAGGAAAACCCTGTTTTGGGATTAATGTATCTCCAAATGTATGTGGGGGGATACCGGGTGGGGGGACTGTTGGGGAAATGTATATATCTCTGTCCTTTTCTTCTCCTTTCTCTTCTATTCTCTTTCTCTTTCCTTACTACCAGGTGCTATACCTCTGCATGGGCACGCATGAACTGTGGTATAATGTTCCTAAACTGTGTACTGCTTTCTTGGTGGGGATGCACTGAGGGCACTAGACCACCCAATATGGAGGTGCAATGGGTACCGACACAATTAGAGTAGTCTCCTGGAATGTCAGGGGACTTAATGACAAGGTGAAACGCTCCTTAGTATTAGATCATTTTCGGAAGCTCAAAGCGGATATACTTCTACTCCAGGAGACCCATCTTGTTGGGCAAAGAACGAAAGCTCTTAAGAGGCGCTGGTTAGGGCCCACTTTCCATGCAGAATACTCTACGTATTCCAGAGGGGTAGCTATTCTTTTTCGGAAGTCCACTAAAGCCCAAATAGAAACTATTGTATCAGACAGAGGAGGTAGATTCTTAATCCTTAAAGTGTTACTAGCTTCTCACACTTTCGTCCTAGTTAATGTGTATTCCCCGCCCCCTGGTGATGTTGAATTATTGAAGGTAATCCTGGGAAAGATTGCAGGGATTGGAGACTATCCCACTATTTGGATGGGCGATTTTAATGCCACTCCTAAACCGGGGATAGATAGGCTCAAACAGGCCGGTAGAGACTCTTCTGCCCTGGGAGACTGGCTTAAGGCCTCAAATCTGACTGACGTGTGGAGGTGGTCACACCCCTCCACGCACCAGTACTCATGCTATTCCTCTGCCACTTCGGCCCTCTCTAGAATAGACCTTGCCCTTGCCTCCCCTCTGGCTCTACCATACATGGGTTCAATAGAATACACAACCCGAATATGTTCTGACCATGCCCCCCTTCAACTAGATCTGAAATTAGGAATGCAAACGGGGATCCGTCAATGGAGACTTCCTCCAAAGTGGATCCATCATGCCCAGGTAAAGGATGCTTTCACTGCCCAATATAAACTGTACTGGGAGACTAACGCCGGCACGGCCCAGGAGCCGATAGTCTGGGATGCTAGCAAAGCATACGCTAGGGGTGCCTATATCTCTCTAATTAAAGCAGCAAGGATCACCTTGGATCATAACCTGGCCAACTCCCGTCATGTGCTGGAGAGAGCCGAGTTGGACTATGTGGAACTCCCACAGGAGCGGCAGGCAGAGACCTTGGCGGCTGCTCAGAGAGAGCTTAATCTTGCTTATGTAGAAAAATACACTCAATGGGAGTTGCACAGGGTCTCTTCCTGGTATGACAAGGGGGACAAATGTGGCAGGCTTTTGGCAATATTGGCTAGGGAACCATCCCAACTAACTCACATACCCTTAATTCTTGCGAGGGACGGCCACGAGGTCAGGGAACCACACTGCATAGTATCAGAATTTGTTGAGTTTTACACTGACCTATACAGGTCAAAGCTCACGGCTTCGGCGGATGTGATAGCCCGCTATTTGGATGGAGTCCCTATACCTAGGCTCCCCCCTGAAGCAGCTGAGAAGCTTAATGTGCAAATTACCCCCGAGGAAGTCTCTGCGGCTATAAACTCGTTTCCCAACAGTAAGGCGCCTGGACCTGATGGTCTTCCAGTTGATTGGTATAAAGCCCACATAAGCACGGTAGGGCCTTAGCTTTGCTCCCTCTTTAATTCTGTCTTGCAGGGAACTCAGTTGCCTGACAGTTGTGGTCTGGCCACCATTACTTTAATACCCAAGGAGGGGAAAGCCCCTGAAAGATGCGAGTCGTATAGGCCCATCTCTCTCCTTAATGCCGACATTAAAGTGCTGGCTAAAGTGTTGGCGAACAGATTAAAGCTGGTAATAGACAACGTCATCCATCCAGATCAGACTGGTTTTATGCCCCATAGAGCCACTGATATTAATGTCAGGCGCCTATTTACGAACATTGGGGCCGCGCACCAAAATGGGGGAGAGAGGGTTGTGGTGTCCCTTGACACGGAAAAGGCCTTCGATACAGTGGAGTGGCCTTATCTGTGGGCAACACTAGAGAGATTTGGGCTGGGCGATAACTTCATTAGATGGGTTAAAGCAATGTACTCTGCTCCTAGAGCCAGGCTTCTGGTGAATAAAATGTTGTCGGGGGAATTCCCGCTACAGAGGGGAACCAGGCAGGGGTGCCCACTATCCCCCTACCTCTTTGCCCTGGCCATTGAACCAGTAGCCATCCGAGTGCGAGCCAATGGGACCATTGTGGGCCTTAAGATGCAGAGGTTGGAGGAAAAGGTCTCGATGTACGCGGATGATATGTTGGTTTATTTAGCAGACCCAAGAGAGTCCATTTCAGCTCTTTTAGAGGAGGTCTCCACCTTTGGGAATCTGTCGGGCCTCAAAGTAAACTAGGGGAAGTCCCTGGTCTTTCCCATTGATCCTGATGCACATAGAGACCCCCAGCATGGCCCTCAGCTACAGTGGGTTACTACTTTCAAATACCTGGGAATAGTGATACATAGGGATGCCCCCAGATATTCGGACTTGAATTTGACACCTGTCATACGTAGCATGAAAACCAAATTCCAACATTGGTCCGGTCTCCCACTGTCCTTGCCAGGCAGGATTAACCTTCTCAAAATGGTCCTGCTCCCAAAGCTGCTCTATGTGTTTCATAATTCACCTATTTTACCTACTAAGGCATGGTTTCGTGAGCTAGACGCCTTGGTGAGGGGCTTTGTTTGGGCTGGAGAGAGGCCGAGGATTAAAACCCAGATGTTGCAAGCCCCACTGAGAAAAGGGGGACTAGCCCTCCCTAACTTTCTTCTATATTTCTATGCCAGTCAGCTGGTGTACGCCTGGTGGTGGCTTAACCCGGACCCTAATAACCAGGCCACGGTCGTTGAGGCAGCGGTGGTTGCCTCATTTGAGGCTTTGGCCAACCAGTTGCACAGAGGGCTCCCCTCTGCCTCTAGATTGACGCATCCCATGAGAACAGTGACTCAGGTATTCCACAGAACTGTAATACTTCCATACAAGGCCTTGGCCAGTTGGTCCAAATGGACCCCAATTTGGGGTAATCCCAAACTCCCACAATTTAGCACTCTACCAGATGCTGGGGTATGGGCTGGAGCGGGGGTGAAACTACTGGGGGACGTGGTGCAGGGGGATGTCCTGAAACAATTTGCCCAGCTCAAAGATGATTTTGCTCTTCAGAATCATATGTTGTTCCGATTTTTACAATTTAGACATGCCTTCCAGGCCCAATTTCCCACTGGCACTTTGACACTTGCAGCATCCACCCTGGAGAAATATCTCCATAGGGCAGAACTCACCAAAGCGCTAAGTTGGTTCTATGCCATTTTACTTCAGGACAGTTATGATCCCGTAAAAGTCGTTGCCTTGAAATGGTCCCTGGACCTTCCCCAAATAGAGGAGGATGCTTGGAAAGACATATTGGATCAAATACCAGACACTTCCATTTCAGTACGGGACAGGTATATTTGCACCAAATTTTTCAACAGGGTCTATCTGACTCCGCATAGGCTGTCACAGATTTACCCCGGGTGCCCCGGATATTTGTGTAAAATGTAATCAAGATGTGGGCACTTACATGCATGTTTTTTGGGATTGCCCCAAAATACAGCGCTTTTGGTCCGAAGTGTTAGGGGTTGTGGGTTCTGCTGCAGGACTGCCGACCATACGGTCTCCTGCCTTTTGCCTTTTGGGACACGCTGAGGGACTAATGTTAAAGTCAAATGAAAGGCTTTGCTTGCTACAGCTCTTGCACTATGCAAGGAAAGCCATATTAATGACCTGGAAAGCGGTTGAAGCCCCTACGCAAGTATTTTGGAAGGCATTGATAAATGGGAGTCTCCCAGGACAAAAACTCACCTATATTGCACGGGGTTGTCCAGGCAAATTTGGTGAAATTTGGGATGAGTGGCTATCTAATGTGTGAATATATTGGTGTCCGGAAATGCATTGTACCCAGACTCAGATTTTTATGATGTACTTGATTGCAGTGCTCAGTCTGGCTAATCTTAGCTGTTTCTTCCCCTTTCCCTTCTTTCTTCCTTCTTTTTCCTGCCTTTGCTCTCCTTCTTTTTTATAATCTTTTTTTTTTCTTATTGTTAATGTGAAAATTGCTCAATAAAAAGAATCTGATAAAAAATAAAGTATAGACATCAAAACAGTCTGATTTCTAACAATGTTCAGGCTATTCAACATGGTTAAGATAGTTCTTATATCATTGATTGGAAATGAGTTTGGCAGCAAGCCCATATAATAATTTCTTCAATAACATTTTGGCTTCTCTAATGGATGCTTAATAGGTATCATGGTGAATGCTTTACTCAAGTAAAACACTTGCAGCTCTTCTGCAAGACAGTGGCCCAAATTCACTAACCTGCGCTAATTCGCCAGCGTTCGCTTCGCCGCACTTCGCCAGGCGTAATTTCGCCAGCGCTACGCAAATTCACTAAAATCCGAAGTTGCGCTCAGGGGAAGCGTAAGGTTGAGAAGTTGCGCTAGCGTTAATTCGCCAAGCAAAGCGAAGTTACGATACCGATGCTTAATTTGCATATGGCGCCAAATTGAAGTTAAACTGGAGGTAATAGTAAGTAAGTTATACTTTGATTCTGGAACAACTTCCACCCTCCCACCCCCTAGGATGTGGTTGGTAGATATGGGTAGGAACAAAGCAGGATCCCGCACACCCAACAGATAACAGCAATATGCCTGGTGCTCACTGGCAGAGGTTCGGCAGCCCCACAACAGAGTACAGCAAAGGAATTCCAACGGCACACAGGACTGTGAGAAATCTTCAAAAATTTATTTCAATGCGGAGTGCGATGCAACGTTTCGGGGAGTAAAACCCCTTTGTCAAGCATGCATCGCACTCCGCATTGAAATAAATTTTTGAAGATTTCTCACAGTCCTGTGTGCCGTTGGAATTCCTTTGCTGGTAGATATGGGTTACATTGTCTCAGTAGTGGGTGCGCGCCTCCATGCGGGTTAGCCAGTAGGGTTTGGAAGGTGGGCAGGTAACAATTAGGAAGGGTCAATATTGGGATTTGGTGAAAAAGGTGGTAAGCCCACAAGCAGGTCACACAGAAAGATATGAAAGACAATCCTTATAGGCAGACAGCAGGGGCTGTTCTCATGGGATTCCATTGCTGAAGATGCAAATAGTGGCTTTGTGCGACTCGCTTTAAAGTTTCATATTAGCTGTAGGTGGTGACTGTAATTTAATGTATGTTATTTTAGTTAGAAAATCAATAAAGTTTTGCTGAAGCACAGGGCTTATAAGGAGCATTGGTCTCTAGCCCCCATTCCTGAGGGCTCCCTGTTGCTGAGTTACAATTCCCAGTAGGGCTGCAGTAATAAATGAGCAGAAGGTGCATCTGCCCAGAGATTACCTATGGGGCTGTGTGGGCCTACTGTCCTGCCTCACCAGTCCACCGCTAATGTTGTGTCGGCATCCACAGCCTGCTCCCTGAAAGCTGCCCCATGACATTAGTCATACTGGAGTAAAATTAGCAGAACGGTGTAAGAACTTCAATTGGATATTTGGCCAGGGTCCACCAAGGCCTTAAAATGGCCCTGGTTCCTAGTGCTTTTAGACAGCCAAATTAGGTACTGAACTTGTAGGTGCTGAACTGCTGTTACACTTTTCATCAGCTATATTAAGCACTGATGTATTATGGCCTGTACAGTTGATGACAATCTACAATTTCAAGCCATTTAAAAAATAAGATTCATTTGCTAAAGGTGTGCTCTTCTATAGTATGTATAATCTAATAGGACATTTTGTATTGTGGTGCCCTCTAGTGGTAAGTTATTCACCTTGGTTATAGAATCCACAGAATGATTCTGCATAGTCCAAATGACTTTATTAGTTACTTGCACAAGATAAGTATTATGATATTTGGACTAAAAATATATATTAGTACTAGATTAAAAAACGATCTCCCGTTTTTATCAGGTCTAAGCAGCACTAATTCACAATGCTATCCATATAGCAATAAGTATACCGAAATATATTTTCTCTTTCAGCCTTAATAATAAAAAAAAAAGAAATTAGTAAAATAACTAATCTGAGTAGCATTAAGACAGACCCCGATAGATGTCTGCCAGTGATAAAGATATCAGGAAGCAATAGAGCAGAGAAGAACATATCACGACCTTCAATCTACAGGGGAAACCCCAGCAGAGGTTTATATTTTCCCTACACCACAGATTGCCCTTTTATTGTGGGGAATATTGTACATGAAAGAACTCAGACCTTTCTTATGTGGGGTGAGATTGGAAGGAATGCCCCACTGACAGAATATATGGCATTCCCCAAAATGATCTCATTCCTAATGAGTTACAGCATAAGCTGCAAAAGTTATTTCCATAAAGATTTATCATGGTGACTATTATATAGTGAACAATGTACCCCTATTGTTAAATATAAGGATACTATAAAGTCCCAATGAGTGCCATGACCATATAAAAGTGCAAGTTTGAAATGATTTTACACAGGTCCTAGAACTCCAAGGTGACTTTATATCATGATATTTTATAACAGGGGGTACATTATTTATTATAGTTCACATGTTTTAGTGAGCCATGTGACAGAAATGCATTGTATAGGAAATAATTTACATGATATTCAGGGCTTTATTATTCATTATAATATGCAGCCATTGCACCTCCAGTGTCTCTCTTCAGGGAGCTCCCTGCCTTTTCTGAATTTTTTTCTGACCCCAGCCCACCTCCTCTCCTATATCCTTTAGTTATGGGTAGATCAAGAGAGTTGGCCCATGCCTGACCATAAACTGCCATCTCTCAACCTCTAACCAACAGTATTTATATAACTGAGTCTGCCCTGCCCCAAGCTGATGTAATCAAAGAGGCCGGGTGAGACAGGCACTAGTATATAAATAAATCACTGCCCAGAGCAAGAGGCAGAATTAGAGTGTGCTGATGTCACTGATGGGTAGACAGAGTTTGATATGCTAAAAAAAGTGTTAAGCTGACCTAAAGCCACTGGAACTGTGGGTTTCAGGGCGACAGTGCAAGGCTAGAAGTATCCTTTTCTTGTGTATCTCTGGTTGTCTTTGGGGCTTCTCTGGTGTTTATTCCTCTTTGATGTATCACTACCCTCTGGCCTCCCTCGGCTTCATGACATTCTTCTGTTCCTGTCTGTAGTCATATCACATCAGGCGACAGATAAAAGGGATTGAAGAAGTAGGGAGAGTGGGCTAAATGGTGAAGGAATTGGTTGGGGAGTTGGTGAACAAGTGGGTGGGGTACAGACCATAAGAGAGCACAGAATGTGCCTGCAGAAGCTTGGGGTGCTGGGTGAGATATTAACACATTGCAGTGTGACGTGGTGGAATTTGTGCAGTTATACAGTAACCACTATCCTGTAGCTGTAGCACACTGTTATTTGGAGTAACTAGTATCTGTATGGTCATTTAACCTGCATTGCAATTATTCTATTATATAATGTAACAAACAGCTGTACCACACTACTGCTCTATGCATAAAAGACAATCTTATATTAATTTGTCATACAGATCCATTTGGGACTTTTAAGATTAAAAAAAATGCTAGAAAAGTTTACATCATGCATGAGTTACTGCCTTGTGACTGTTATAATAAGTGCCCCATGAAATTCTTATGCAACGTTTCGAGTGACACTCCATTCTTTATCAAGCATGCTTGATAAAGAGTGGAGTGCCACTCAAAACGTTGCACAATGTTGCTGTACTGCCATGCAAATATCTGCAAACATTAAAGGCGGTTTTATTGAAAAATCTTGGAGTGCTGTTAATGGATATATACTACTGTGAAAGGAGCCGTTGTGAACAGGCTTGTGAACTTGCACCCTAAAAGAAATTGGGCCAAGAAAGTAAGTGCAGTTTAATTGGTTTTGTTTATATCTATGGGACAGGCAGGGTGTCTTCGCCTAGCTGCTATATTTTGGGAAAGCTTCTGGACAAGCAACATGCTGATTGGAGAATTTGTCAGATGGATCCAATTAGAGCCCAATCACAGCACCTAGTAGCACAAGGCCTATTATGTCAGGACTTAATATGCTGACACAAGGAAGACTAGAAGGACAATATATTTCTGGTCCCATTGTGAGGAACCTGATGCTTTATGTGAAAGGGGTTTTCAGATTGCCCACAAGGAAATTCCCTGTCATAATTTTAGCCCAGTATAGCCACAGATTCACTTGGCAAGGTCAGTTTTTATTTATATTTGTCAAAAGTTGAAATGTTAATTATACTCAGTTGTGAGTTTACCAGTTTATCAGTTCTCACCAGCCATAAGACCCCTTCAGAGTGCACCAAATTTGTGTTAGGTTTCCTCTACCACAGAGGTTTCCCAGGTTTGCCAGACTGCCCTCAGGGAAGTGATATTGGTTTGTAAGAAGTCTGGTGTTACCAACAGGAATGACAATGTGAATGCAATAGTTTGTATCACATGGAGCATCACAGGTTCTCATATAACACTATTGCCTAAGAGATTTTAATTCCTAATAACCTACCTTTTTGATATAAAAACATCTAAATATATTTTCATATTACCATTATCTTTCCGGAGGATAAAGTACTTGTAGCGGTTAAAAACATTCTAACATACGTAATTACAAAAACATGTGTTCAGCCGATCCTTTAATCGTTAGTTTGTATTCAAATGGAAGTGGGTGAAACCCCAGCAGATTATATTAACCTGAAGTAAAATCTAATGAATACCTAGCACAGGTAGAATACACAGGACCTGGGGTTTTCCGGACAATTTGGATCTCCATACAAAAAAAAAAAACATTTAAAAATTATAGGATAGGATGGTTTTGCCTCCAATAAAGATTATACCTTAGCTGGGATCAAGTATAAAGTACAGTTTAATTATTAGAAAAACAAATATGTTTTCAAATTATTTAATTATTTCTTTAAAATGGAGTCCATGGGAGACAGCCTTCCCATATTTTAGAGCTTTCTAGGTAATGGGTTTCCAAATTATGGATTCTGTACATATTTTACACTTTTATACCCCAGTTCATAACCTTGTATTTATCTCCATGGAATATTATCTAGAAAAAGCCCCAATTTATTCAGGCTCACTATAAGACAATGGGGAGGGGGGCATTGATGATGCCAACAGGCAAATGTGCAGGAGTGTGCCCCTTAGTGATCATGTACAGATACTTTGCCTCCTCCTATGTAAAAGATACATAATGAATCTTGTTTGGACGTTGATCTTTGCTTTGTTTTCCCTGTTTGCTTCTTGGTTATTGATTAACAAATATATAAAACACAAACTACTTTGGTCTATTTAAAGAATAAACTGTTGAGAACTATAATCCGCACATAATCACTGAGACAATTTTCCACAATTACCCTTAATAAATAGCTGAATAAATAACATGTTTGTAAAGCTTATGCAATTAACTTGATTTGTTCTGGGAACCCATAGCAACCAAGACCCAGGCAGCATTTTTTTAAAAAAAAATCTGATTGCTTTGCCATGGGTTACTAGACCTAGAGCAACCTTGCTTACAGAAATTCAGGGCATTCACTTCTTCTAATATAATGTTTTAAAATGCCAGCTGGTTTGTTATTAAAGCTCTAATTTCTAATACTTAAAGTACCCTAGAGTTTTGGAGAACAATTTGCAATTTACAAGTTGCTTTTTTTGCATTTCTTTGATTATCTCCATTTTTTGTTGTACAGCTTCTAAAATTAAAGACACAAAGTCAGTTTGTTTTTAGTTGCTTGCGTCAGTTATTCCAAGAGCTGAAAGCATTTTTAGTTGCAAGGATATAAACTAAAAACATAAATAATCAAAACAGTCCCATCTATAATATTCTAAAGGGTTATCTAAATGGGAATTTTCAATTTAACTATATAATTATGTAGAACAAAATGCTCCTTATTACAAAACTGATGAAAAATAAAACATATAATACTTAATAAATATATTAATTTAATTTAAATGTACTTTAACAGTTGATAAAGTAGCATGTTATAAATAATATTTTTGTTATAGAGAACATTAGAATGATTAAAACTTACAGGTATGGGATCTATTATGAAATGCTCGGGACATAGGGTCTTTCTATAATTTGGAGCAATGTGTCTTAATTTACTTAAGAACATTTAAAAAACCCCAATAGGATTATTTGCCATGTATCAATGGGTGAAATAGAGCTCACCACAGTGAGTTTATATTTTGCAGCTCTGTCCATTTTCAATAGGATTTAAAAAAGCATATATATATTTAAGGGTATACAAAAAATCACATAAAATTCTTCCTAAAATCCCATACAAATGAATAAAACATTGTGTAACTATGGCAAGCTCTTTTTCACCCATTGGTAAATATGCCCCATGGAAAAAGGCTGTCTTTGATAACATTGTGTCCACAAATTCAGCACTCAAATGAGGATGACATCTGCTTGTGTGTTCATTGGTCTACGTTCATTAATCCTTCTGACCATGTGGCAGACATCCTAAAAAAATAGTCCCAGTTCTAGTAACTCACAGTAAATTGTCAGCATGTAGCCAATTATCTGATTGGTTGCTATGGGATACTAAAAATGAAACAATTTTTTTAATTATGTAAATTTGGCAATTTACTCTTTCTTATTTCTCAATACATGAAATTTACTGTGTATGTTATGTGCCATAGATTATATTCAGGAATAAATAGAACTATTCCTTAAGTGAATATACTTCCTAACACTGGGTAAACATGCAATTGTTCAGAAACCCTTAACATGTTACTGAGAACTTGCCAGTGGCCATATTCAGTTGTAGCAATGCGATTCTCAGAACCAGCTCTCTCAGAGACCTGGCACAATCATGCCCATAATCACTTATCTATCATGTTAATCAATTCTTTCTAAATATAAGTTGTCTGCAATTAATCTTTCCTTGTACAAATACATGTGAAAGAAACAATAAATATTTGCATGTATCCTAATCTCATACGGCATAGAGGCCAAAGTAAGCCATTCCAGGCTCTAGTGTCAGATGGTTTTGTCCCTGGGTCACAGTATATAGTATATCTCCATTCGCAAGAGCAAATGTCCCTCCCAAAAATATGGATCTACTCCATGTCATACTTGATGCATGGGATCTTGGATTACGATGTTCGCTGCATGCTGTCTTCTGTGCACTCAGCAGGGAACTCTGTTCTCCAAATTGCTTGGACTGAAGCACCACACTATGTGACAGGAAAATTGACTTTCCATCAAGGCAAGTGTCCCCCATGAAAGTGGCCTGAGTATACACAAAATAAAGGCCATTCTTGGTGATTTGCAAGGTGTTGTTGTTAAGTAACAGCCCACAACAAATGAAGGAGTTGTCAAGATCACTCCTCCAGTTTAGCGAGTTTCTGATGAAGGGATTGGCTAAAAAAAGAAAAAGAATGCTTAGTTAAAATCACCACTTGCTATATGGAATCAAAAAGAATTGTGTTTCAGTTCTGCCTTACCTTCTAAATGTGCTGCAGGTTTTCTGCTTGTAGTGTCTTTAACTTTAATTTGAGTACCTACAAAAGAATTCAATAGCATTAAAACTTCAAAATGTCTTGAAACTATTACTTCAAGACATGAAATACATCCCGAGGAGCTGATGTACACAGTATATTGTATTGCCAGTGTGTTATATTATATTTGAATATATTGTTTCAAAAGTGTAGGACTGTGTAGGGTTTAGAACTGGTTAAATGACAAAGAGTAGAAAAGATCAGGCTTGGTCAGGGAATGTTGGAAAATCCCATGTGGCAAGTAGCACATTAGATAATGTCAGTGGGTGGCTCCTTATCAATTAAACTGGCCCCCATGGTGGGGTGGGGGGCAAATCAGTGGAAATGAGATCCAGGTTAAAGGTGGGGTGAATAGGTGCTACAGCCAAAAAGAACAACTTAAATAATATAGAGATCAAAATGGAATTTCAGTATAGCTGTACACTACTAACTTCTTTTTATCTACTTATTTCAACTGTTCAATATTTTTATGGAAATAACCCACAAACTTCCTGGTGAAGAGAGAGTAACACCACCCCAAAATATTACCTTTTCTGCACATATCAGTCAGTGCAGAGTGCCTGAAAATTGAATAAGTGCTGTTACTACTTTTATTGCACTGGATAATATATTGTGTCATGCCCCGTGTTGTATAGATGCACTATATAATCAGAACATATACATTTATGTCTGGGTACTGTAATCACTAAGTAATATATGCATTGTAAACTCAATGTGTCTACTACAAACCATGCCCCATATACTCCACAGCTTGGGTACAGTTTTTGACATCATTTTATAGTGATAGGACAACAAATTAACATCTCAGCATTCTAAAGCATTGAGTGACATTTGGTACAGGCTTCCAAACTGCTTTATATATTTTTCTTCAGTTGATGGTGTGTTTTTATTTACATAGTGGGATCATAGGACCAAGCTTGAACACTGCAAACAAAGGCATGAGGAGGGGATAGGGCACCACCTATCCCCTACAGAGTATGTTAACCTGTCCCTGACAATGCTAAATCACAGCAAGGGATTGTATAGAGGAGGGATGGTCCACCTGTTATTTTTAATGAACTACAACTCCAAAAAAGATACTTCTTCTTTGTAAAGCTCACCAAGTGATAGAGACCTTAGATTGTTAGTTCCACTAGTACAGGTACTGATGTGAATGATGTAAAAATAATATATCTACCAGCACTTTTAAGAGCTTTAATACATAATATTCCATAATAATTCATCATTGTTAAGTGAAAACCCAATAAGGCATTACAAATTCCAAAGCAGCAGGCCTAGACTCATTTCAAGTTTATAAATAACCAACAATCAGTTTCAGAAGAAACCAGCACTTAGCGGTGTTATTAGCTGCCAAAACCTTTTGTTGGCTGTGTGCACATGTTTAAGGCTTCAAATACTTTTTTTACAGTGTATGCTGACAATAACAGATTTCCACAATAATAAAACTGACCAGTATTGGTGTCTTTACAAACTAATTGATGACTGGTTAAGTCAAAGTACAAGAGCACCTTTAAAAAACAACACCATCTCTGTATGTGAAGCTTTTGTCAACATCTACTAAATTGTATTCATTTCAGTTTACAACTGGACAGGAAGTGGCAGGCTTTGAACATTACGCACCTTGTTGGTCAGGAGCCTTCTGTATTTGATGCAGTTCTCTCTGTGGGTAAAAATCAGATTGCCTCAGTTATATACAATCTGTTTAAATGACATTTATCTCCTCAAAATGTCAAACAAAAAAATTGACCACAAGATCTATATAGCAGCTTGAGTGAAGAAACACAATTTAGTATTTAGAAATAGAATGATGTATATTATATCCTTGATTTGGGGAAAATCACTTTTTTATAGACACCCCCTTTAAACAAAGTTTCTTAACATGGCTAAATTCTCTAACTGTTGCTTCCCTACAATTTGCAGTATTCTTTGCCAGACAGCACTTGTACTTAAGCAATAGATGAAGAACCACAGATTATGCAATTTAGTAAAATTTAGCAGCCTGTATTTTTGCTTGTATTTTTAGTTCAGTTAGATACAGTACTTATACAGTATGTAACCAGTATGAAGTCTTATATAACTTATATATCTCCCATATATAATTCTATTCTATATATATATATATATATATATATATATATATATATATATATATATATATATATATATATATATATATATATATTCTATAAATCTATTCTGTATGACTAACATGCAGCTGCCTCCTATTGCAAACCAAAGAGGGTTAACTATATGCAAGTTACTTGCTTTGAGAAGCAATCAATATATATAAATGTATATATTTATGAATACAATTAAATATATATATATATATTTTTTTTTTTCTTCGTGTGATTAGTTATTAGTAAGCAATTAAATCACATTATTTTCTTTCACCTGAGTTGGTGTGCCACATGCAGGGCAAATGATGCAGAGGAAGGTCAGGAGTGCACCTATTAAGTGTCTTCTCAAAATCAACCTCTTAGGGACGCAGATCATTCTGGACAAAAATGTGATTGCGGTGTCCTTTGGTTCTGGTATATTAGCTTCTGAGATCTGTCAGGAGTGTGAAACCATGGTCTGATTTATAGAGAGCACAAAGGCAAGTGTGGGAGGAAGGGGAAACCCAGATTGAAGAGAGGAAGTAGATACGTAGAGACAATTCTAAGGACTGAAAAAAATGAAAATCCAAGAACAAGATACAGACAAAAGACTCTCAGAAATACAGTAAGATGGAAGAGTTATACAGAAAAAGCAAAGTGAGAGTAAAGAAATCAACAGAGAGATGACTATAAGGGCCAAATGATATGGTATAAAAATGAAACATTATTAGAGACAAAGGATATACTAAGAGAAAAAAAACAGAGCAAAGCATTTGTTAAAGTGGGAGGAGAGAGAAGGGGGACCAAGGATGAACTGAAAGACATACAGGTGGGTGGAAAAAACACTGGTCAAGAAAGGAAAATAAATGACGCACATAAATGGCTTTGTCAAAAAGAGAGAAAATAACTATTTGTAGCACTTTTAACCACTAAAGTCAAATCTCTCTGAAGTTGCCCTAGATTATAATGGAGTAAATGGGAACTTGATGAATGACTGTACCAAATGTGTGAGTGCTCTTTGCAGGAACTTCCTTGCAGTAATAACATCATTTAGTTTTTATTTAGTACCAATCTAATTGTATGCTAAATGCAACAAGTGGCCAAGGTAAGTAACCTGGCTGCTGGAGACAAAGGATAGAAGACATGGAAATGTCGTTATTGGTATAAGAAGCAAGGTAAATCTCCCTCTCTAGCATACTTTTAAAAGTACACTCACACAAAAATTACCCATTTGGAATTCTGTACCCTTTAAATCTATAAACCAGGGGTGTCCAAACTTTTTGCAACAAGGGCCAGATTTGGTGAGGTGAAATTGTGTGGGGGCCAACCATTCAGCCTCACATTCTTTGAACCAATAACATCATTTAACTCATTTAAACAAGGAATTGCGTATCCGTAGCAGTAATATTTGGGCACATTAGTGAAATGATCTGCCACTTGGTCTATACTGCTGCCTGTGTGCTGAAGGTGTTAGCAATAGACACGTATTGGTACGTAGTGACCAATCAGGTTTTTGCTAACTTGTAGAAGACTGTATAAAGCTAACTGCTGATCAGTTGCTATTTGCAACTGCACTTGTCCAACTTAGCACCTACTGTATGTTAATAAATAAGTCATTGAAAGTGTTCTTGCTACTAGCTTGAACGTTACCAAGGATGCAACTTTTTAAACCTTGTCCCAAATAGTTTTCATGCTTTCATTTCTGTTATATTTCCATAGTTTTCCCATATCAGTAAAGTGATATAATCACTATGTAATAATTGCTTGTTTTGCCTTTTTGAAAGTCACGAACAAAGGTTTTTGCACTATTGTGAAGTAGGTATGTAAATTGGAGCCTATGTATGCAACAAATATAAAATCCAAATTAATCATACAG